>NW_012109541.1:835381-837205 GCF_000951045.1 Mandrillus leucophaeus | reverse complement strand
AAAAAAAAAAAAAAAAAAAAAGAGTCTAAGCCTTTGGTCATTGCTTTTGGTGTTAAAATGCAGTTCTTCATCCAAGATCCACCTTAAAAGTCATTGTCTTCTTGAAGCCTTCCCAGTCTCAATAATCTCAATACTTGGCTCAGAGTCAGTTTGTATTTCAATTTAGTTTTCACTTATGGGACTGTAGTCTTTTAGAAGTCCTTGTCTCTCCTGGATCATCACCTCCTTAAGGGAAGAGACAAGGCCTTGTTTGTATTTATAGTTCCACTGTCATTCACACTGGGTTGTGCTTTTAAGCACACTGTTGACTTGAACCTCAGCCTTAAAGCAATGAATAAACATTCATTTTGCTTGTGTGAACAATAAATTATACAGCATTAGTAAAATAAATTTGTAATATATTCTATCTCCAAAATTACGCCTTGATAGGATGTTTTTGAATACACATACATTGAAGTTTTGGAAAATATTTACAAGTTTCAGGAGACAGTTGTGTATTTGAGAGATAAAGAAGTATTTGAAAAGTAAGGATCTGATAATGCTTGGCCCACCAGGCAAAAGAAGGCCATTTAAAAATGATGGGTCTTTCTCTTGTCTGCAGTCAGAAGACTGGCCCCTGCAAGGAGAGAGTTTGAGAAACAAGGAATGTGGCCTTTCCTCCAAAGACCTCAGATAGATCATAGCATGGATCCCAGTTGATACATGTGGAAACTGAGGTTAAGCAATTTGCCTAAAGGGAGTTATTGACTAGAGCTGGGAACAATCTCCAGCTTGTGCTGTAACACAGACTGTGTGGACAGAAGTCAGGTTCCACAGACTGTTTTGTGAGTGTAATGTTAGCATGATGTTAGCAAACAATAAAGCAACATCTGCTACAGACGTGGCCAGAGAAATCAGTTTTGATAAAAGCACAAATGACCTGGGAGAGAAGAGGTAAAGCTCAGAAAGACGAGCCCTGTGGTTGCTAACATTTTTATTGGAGACTTTACAGAAATGAATGTTCAAACCTTTATGTGTTACTCAGGGAACATCCAAGCTACCACAATTATTCCTGCACAAACCTGCTGTATTCCTTGACTCTCAATACCTTTTTTCTTGTATCTGACATGAACACAGCTCTATGGAAATGATGGGGGGAAAGTGAAGGAGCTGAGCTTCATATGTGGGAAAAATGTGTTGAAATAGACTGTGAAATTAAAAAATAAGCATGGTACCAAGAGAGTGGTTTAAAGAGTGTTCCCCATAATGTTTCTATGAAAACGTAAGCATGCCGTTTAGATCATTGCTAGAATATTGAATTGCTACCATCAGCTTTTCACAGTTTGGATAAAACATGTAACCAAATCCTAACACTCATTATGAAAACACATATGGAAAATCCCTTTTCATTCAGAGCAGACGACCTAGAAGCACTGTTTTAGCCACAAGAATGTGTCCCTGTGAACATGACACCAGAGTCCCAGAATGTAGGGCTGTTTAATGTGCCACACAAGAGCTGGGATTTTTATTTTGCTTCACATTCCTCACAAGGCTCTATTTTGAAGCTCTTAGGCAAGAGGTAATGTGGGAACAGCATTGTATTCATAAAGATTTCAAAGATGTGGAGGTTCCCACCATTTGACCTATTTTGCCACTGATGCATTATTTTGCTGCAGAAAGTCTCATGTGTACAGCAAACTCTTTAAGGCTTAATATGTTCTTACCTATGTGCATTTCTGTGATGTGTCTGTATAAATATATATGTTTTTGGTGCAAAGGCATACTTTTTCTAGACAACAAGATGAATGAATACTTTGAATATCAATTTTTTTTTTTTTTTTTTTG
>NW_012109541.1:809081-834199 GCF_000951045.1 Mandrillus leucophaeus | reverse complement strand
CCTTGTGATCCGCCTGCCTCAGCCTCCCAAAGTGCTGGGGTTACAGGCGTGAACCACCATGCCTGGCCTCAAATCCAGAATTTTTAGGGAAAGAGAATTAGGTTTAAAATCCAGGAAGAAAACAACATTTAATTGTATAAAATGCAATGTGCCAATTCTATCATTAGCAACTTGCTAGCCATAAAAAGGATACTTTGGAAGCTTTGTCAGTTCTTTCGGGCCACTGATACCTTAGTGTACTAACAGCCTAAGAATTGATGTGACTAATAAAAGTGCCTGATTTACAACTTGGAGTAGTTATACAGCGGCCGAGCGTAACTCAATATAGTGTCATCAACTGAATTTCAGAGTTGGACAATTGTTTTCTTGAAGAATTAAGGCAGTGATAGGGGAATGAGCTCCACTCTCTTATCTCTCCATCGTTTGTTGATTCCTTTGTGAGACACATTTTTATTGAAGGCCTGCCCTGCGCTGGACACTATTTTATGTGCTGGTATGGAGTCTTGTGTAAGTTAGACATGTCCTTTGGGGAGCCTATATTTTAGTGAGGGAGACAGAACAATAAACAATTCCAGAGACAAATGGAAGATGATTCCCACTAGCGATGAGTGACATAACAATAAGACAGGGTGACTTGCGGCAGGAGTGTCAAGGAAGCCTTCTGAGGATATCATATTTGAGCTGAGCTCTGAATGGTAAACATAATCAGCTTTGTGAAAGACTGAGGGGTGAGAATTCCAGATGGTGGGATGGGAAGTTTAAGTCCTGAGGGGAAGGATAGTCCTGAAAAGACAGCCAGGCCTGAGGAGTGGGCAGCTGGCAGGGGACCCTCGGTAGGGGCCGAGGACAGAGAGAAGGGCGAGGACTTAGCTTTGTGAACCGTGGTCAGGATTCTGAACTTCTGTGACCAAAAGCCATTGGAGGGGCTGGGCGCGGTGGCTCAGGCCTGTAATCCCCGCACTTTGGGAGGCTGAGGCGGGTGGATTGCTTGAAGTCAGGAGTTCAAGACCAGCCTGGCCAACATGGTGAAACCCCATCTCTTCTAAAAATACAAAAAATTAGCCAAGCATGGAGGTGCATGCCTATAGTCCTAGCTACTCAGGAGGCTGAGGCAGGAGAATCGCTTGGACGCAGGAGGCAGAGGTTGCAGTGGGCCAAGATCATGCCACTGCACTCCAGCCTGGGCAACAGAGCGAGACTCTGTCTCAAAAAAAAAAAAAAAAAAATGCCATTGGAGGATATGAAGTAGGCCACTGCCAGTGGACTGATTTATGTTTTGAAAGATCACTCTGATTATCATGTGGAGAAAGCATTGTTAAGGGATGGAACTGGAAACAAGCATTCTAGATGAGAGCCTATTAAAGCTTACATGAGGGTGATGGCAGGGGAGATGGAGAAGGATCAATGAACGCAATGGGGATGTGTTTTGGAGGGAAAGCCTACAGGATGTTGGGAGAAGGGAAAAAACAGAGTCTTGGATGGTTTGTCCATCCAGGTGCCATTTACTAACATGGTCAGTTGCACAGTGGGATGACTATGAGCTGGGCGAGAGCCCAAGATTCCGTTGGTTTAGTTACATCGGAGATGTTGGTGAGACATTCAGGTCGAGGTTAGTGATGGGGGAGAAAGCAGGTCTGTTTGTTGATCAGCTGATCAATGAACAGCTCTGGAGAAAGCTGAGGAAGCTCCCAGAGAGGTTAAAAACGTTCTTACCAAAGCTTCCAAAGTCTGGAGTCAGGATTCCTAAGTCAGCTTCTTCCTCTGGCCTTATTTAAAATCCTCTTGACTTCTCCCCCAACTTCCCTAGGGACAAGTGCCTGGGGTGAAAGAATTAAGGACAATTTGGAAGTGTTTGTAGCACAATAAAATTTCAGCAACAATCCCACCCCCATCTTCCAAGGCACCTCTCCACCAGTCTGGTTTTCTCTAATCCATTTTGAACTGCATTCCAGTGAGGACTGTGCAAGGGAAGAAGTGGGTTGCTCTTTTTTTTCTTTTTTTTTTTTTTGAGACAGAGTCTTGCTCTGTTGCCAGGCTAGGGTGCAGTGGTGCAATCTAGGCTCACCGCAACCTCTGCCTCCCAGGTTCAAGCAATTTTCCTACCTAGGCCTTCTGAGTAGCTGGGACTTCATGTGTGTGCCACCACGCCTGGTTAATTTTTTTGTATTTTAAGTAGAGATTGGGTTTCACCATGTTAGCCAGGATGGTCTCGATCTCCTGACCTCATGATCCGCCCACCTCGGCCTCCCAAAGTGCTGGGATTACAGACGTGAGGCACCGCACCCAGCGAGGAGCAGGTTGTTCTTGTATTGCTCATTCCACTCATCCTTCCAGGAGAACAGGCTACATGTTTATAACAAACCAGAGAACTTTGAGTGGAAGATTTGTTTGTTTGTTTGTTTGTTTGTTTTTCCCTGTTATCAGAATGTAGCCAGGCTTAAAGAAGACTGGTTATCTATTAGTCATTTGGTATTCTAAACACGTGGGTGTGGACTCCCAGCCTGCCTGAGGCTTGCCTGAATTGTAACCAAGTTCGTCCCAAACAGGTTACCTAAATGCCAGAGAGACTGTGCTTTTTGGCACTTCAACCAAAATCCCAGTGCGTGGGCTAGAATATTCATAATTTTGTAGATTCATGAAGGACAGAACTGACATCTTCAAAGAATGTAACAATGAAGTAAAATGAGTGCTTTAGGAAGAAATATAACAAAACATAAACTCAGAAATGAGCTTGATCCTTGGAAGAGTCACCTAGGGAAACAATGCAAATCCAAAGCAGTTTTTAACTCCTTTAAAAAGAGTCTTTCATGAATAGTTTTGGCTGCATGTGTGAAAATTCTTTACTGATATTTCTCATTTTCCATCAAAATCAATTTATCATATTGGGGAAGAAAAGACCCCACAGGCTTTAGAGAGTCAAAGACCTGCGTCAGTCTAACTTCTGCTACATTGTACTTTTATGATCCTGGAAAGTGCTTAATGAGTTTTCGTTTACTCATCCAAGAAATGGGAAACTTTTAACAAAAAGATTCATGTCCTGAATCTAGTGGTTCTACTTCCAGGAAATTATCTTACAGGAACGATCATAAAAATCCACAAAGATTTATCTATGAGGAATGTTTCTTTGCAGCATTGAAATATTGGAATTGTGTGGGTAGACTGTGATATAGCCACAAACAGGAATACCAAATAGGGAGTAAAGGTATTTGTGGAAGAAATTTAGTGACATGAAAAATTGTTCACAATATAATAGTAAGTGAAAAATTATAAAGTTATACACATTGTTTGTTATTAATTTGGGGGGAAATGTATTCTTATGCTTACCCATAGAAGAAGCACTAGGTAGATAAGCCCAGTAATATCAACAGTGATTCGGTCTGGGTAAGTGGGACACTGAAGCAGCTGTGGTCTCTACTCTTCAAGATTTTCCAACCTTCGTTCAATGACGAGCTAATTTTATAATTATTAAATATATATTAAATAGGGACATTAATATTCACCTTATAGATTTGTATTAAGAATTAAATTAGGTGAGATGATTTATGAAAACCAGTTTAGTGCCTGGCATTTAATTGGTATTTTCGATTATTTTTATCCAATTTAATCAGTCATCATGGACTTAACTGAAAATGATTTTTTTGACTTGAAACAAAACCAAAAATATTACCCTTTAACTGGTGAAAATTTATCACCGTTCAGGATATTCAAAAAAATGCACTGTAAGCGATGAAGGCAATTTCAAAAGAGATGTTTCTGAAATGCCTTGAGCAATGACAGAGACAATGAAATAAGCAATTAAACTTAAGGTGACTACTTTGCAGCATTTATTTGGACCTAGAAGCTTTGGTTTGTTTGTTTAAAAAACCTGTCATTACTATAGCCACACTGGGTACACGGATAGATGGAACAATATCTAACTCAAAGCGGGCAATTAGTCTGTCAAGATAAATGCCCCCTCTTCTTCAAGCTGATAAAAAGTATCTTGTCAGGGCCTCTTGTGTCATCCCCCAAACACTGTGAATAAGCCGTGCTGTTTTCTCTTGCAACATGCTTCATCCCTCAGAAATGCAGAGGGAAGCTTTTTGTGGGTATGGTTGAAAGACAGTTCATATTACCCCTATCTCCCTTCCTGGACTATATATCTTTGGGGTGCTATGACCTTCTCCCCACACGCTGGGCACATGTGCATGCGCGCGTGCGCGCGCGCGCACACACACACACACACACACACACACACAGAGAGAAACATGTATATCCAGGGCCAGGCGCAGTGGCTCATGCCTGTAATTCCAGCCCTTTGGGAGGTCGAGGTGGGCAGATCACCTGAGGTCAGGAGTTCAAGACCAGCTTGGTCAACATGGCGAAACCCTGTCTCTACAAAAATACAAAAATTAGCCAGGCGTGGTGGTGGGTGCCTGTAATCCCAGCTACTTGGGAGGCTGAGGTGAAGAATCGGTTGAACCTGGGAGGCAGAGGTTGCAGTGAGCTGAGATCGTGCCATTGCACTCTGGCCTGGGCCACAGAGCGAGATTCTGTCTAGAAAGAAAGAAAGAAAGAAAGAAAGAGAGAGAGAGAGAGAAAGAAAGAGAGAAAGAAAGAAAGAGAAAGAAACATGTATACCCATGCACACACAGACATACACACAGGGACACACATTCTCTCCCACCTCCCCACACACCCCCCCAGAGAGATACCTTATCTCTCTCTCTCTCTCTCACACACACTCCTACTTTCCCTTCTCCTCGCCTAGCGATCTCCCGTCCCCTGTGCTGAGTTAGAAGCTCCTCCTATTATTTTTGTAATCTGTGTTTTAGCATTTCCCACAGAATATTGCAAACACGGAGTGCTTATCTCGCTCTCACACTGGAGTTCCTTGAGCCATCTGCCGCTTTTCTTAGCCTCTCAGAACCCTTGTTTCTTCATCTTAGTGTTCCATTGACAACTGGGAACATAATGCCTCATTTAGAAGTTAGCTGTGGGCATTCCATTGCGTAACGGAGGTAGAATTCCTGGCACATTCTAGCCATCCAATAATGGAAGCTATTATTATGATTAATTGCATTATTTATTCACTTTTATATCCTGAGGGCCTGGCATCGTGTCTGATGTGTGATGAGTGTAAAATAAATTTCTGGTGAATTAATGAATTAACTTACAAGCTTACAGAATGTGGCTTCAAAATAAAAGAAGAATGTTGTTTTGTAGTGTTTATAGTAGATTTGAGCGGCAAATCCACGTACTTCCCCTTCTTACCCCTTTCCCCAAACAACCTATCTGGTGCCAATCCTTGGGAAAAGAAACTGTTACCATCTAGATATAGAAAGCCTATTGACTATTATTTCCATGTAGATATGGCTTAGCAAGGATAAGAGGAATTTTCTCCCTTGATTATCATCTCCTTAAGCTATGTAGTTTATTTCCCAGAGACCAGTCTTCCTTAGCCTTGTTAACCTTTATACGCTCTCTAAATCCAACAAACAATTATTGGCTGCAATAACCTGATCAAGACACAATCAGCTTCACGGCTGACTCCAGACTCGACCCGATCTGTTAGCTCTAATCTATTCACCTCTCAGTGTTCACAAAACCTGTTAGCTGATTTGCATTCCACCTCCTATCTTTTCCCTACTTCCTTTGAGGAAGATGTTTGTGAATTATTTTAAGCCAGTTGAATCACTCTGGGAGTTAAGTGCTATTTTAAGCTTTTGAGGAACAGTTGAGAAGGAATGACTTAGGGATGTGAAGCATTTCCCAATAATATCCCACAGAAACTTCACTTACCAAGTTTGTGGTAAATTTCAGGGTATTAAGACACTAGAGGTAAATGGGTCACTGTTCTTGGATATCAGATTCTAAGCTACCCATTGCAAAATGTCTTATTAAAGCCGTGGTGTACGGTGCGAGTGAAATCCACGAGAGGCCATCTGCTGCTTGAGAGAATGTCTCCCTTTCCAGCATCTGAATGCACTGCTTTCCTTGCTGTCTGCCTAGTTGCAGAACTTTGTCATCTTTTATCAGGACCACTGTCTCTGTGTCCTTGTCAAAATTTTGCCCCCTACTGGCATCCTCTCCTTCAAATATTGTACAGCAGATCTAGGGTCCCAGGTGAATAGACCTCCGTAAGCAGACCACAAGGTGAGCACCCTTTTGAATAATTATTCCACTTGCTTTTATGAACCTTTCCTGAGCCCCCAGCCCACCAATCAGTGTACATTTCCCTACCAAAAAACCCTACCAGTTCCTGGAATTCTTCCCAGACTGATAAGAACACACGCTTTATCTTATCTCAACTTTTCTAGACCTCTATGTTGATTGCCGTCATCGCATGTTGCCCCTGCTGGCTCCTTATTGGTCACCCTTATATGGAAATCTACACCTTTGTCATCAACCGTGATGTTGCATTTTGCCATCTGTATGTCCTTATTATGCTGGTTCAAAACATTCTTTTTAGTCATAGAATGTACCCAATTAGAACGGAAGGACCATATTTCTTTCCTTTCTTTTTCTTTTTTTTTAAGGTGACTAATGAAACACCAAGTCATATAATTATAACTTAATGAATACTTTCTGTTGTTGCTGACGATGAAATGCCTTTCATATTCAGACTGTATCTTCCTGTAAACCAGGTACAGTGGGTCATGGGGGAACAATGGAGGGATGTTACAGTGATGAAATCTGGAGTCAAATCTTTGTCATTAACAAACTGAAACCTTGGATAGAGTTTTAAACAATTTCTTTATATGCATGGAACCAGCTATCTTTCGTTGGTTAGGGGTGAAAATAAGTCCACAGTTTATGGATTACGGAGTCTGGATAAAGATAAGCGATGTTCTAAATTGCCAGGTCTACTCCAAACATCAGGGAAATCCCCACTCCACGCATGAGGAGTGATTTTTTTTGCACTCATTTTTGCACAATGATTTTTTTTTTTGCAGTGATGGTACCAAATCTATATATTTGTATGTATATATATTTAAACTCTTTTTCCTTTGATGTGGAATGCTGAGAAAATCTAACCCTAAATTTTGGAGATGTTGCCGTAATCTAGTTTTTTTGGGGAAGGAAGATGATTGCAGTAATATTTTTGTCACTTTATTGCTGTCATGCCTGCAATAATTGTCAATGTAGGTTTATATTTTATTCAGATTTATCAGTAGGAACATGGGAATAGAGATTTTAAAATTAAGAGTAAAGAGAAATCCAAGAGTGCCTTCATATTTGAAGTAAGGAAACAGACCCTTTGAAAGGTGACATATTTAAGATTAGATGGCTAACGTTGGGCCAACCCAGGCCACCTGCTTCCAGGCCCTGCTGCCCCATGAGCTCTTGGCACTGAAAACAACGCAGGGTAGGGAGATGTTGAGAAATTGCTCTTGAGTTTTGCCTGCTTATGTAGAAGTCTTCATGGTGCTTCCTTGATGCTTTCACATTTACGGAGTGTTCTTGTGGGCATTATCAACACGTGCTTGTATATATGGCACATACGTACTGGTGTGTAAAGTAGTAAGACACTGTATTAACAGCTCTTCTTCCAAATAGTGCCAAACCATCACTAACCTGGCCCGTAGGCTTCAGTGAGTAAAGAAAATTAAATGTTGTATCAGCAAATATTTAATGTAGGAAGAAGGCCCTGAGATTGGAGAAGGTGGGGGAAGGACAGATCTTCAGCTTTGTGCCTTCCTTTGGCCATGGGATTCCAGCAGCTGTGCTCCTGGCTTATTTTCAGTGAGAGGTTGTCTTGCTCTTCCTTTCATCCTCTTATTCCCATCCCCAATCCCTCAAGATTGAGGAAGATAGTTCCAGAAGTTCCTGTCTCTAGTCTCAAATTTGAAGGAAAAAAAACTTGGAAATAATGTTTTGTTGATCATATACCTTATTTCCTATTTTTTTTGTAGGGATTAGGCTATGGAGATGGTTAAACTGGTCTACAAATGGAAAACAACAAGAACAACAACTGAAACAAAAATAAAACCCCTAAATCTTTCTTTTTTTTTTTTTCCTGAGACGGAGTCTTGCTCCATCGCCCAGGCTGGAGTGCAGTGGTGTGATCTCGGCTCATTGCAAGCTCCGCCTCCCAGAGCTTCACGCCATTCTCCTGCCTCAGCCTCCCTAGCAGCTGGCACTACAGGTGCCCGCCACCACGCCTGGCTAATTCTTTTGTATTTTTAGTAGAGTCAGGATTTCACCGTGTTAGCCAGGATGGTCTCGATTTCCTGACCTCATGATCCACCTGCCTCAGCCTCCCAAAGCGCTGGGATTACAGGCATGACCCACCGCGCCTGGCCTAAAACCCCTGAATCTTTTGTAACTCCTCTCTCTTTCTTTGTACCTTCCTTGGAATAAATCCCACTCGGTCTTGGCTGTGTTCCTCAGGCACATTGTAGTGTGTGACATTCCTCTTTTAAACCATCACAGAACTACTGAAGTGAGGGTGACCCCTGGTCCCCTGCATTATGGCAGCTCCTGTTCTTTTGTTCCACTTTTCAGGAAAATTCGTTGCCTTCAGGCACAGGTCTTCCTTCCCAACATACTTCAAAGTGTACATCTCTTTTCCAAAATTATGTAAATCTTAATTTGTAATAAAATCACATGAATGAGTTGTGGTAAGTTTTTGGCAGGATTTAGAAAATAATGCTTTCATTTAAACATGAATCACTAAAACACTACTTCCTTAACACAATTAACTCAAAGCAGCCCTTATTGCTAGAATTAAGAGATTTCCTTCACAAAGCTGCCTGCCTTATACTGACTTCCAGTATAGAGACCTAGGCACCATAAGTACAGAAATTTGCCTTAACAAATAATCTTCATTTCTCTAAAACATAGGAATGTTTTTGTAAAAATCTGTTACTTCTCATTATCTTCCTGAAGAGGCCTTCTCAAGTTTCCAGAGTATTCGTAGACTGACTAAGACATGAGTAAGTAAATATACCAAAGGTGAAAAAAAGGAAAAGTTGAGGAACGTCACTTCTCCTGAAGGAGATTTTTCAACAAGCAGGTGAGAGGTGTGGGAATGTGTTTAGAATGTGTACGAAGATCCTTTTGCTCTAAACAGGACTGGAGTAGGGTATATGTAGTGATGGTGAGACCAGTGACCCCTTGGCAGTGTGAAAGTTTAATGAAATTTTGGTGAGGGTTTTGCTTGGCCGTGGAATCATTGTTACACAATGTTGCTCCTGAATGACAGAAAGGAAAAATGACATTATTGTCAAACAATGTTTTTGTTTTTAAACATAGGTGGACTTGACAATGTTTAAGATGCTAAAGAAAATTAAAACCCTTTCCCTTTAGGGAAATTAAAGTTTGAAAGACAACATGATTGGCAATCTGTATAGCAATTTTTATTTCTGCTTTCCAAATTAAAGAAATTAGAAGACTTTACCTTCTTATTCTCTGCCCTGTGACACTGATCTTTTCTTTCTTTCTGTTGCAAGTCAGTGTTTGGTGGTGAGGAAAGGTAAGGAGGTATATGAGTGTGCTTTCATTGTAGAGGAGACAAGGCAGCTGATTAGAGAAAACAAAGCTAGCTGGAGAAGAGGGGTGGGAAAGTTCATGCATTACATTTTTAAAAATTAGGATATAATGGGCTAATTATAAAATGTCAAGATTTCACTAACACATTCCATGTTTCTTTTCTATTAAGAGAAATTGTAATAATTGTTGAGATTGCTTCCTTCTTTTAAGTAGGAACTTATGATCTTCTCATCTTCATATGGGATGCCTTTTATGTTGAATGATGTCTAAGGAGCAGAGTAAAGCTCTAAGTCAGTATCAACCCTATAATAAAGATGAACACACCAAATGATGGATTTTGAAGGCTACTTTAGAAAATTACATTTTATTTATTTATTGTTTGACTAGGTTGAAAGACACACGATACCCAATATTAAAACATACACAGCGAGTCCATTTCCCTTCAGTCTGCTGCCCACAACCACCCAGCTTTTCTCCCTAAAGACAATCATCCTTATCATTTTGTTTTTTTCCAGAGAAGTTTATTAGAGGCTTCTTTTAAAAATATTCTTTGAATGCTTCTGATGACATCAGGTTATGAGGCTTAACCTTCCCCCAACAGGGAAATTGTTTGGCTCCTTTTCAGCAAGAGGGAAGAAGATAAGCTCAGATTTTCTTTTCCTTCCTTCCTCCCTCCCTCCCTCCCTCCCTTCCTTCCTTCCTTCCCTCTTTCCCTCCTTCCTTCCTTCCTTTCCTCTTTCCTTCCCTCCTTCCTTCCTTCCTTCCTCTCTTTCTCTCTCTCTTTCTTTCTTCTGGGTCTTACTATCACCCAGGTTTGAGTGGCGCTATCTTGGCTCACTGCAACCTCTACCTCTCAGGCTCAAGTGATTCTCCTGCTTCAGCCTCCAAAGCAGCTGGTACCACAGGTGTGCACCACCATGCCTGTCTAATTTTTTGTATTTTTGGTAGAGACAGGTTTTCACCGTGTTACCCAGGCTAGTCTTAAACTCTGAGCTCAGGCCATCTACTTGCCTCGGCCTCCCAAAGTGCTGGCATTACAGGTGTGAGCCACCGCGCCTGGCCTCGGATTTTCTTCAGAGAGTGACTGCCTCACAACAGCTCTAAAAGGTAGCTAGAGCCAACTCTACTTTCCATATAAGGAAAATGGTGACTCCTGGGTTTAGAGTCCCTTCCTCATTTTCTTTGTGTTGCAGTGGTGCTTGGCCAACCCACAGGGTTTCTCTGGCACCAGCTCGATGGCTCCAGTGTAGGTGCAAATTGGTTTTCCTGTTTTGAAACGATGTTCCAAAATAGCTTGTAAGGGGCCAGAAAACTTCAAATTTATACCAGCAATACCCAGAGTTCCAACAGAATACTTAGTGCATGAATACAAATAAGCACACAACCTCCTCATGTCTCCCTGCCCAACTCTGATGGCAGCTTGAATGGGCTTCACAATTTGTGAAAACTCTCAGGAGGAGAGGTTGGGCTCATTTCTTCTATTTAGCCACAGTAAAACATATTAAGAATGGTGGTGATTCAAGGCAGATTCGCAGGGAGTGTCTGGCAATTGTTCATCATCATTGATGCTTTTTATCTGCAAAGTTTTTGCCATCCTTGCCCCCATCCCTCAATGCACCCCATTTCATTCTTGAGGGGGCACTTCTGGCAGCAGCAACCATGAGGCATCTGAGATCATCCGCTGCTCTCTCAGTTATCGGTGGAATTTCACTTGTTTGAATTTTCTTATTTGTGCACATCTTGATTTGGTTATACATGCCCCAATTTCTTTCAGGCCTTTGCAGATTTGGCCATGATGGACTTATAGCATTTATTTTAGAATTGCTTTTAAAATAAGGATCATAAATAGTTTCTGAAGCATTCAACAGAAGGACATGTTGTTCCCTGTTTGTATCACGATGTCATGTTGGATTGTCATTAATAATTGGTTTGCATCATCCATGTGCTACTACCCCCACTTTCCAAGGGTAATAATTTTGACATTATTTTTAGTCCATGTACATAGTTCTGAAAACAACCAAGAAGAGGAGGAGTGTTCTTTTAAATGACATTCTTTCTGAGCAGGGGCTTATCATCCATCTGTGTTCACAAAGAATGAAGTGTTCTGTTGTTTATCCCTGATCCTGCAACACTGAAACATTCTTCATAGCTCTGTAAGCACCTAAGAATCAAAGCCCATAAATATCAGTGTATGTAGGATGTACTTTTTTTTCCCTTGTTATATTAAAAGCACAGCAACATGTCTGACCCAGATTAGTATTTCTTTCTTTTCTTTTCTTTTCTTTTTTTTTTTTTTTTTGAGACGGAATTTTGCTCTTGTTACCCAGGCTGGAGTGCAATGGCGCCATCTCAGCTCACCGCAACCTCCACCTCCTGAGTTCAAGCAATTCTCCTGCCTCAACCTCCCAAGTAGCTGGGATTACAGGCATGCGCCACCATGCCTGGCTACTTTTTTGTATTTTTAGTAGAGACGGGATTTCTCCATGTTGGTCAGGCTGGTCTTGAACTCCCAACCTCAGGCGATCCACCCACCTCGGCCTTCCAAAGTGCTGTGACTACAGGCATGAGCCACAGATTAGTATTTCTCAGGATTAGAATAAATTGGCTTTTAGATTGCTTTGCAACTATATCAAGGTTAATTGCAATACCCTTTTAAATATTTTCTTCTCTTGGTCATGTAATAAATAATGTTCTTAAGAGTAATATTCCTTATTTGCAATATTAAAAAAAAAATTATGTGTAGCACTTCACCCACCTCTCATCCCCAGGAATCATGCCAGGTGGTGACAAGGAAATTGTCACAGAAACTTGGGACCACAAATGTATTGGTAGTTGAGGCTGGGTGACACTGGAGACCCATTTGGATGCTTCCAGAGGAGTGGAGTCCTGGAGGAGAGGCAAAGACCACCTTCACCACTGCAGCAAACCATTGACAGCAGCATGGAAGCTCTGGTCTCTGAACAAAGGACAAGGCATTTCCAAGCATATTCTGGTAGGATGTTCACATCTGCTGGTATGGACTGAATGTTTGCGTCTTCCCTCCAAATTCATATGTTGAAGTTCCAATTTGTAATCTGACGGTATTTGGAAGTGGGGCCTTTGGGAGGTCATTAAACTTAGATGAAATCATGAGGGTGGGGCTCTCATGATGGGATTAGTGTCCTTATAAGAATAGGAAGAGAGAACAGAGTTCACACTCTCTCTGCCATGTAACGACACAGTGAGAAGGTGGCCATCTACAAGCCAGTGAGAAGTTCCTCAATGGGAGAACTGAATTGGCAGTCACCTTGATCCCGGACTTCCTAGCCTCCAGAACTGTAAGAAATGCATTACTGTTATTTAAGCCACCTGGCCTGTGGTATTTTGTTATGGCAGCCCAAGCTGACTAAGACACCTGTATATGCAAATGCTGCTCAGTCGCTAAAATTTTATCAGCCACTAAAATTTTAACTTATCATTTTAGACTTAGTGTTGCTGTTTGCTTTGATCTGGTCCAATTTCTTGCCGGTGACCTAGAAAGCCTATCAGGTCAAAAGTTATTTTATTGCTCAACATTTCCAAGCTCAAAGGCTTGTGGTAGATTTTCCTATCCAAGAGTGTTTAGTTTTACTTATTACATTTCCCTGATAATTATTCATAGCACTTAATCACCAATATGGTCTTAAAATTATTTCATTTCTTTTCCCATGTCTGTATTTCTCCACTGGAATCGTAGCTTTATGAAGGTCAGGACTCGTTCTCTTTTCTCTCTGCATCTTCAGCACCTAGCACAGTACCCAGCCCCAAGGGGTGCTGAATGGATGATGGAGTAAGGAACATTCCGGAGTGTGATGAGGGCCACTGGGTAATAGCACCTCTAATTCATTGCTAGCTTGATCGCTGAAAAGAACTAAGGAATGCCTGCATAAAAATCTGTGCATGGATGCTTATAGTAGCTTTATTCATAATTTCCAAAACTCACAGACCACCAAGATGTTCTTCAGTAGATGAATAAATGAACTGTGGTACATCTAGGCAATGGAATATTATTCAGCACTAAAGAGAAACAAACTGTTAAGCAATGAAAAGACATGAAGGATATTTAAATGCACATTACCAGGTGGAAGAAGCCAATCTGTACGTGCAATTCTGACTATATGCCATCTTGGAAAAGGCAAAACTATTGGGATAGTAAAACAGTCATTGTTTGCCAGGGGTTACAGGGGGCGGGTGGGCATGGAGGGATGAATACATGGACCATAGAGGATTCTTAGGGCAGTGAAGCTACTCTGTATGATGTAATAATGGTGAATATAAATCATTATATACTTGTCCAAACCCATTGAGGGTATAAAACCAAAACTGAACATTAGTGTATACTATGGATACTGATAATAATGGTATGTCAATGTAGGTTTATCAGTTGGAGCCAATGTACCACTCTGGTGGGGAATGTTGATAATGGATGAGGATGGGAGGCTATGTATGTGTGCGGGAAGGACGGAGGTAGATGGGAAATCTCTGTATTTTTTTTTTTTCTCAATTTTGCTACGAACCTAAAAATGCTCCTAAAATATAGTCTTAAAAAAAGAGCTAAGGAATTCTTTGGATAATGTTTTTCTCAGGGTATCTGTTTCCTCCCTCTCTCTGTTTCTTGTCTAGATGGTATCAAATTCATTTCCTTGTTCTGCCTTAAAGTCACCATTCTAACCTGACCAGTAACAAGAAGATTGAGCTACCAAAAGGGACTCCTCAGAGCTTTGAAGGAGGAATTGGGGAACTGCTTGGCCAGATCTGTAATATTGAACAAATTATAATTTATACACAGAACTAAGAAGAACTATAGAATAGAACCTAGGAAATTATAATCTTCAACTATCCCCTGTTTAGGCAGACTATAAAGCTAGAGTTACTGAACGCTTATATATAGAAAAAAGGAAGAAAAGATTTTTCCAGTAGGCAACCAGAAGCCCTAAATACTTGCTTTCATTATGATGTAAATTTTCATGCAAATACAGAGAAAACTGTGGGTTGAGTATATATAGATTTTCACAATGTATTTGATAATTCAGTTTTTAGTGGAATATCCCAGTAATTCTTATTTGGGGGAGAGAATGATTAGTCAGAGTTGGGGAACCAACTTAAAAATAGGAAATGAAGGCTATGGTAAATAGGTAATCTCACTATGGGGAAATATAAAGAGAACAATGTTCAAGCCTTTGTTTTAACCAAATTCTTTATAAATGATTTTTGGTCTAGGATACAATGTACAGCAAACTTCTCAAATGTGTGATTGACACAAAACTTTTTTGACTTGAGAGACAAGCCAAAAAAAGAGATAAATGCAGGAAGTTAATGAATCTGTATAAGTAGGTTTAAAAATGGCAACTAGCACATTTGAGAGGTTTTAGGTAAGAGCAAAAACTAATATTTATCAAGAGTTTATCATGTGCAGGCTGCTGTTCAAAGCACTTGGCATCTGTTATTTTACTTAGCCTCATAACGACCTTATGAAGTCAGTATTATTATTATTAATTTTTTTTTTTTTTTTTTAAGACAGGATCTCCCTCTGTCGCCCATGCTGGAGTGCAGTGGCATGATCTTGGCTCCCTGCAGCCTCCACTTCCCAGGTTCAAGTGATCTTCCCAGCTCATGCTCCCTCTTAGCTTCCCGGGACCACAAGGGTGTGCTACCATGCTCAGGCCTGGCTAATATTTTGTATTTTTAAAATAGAGATGGGGTTTCACCATGTTGCCCAGTCTTGTCTCAAACTCCTGGGGTCAAGCAATCCTCCTGCCTCAGCCTCCCAAAGTGCTGGGATTACAGGCATGAACCACTGTATCTGCCCAATTGGTGCTATTATTATCCTGGTTTCATGAATGCTGAAGCTGAGATAGTGAGAGGTTAACTTGCCCAAGATCACACACAAATAGTACATGGTGAAGCTGGATTTACACTTAGGGAGCCTGACTGACAGCTTGTGTGCCTTATCACTTCCCTATGGAGCCTCATCAAATACACAGAAGATGAAGGGAATAGAAACCGAGAAAAGAAACTAAAGATCTGGAGCATTGTTCAAAGAGGAAACTCTTCCAGGAAGAACAAAAAGAAAAACGCTGAGCACCAGATAAGGTGTTGAAAAACCAAACCAAATGTTGTCTTATTAGTTTATAATTTGGATGTATTTACATCTGCATTATTGTGGGCAGTTCTGGTCAAAGTAAATTTAGAAAGAACCAATAGAAGGAGATTGGCAATGAAAATGGCAGAACATGCAGTCAGTTGCTGTCCACAGGGGAGCAAAATGAGAGAACAGATGAAAATGGAAGTCTGGGGCCAGGCGCTGTGGCTCACGCCTGTAATCCCAGCACTTTGGGAGGCTGAGGTGGGCGGATCACGAGGTCAGAAAATCGAGACCATCCTGGCTAACACGGTGAAACCCCGTCTCTACTGAAAATACAAAAAACCAGCCGGGCGTGGTGACTGGCGCCTGTAGTCCCAGGTACTCGGGAGGCTGAGGCAGGAGAACGGTGTGAACGGGAGGCGGAGCTTGCAGTGAGCCAAGATCGTACCACTGCACTCCAGCCTGGGGGAGAGAACGAGACTGTCCAAAAAAAAAAAAAAAAAAAAAAAGAAAGGGAGTTTGGGAGAAAGACTTACTTTAAGAATAATAAAGGTTGAAAATAGGCCGAGATGAATATCTATGAAATCATAACTGGCATGGTTAAAACGAATAGAAAAGTTATTCTTCAAATATCTGGCAAAGTAAATTCAGGATATAAAAGGGAAATAGTGGTGAACTCATTTAGTAATAAACCCATGCCATTACTACCCCAAAAGTTACTATGGGCACAACATATTATACATTTTACTGTGTTTAACAAATTATTAGAAATAATTATAAAGAATTCTTGAAGATAGAAATGGATCCACCATTCAAGAGCGATGCCAGGGGAGGGTAGTTATGCACT
The DNA here is from genome assembly GCF_000951045.1 of Mandrillus leucophaeus. NCBI lineage: Eukaryota > Metazoa > Chordata > Mammalia > Primates > Cercopithecidae > Mandrillus > Mandrillus leucophaeus. The sequence goes on along the minus strand of NW_012109541.1, from coordinate 817,775 downwards.
TTACCCAGCCAAGTGTTTCTAAAAAACAAAGAGAAAACATACTGAAGTCGTCCAACATTGCTTTGAAGTCAGACAGACCCAGGTTCAAATTCCAGCGCTACAGTTCACTGAGTAGTTACTTAATCCCTCTGGGCTGCAGTTTTATTACCTGCCAACTCCAGATAATCATCCTTCCCTGGGCAATTGGGCCTAGCATATAACTGGCAGTCAAAAAATGTTGGCTGTTATTATGATTAAGATGACCCCATGTGCCTTCTGATATGCTCAAAAAAGTGTTTCTCTTCTGTTAGACTGAAGGATGTTGAGGGTTTCAATTTTATTTTACTCTGAGCTGCAATTCTCAGGCTCAGCTCTAAGTTATGTTCGTATCTTTATATGCACGGTGGGAAATTGCTGTGACTTCACTGGATCTTCACAAACTGCACAGTTTTGTGGCAGCTTATGTATTATTTCTTGATTACCTTTTCTTAATAGCTTACAATGATAGTTATCTCCTATATTTCTCTTTTGAATTTTGTTTGTGGTTACTTGATCTATTTTTTATGATCCTTTGACTCCCATAATGTGAGGAGAGAAGGGGTTTCTTTGCCATTTCTGATCTCTTAGATTGAGAACCCTTGAGTCCAGGGATCAAGACATACTGTAAGTAACAAAAACTGCACAACAATTCTCAACTAAATCTTCTGCAATGGAAATGACGAGCTGAATAAAACACAAAGTAGAATGTGTTTGTTATGACTCACATATTGCCTAGAACTTCAGAGTCCCTGCCCATTTTGTTTAAATCAGACATGTCAGGTGACCTGGCCACAAAGACTGTGTGACACTGATGTGCATTTTGCTAAAACAAGGTCAGCAGTCAGAGCTGGAGAGCTACACCCTGGTGAATTCAGCTACGACAGTTGCCCAGAAAATTATAATTTAGGAAATTATTTTCTAAATTTCATCAACATTTCTCATTTCTGAGCACTGGCATTTTAAAAAGTCTTATTTTTTTGGCCATTTACCTTATAAGTAAGTGACTCTTTTTCAGCAACAACAGTGAGAGAAAGTGGAAGACTGACCTAAGAGAGAAACAGGAAGAAAGAAATTGTCCAGAATTTTGAAATTATGTATTTCCACTTCCATTATATTTATAGTTTCAAAGAGATAAACAGAGAAATAATTTTAAAAAGCGGGCACCAGCCAAAAAGAATTTATAATGGAAGGCAAATATTTGATTAGAATCTGAGATTGTGACTATTTCTTTGTTATTTCTGTAAACTGACATCCACCTTAAAGACATAGCTTTGGAAAAATGTATAAAATTGGAAACACATTTACCATAAAACATAGTCAACCCATCCTCCGCTTATTTTCACCTCAGCCTCAGATTTTGTGGCTACAGTCACAAAAAGGAATGAAAGGTCAATGAAGAACAACATAGTCTTGTTTAATCTTTAAAACTTAGTTAGTACTTTAAATGGCACCTAACTGGAACCTCAGCCTCCTGGACATGGACCCCTTTGAATTGTTGCCTCTGCGTGTCTCTCAGTGATGGTTCTTGAGATGGAATCTACTCAGAAATGCAGTCAACACCATGTCTGCCTTAGATTAAAAAAAGAGACAGAGATTTTTAATCAACCAGGTAAACAAATTACAGAGAATTTCAACTACAAATTAAAATGGACTTTCAGAGAGAGACATGGTTGGAACTGAAATGTCTACATTAAAGTTATGAACCTTCAGACAGCTACCTTTCCATGACTATCGCTTCTGTGTTACCCAAGATAGACGTTTTCCCCTCTTACTCTTTAAAATTATCAATGAAATTGCAGTTTCCTTGCATTTAATCTTGTCTTTCTTTTTGTTTTTGAGATGGAGTCTCACTCTGTCCCCCAGGCTGGAATGCAGTGGCATGATGTCGGCTCACGGCAACCTCCCCTTCTTGGGTTCAAGTGATTCTCCTGCCTCAGCCTCCTGAGTAGCTGGGACTACAGGTGCTCGCCACCATGCCTGGCGAATTTTTGTATTTTTACCAGAGATGGGGTTTCACCATATTGGTCAGTCTGGTCTTGAACTCCTGACCTTGTGATCCGTCCATCTGAGCCTCCCAAAGTGCTGGGATTACAGGCGTGAGCCACTGTGCCTGGGCTTAACCTTGTCTTTTTAAAGCAGGGTTTGACACATATTTGGTATGAGAATGAAGGGTAGCATGAATAAAAACGAATAAGGGCTCTCCATTCAGAGGGACTGAATCTAGACTTTAGTAATGACTGCATTTTGGGTGAAACCTTTGTAAATTGAGACAAAAATGCATGAGTGTTTGTCTTAAAATTTTTTACATTTATTTTTAAAAAATTCACCTCGATATTGGAAAAGATAAAGGTGTTAATGTGTACTACTCCAGCAGTGAGGGAAGATTCTAGAATGTTCCCTGGTTGTTGCCCTCATACTTTGTGATGTTATGCTGATCCCTGCACCTTAAGTTCAAATTCCAGTTTCCTTGCGCAACTTGAACAACATGCAAGAGTTGGCTGTAAGGGCTGTTTTTTATTTTTTATTTTTCTGCTTGGTTTTGTTTTGCTTTGTTTTTTAACCAACTTATTAAAGAATTCTGGATATAGATTAACTTCTGGCCCACTCTATCCCCTCCCCTACTGTTTTAACTAACAGGGACTAAGCACCATGTCCTTTGATGGATTTCCTATTTTGAAGGTAAAACCCTTGTTTTTCTTACAAAAAGTATCTTCTCTGTTTTTGACAAAACTCTAATCTTGCTTTTCTGACTCCGAGTCGCTGCATGCCTCTCTTCCATGTTTCAGGAAGGAACAATTAGGCAATCCTGCCATGTTTCTTCTGAAAGTAGCAAAAACAGTGGCTTCAAGAGCCCTTCTGCTGAATCATGACATAGATATTTTTTTCTACACCACCCGGAACACTTTGAATTAAAGCAGGAAGCCTGATTCTAAGACACTATTGAACTAAGCCCTGGAAAGAAAGGAGTGTGGAAGAAGGGGAGAGGGTGGAAGAAAAACAACCTTTTCTGAGGAAAAAGCTTAGTCTTTCTTCAGGTGTACAGTTTAAAAATGTGGGCTCATTGGAATGAATTTGAAGGTTAGGTTACAATTTGCAGATTTTGCGATTAAACTCATTGAATCAGTCTTTTTTTAACCCCTTAAGTGACGTATACATGGGATTAAACAGAATGAAATTCAGTTGTTTCTCAACTCACTCTCCTAGCCTCACATCTGTCAAAATCATTGCTGTTTGATTTTCTTTTCTGCAAAGGCCCCCGAGACACATTTGCCTTTAAGCACTCGGGCTCTGGTGGGAGCTGCGTGTTCTGGGTGTCCTTAGGTGCACTGGGCTGGGCTAGGCAATGCAGCTCCTGTGTCCCGGGAAAGCTGCAGTCTGCTGAGTGTAAGATACACACCCAGGCCACACCTTCAGAGCCATGCAAAGCTGGAAGGAGACAGAGATAAGGTACACTGAAAGGAAGAAAGAAACTCCTCTTCTCTCTCCAAGCTGCATCTGCTTGCTCAGGTGAGAAGGCAGTGCCCTGCCATTATATTTTTCTTCTGATGAAAGAAAAGTGGCACTTGGACTGCTCCTCTCAGTAAAGGGTTAAGAGCCATTTCTTCCTAGAGAGGTTTCCTGATACCCACTCCTATCCAGTTCTGACTTCCTGGCACCCCCCTCAATGGGCTGCTCTTTGTCTTCTTTCTTTGTAGCCAGCTAGTGTACCACTTTCTCAGCCTCTCCCAACTGGGGAGTCCTCCTTCTTGACACTGGACTCCAGGAGTCTTGGAATATCTTTGCAGCCTCATGTCTAGCACTTAGCAGATGCAGGATTGTTAATCGAATGAGCAAACAAACTGTGGGAACCCACAAAGCTGTTCTGACTTCCTGACTGCCCTAGTAAGCTACATTTATGTTGCACCAGATAGGCCAAGCCTAACACTTCTCAAAATAGGAGATTCTTTGAAAAAGGGAGGGGAGTGAGGAGAGGAAAACAATGATAGAAGTGGTCTCCTGGTAAACAGATGTAAGAGCCTTTGAAAGGAGCAACAAATAAAAACAAGCTGATAATGTGTTTGACTGCAAATACAGTATTCTAAATCCAGATTTGGTGCTACCTTACTTTATCAGTGTGGAGCATTCACAAATGCAGTTGGTCCAGTTTCTGCAAGTATTTTTTTCCCTTTCAGTTCTGTGGAACTGAAGCCATCAAAATGCTAGTGTGATCTACACTAGTTATCTGGAAAGTTTTTAACTGTGCATCCTGTAAGTAAAAAACTCATCAGCCCACATCTTCTTCTATATAGTCATCAATTATTGGATGCACTTCTGTGCTAATATATCATGTACATTATAAAACATTATATATATATGTATATATAAAAATTAAGAGAAGATGATATAAAAACAGAAATAGAAATTCCAGGCCAGGCGTGGTGGCTCATGCCTGTAATCCCAGCACTTTGGGAGGCCAAGGTGGGCAGATCACGAGGTCAAGAGATTGAGACCATCCTGGCCAACATGGTGAAACCCCGTCACTACTAGAAACAGAAAAAAATTAGCTGGGTGTGGTGGTGGGCACCTGAAGTCCCAGCTATTCAGGAAGCTGAGGCAGGAGAATGGCGTGAACCCGGGAGGCAGAGCTTGCAGTGAGCCGAGATCATGCCACTGCACTCCAGCCTGGGTGACACAGCGAGACTCTGTCTCAAAAAAAAAAAAAAAAAGAAAGAAAAAAAAGAAGAAAAGAAATTCCAGTATTTTCTCCCTAAGTCCAAACAGATCATTATTGTACCCTATGTGGGTGAGCTGGAGGCTGCTGCTATAAGCATGACTTTTCCCACCTGTAACTTAATGATTTGGGCAAAGTCAGAGCTCCCCTCCTTTGAACTCTTGCAGGAGGATAGGTGGGATAGTGATGTGACTGTGGGCTACGCATTATGCTTCTCTCTGCCTCAGTTTACCTCTCCTGATAATATAGCCTTGTTTATCTTACAGAAATGTAGAGATTAATGAATGATATGCCTCATTCTGGACTTTAAGAGTGAGGTAATTCATGTGACACATTGTATATGAATTCCTTCTAATCTCTTCTATTTTCTGGGGAAATTCTATTATTTCATTAAATAGTGTTGATTCTCCCATTAAATGGGGGGTAATATTGTCATCTTCATCTTTGAATTGTGGACCTTAGCAGGAGGAGGAATCTTAGAGGGCAACTCTAGTCTAGTTTTTACCCAATGACATAACGGGACGAGCCATAAAGAAGGTGGTACGTTGCTTGATGTGGCAGATCACCCCGTTGCCTGCAAAATTGATCTCTCCTGTTTTCCTCTAATTTTGTTTACCCTCCTCTGAGTGCCCATGTGCCTGAAGGTAGGTTAGGCTCCCTCTTCAGCCTCGGGGCAGGGGCGGAGGGCTGCATCTTGAGTAGGCAAGTCAATTATGGAGATACTAACTATCTGTCGTGCTAAATGGTTGGGTTTATGCTTAGGTGTGTAATATGGTCTGACCAAGCTTTTTGGAAAGTTTCCTTCACTTTCCAAAGAGACACACCTAGTGGACATTCCCTTCCCACCTCGGGACCTCAGTATCTCTGTGTGGCGTGGACATTCCAGTAACTGTCTTACGGCCATGGAGGAAGCTAGCCTATGAGGATGACGTGTCCATGAGGTGTGACGGACTGGGAAGATGGTCACACATCATGGAGCTGCCAACCTAATTGTCCTGGAACTTTCATAACTCTGACTCTCAAGCCACAAAAAATGATAAGTGCTCTCATTGTTTAAACTTCTTTAGTTGCATTTTTCTGTGATTTGTAGCCAAAATGCATCCTAACTGATACACTTATCCAAGGAGCCTGGGGGTGGCAGAAATGGAACAAGAATCCAGAACTTTAAAATAGCAAGTATTGTACTGCTTGGGCCTTATTTACGAATCATAGCTTGTAAGAGCAGTTTGTTCCTTTCACTTCAGGAACTTTGGTCCCTGTGTCTTCGAAGGCTCTGAAAGAATAACATTATTTGATTATACAAATATTCTACTTTCTTGCTTCCAATGCGTGTTCAACTCTGGTGACATCTTGATGGGCTTCTTCTGGGAATACATATTTACTTTTTCATATTTAGCTTCTCATCCAGGGATATCCAGTTACACTATAAATATCATCTATTGGCAAATATAATTTGCCTACAGAGCCCTGGACCAATAGTCCCTCAGTGAATTCGTGACAAAACATCTGCATGTCGAATCAGGGTAGTCTCATGTTCAAACCAAAACTCTATCCGCTGCTGGTCCAAGGTGCCTCTCACTGTTGCCAGTTAGCCGGGACACCCAGAACTAACCCAGGAGCTTATAAAGGTAATGAGTGGTTTCAAATCACCCACAGACACCCATAGTAAATGGAAAAGCTTTTGTCAACATCTTTAATGGTTTCAGTTGGTAAATTATTAACAGAATATATGTGGAGTCCTCAGCATTTCAAATACATTTGCTTTCTGAACAAGTACATTGGAGAACAGTCTCTTCTGCCAAGTTCCAAGTTGCAGGTGCCCACTCTACTGCCCTCCCGCCCTGTCTCCTGTCCTGGGCTGTGTTAGGATCCTCCTTCTCTTGCTAAAGGGGGCTTCTCTCCACACTCCTGAGAGCTCTTAGCTTCTTGTGCACATTTACCCTTGTCCAGGCCCTATCATGTGAATAGTTTTGTTTCATTCGACTCTTCCTCTCCAGACATGTGGGGGAAAGATGACAATTTGAAAAACATAGGCCACTCGTGGTGGCTCACGCCTGTAATCCCGCACTTTGGGAGGCCGAGGTGGGTGGATTACTCGATCCCAGGAGTTCGAGACCAGCCTGGGCAACATAGTGAGACATCATCTTTACAAAAAAATAAAAAATTAGCTGGGTGTGGTGGCACATGCCTGCAGTCCCAGCTACTCAGGAGACTGAGGTGGGAGGATCACTTGAGCCTGGGGAGTTTGACGCTGCAGTGAGCTGGGATTGTGCCACTGCACTGCAGCCTGGGTGACAAAGTGAGAACCTGTCTCGTAAATAAATAAATAAAAATTAAACAACAACAGCAACAACAAAACACTGGGCTGGACGTGGTAGCTCACGCCTGTAATCCTAGCACTTTGGGAGGTTAGGGCAGGCAGATAACTTGAGGTCAGGAGTTCAAGACCAGCCTGGCCAACATGGTGAAACCCCATCTCTACTAAAAATACAAAAATTACCCGGACATGGTGATGCATGCCTGTAATCCCAGCTACTTGGGAGGCTGAGGCAGGAGAATCATTTGAACTTGGGAGGCAGAGGTTGCAGTGAGCAGAGATCAGTCCCCTGCACTGCAGCCTGGGCAACAGAGCAAGACTGTCTCAAAAACAAACAAACAGACAAACTAAAAAACCTGGTTCTAGTAAAGGCTCTGCCACTTACTGACTTATTCACCTTGTGTAAATCACTTAACTTCTCTCAGCCTTTGTGTCTTTCGGCTGTCAGTTGGCAATTGTCACACTCTTTGTGGCATCTACGTCTCAGAAGCTTCAGAATCAAGCAATCTAATCCCCGTCGTCGAGAGCCTGAAAACCTTATAGTTCTCACTATTGGGTATTGTTTATGTTGACATTTTTTCTTCACAGGAGGTTCACAACACATCCGTTCAAATGCTGGGATTGTGACTAACTCAGGCAGGAAGAACAAGTCCTCGTGTCAATGAGTGGAAGGATGACACATTTGCTGGAAAATACAGTGTGTTGTCGTATTCACACTAACACCACTGAGAAGTTGATCCTGTTATTATTCGCAGTGACATTTCCTGGCTTAGACCTAGCATACTGGGTAATGCCCGTATGTTGGGAACATTCAATACTGCAGTGGAGAAAGGGAAACGCTCGGCAGGTGGTGAGGAAGACTACTGGAAGGGTGGATGGGAGAGACAGGTTATTCTTTTATCAAGATTTTTTTTTTTTTAAAGAGCATTAGCTGTTACATTGTTTTGGTTACACCTGTGGGACAGGAGATATGGACCAGAGTTAAAAAGCAATAAAGTGTATAGGTTATCACTGTCTCTAACGCAGTGACTCTGGGCAAAATAGGTAGCTTCTCTAAATTTCTCTCATTAATTAAATGGAAATGGGAATAGTAACTACCTCATTGGGTTGCTGTCAGTATTAAATGAGATAACACGCAAAGTAACTAGCACATGATGATACTATGTGCATATGCATGGCTAGTGCAGACAACTGTGGGTACACTTGAATATTACCCAGTTTCTGGTTCACTGAGGAGTCACCCATTCCACCAATCATTTGCTGATCCCATATAAACGTAATGCTATGCTGCAAGGCAATGAGCTCCCAAGGTACTTAGAGTCTAGATAGGAAGTAACACCAGGCACGGTGGCTTACGCTTGTAATTCCAGCACTTTGGGAGGCCGAGGCAGGTGGATTAACTGAGGTCAGGAGTTTGAGACCAGTCTGGCCAACATGGTGAAACCCCATCTCTAGTAAAAATACAATAATTACCCCGGTGTGTTGGCATGCGCCTGTAGTCCCAGCTACTTGAGAGGCTGAGGCAGGAGAATGGCTTGAACCCGGGAGGCAGAGGTTGCAGTGAGTTGAGATTGCACCATTGCGCTCAAGCCTGGTCAACAGAGTGACACTCTGTCTCGAAAAAAAAAAAAAAAAAAAAAAAAAAAAA
>NW_012109541.1:805738-809031 GCF_000951045.1 Mandrillus leucophaeus | reverse complement strand
GGCAGAGGTTGCAGTGAGTTGAGATTACACAATTACGCTCCAGCCTGGTCAACAGAGGGAAAATTTTTTTCCAAAAAAAAAAAAAAAAAAAAAAAAATAAGAAGACAAGGACAAAGAAAACAAGGAAGAATACAGATGGAAAGTAAATAAGTTAAGATGCTAAGTACAGACCATTGCTGATTATAGGTGCTGAGAAAAGTATTAGTCACTTGAGACCTGAAAAACTCATAGAAGTGCTTCACAGGCAGCATATCATGGAGAATGATTATGTTTTAAATTAGGGAAAAAATTCCAGGTGTAGATCAACAAGAGCAAATCTATTCTGAGGAAGGAGAAGAAATCCTGGCTAGCTGGAATGCCCAGCCAATGGGAACCGGCTGGATTGCAAGGCAAGGTCGGGCATCCCTTCCAGAGACGCAGCCATTGGCTCGAACACCCATAGGGTCTGCTCAGTCATTGCTCAGGAATTCTTGCTTCTAAAGGGAGCAGCTGCAATGAGCAATGCCTGGGAACACATTATTAACTCGCAATACACAGTGTGGCCCGCTCTTCCTTTCTGTAAACAGTTACTTGTTGATCAACAACGTCTACTGAGTGGTTTTGGTTTGCTAAGCATTAAGAAAGGTTATGAAGCAAGTTGAGAGCATGCAAGATACCTGGCCAGAAGATCATTCTCAGTATGGACGTAGGATAAAACACACAGGTCAGGGGAATAAATGTTTACAGAATAGGAGTGTTACAAATTTTAAGAAAGAACACACAAACCAGCATAATATAAATAGAAAATGGGGTTACATGCCTCGTTTGTTGACAAGGGTGGGGTAGTTGTGAGGTTGGTGTGTGTGCAAAGCAACATTGGGAAAATCTGAAATCATGATTTGACTCTGCTTCCCCTGATGCAACAGAGGCCCACTCAGCCTCGGGGGAGCAGGCGACTCGCCACAGTATTTCCTGTTTGCTTGTCAGGTTGCCCGTTGTATTTGATCTTTCTCCATCAAAGCAGTGGTGATGTGTTCAATCATTATTTCTTAATCCTCTTGCTCATTTTCTTTTTTATTCATTGATCATGTGTCTCTACTCATTCCACCTCAGCCTGATGCTTGGTGGAAGTTGAACAATTTCCTCCCTCAGTTGCTGACAAGTCTTTCTCATCCTGCAATATTTTTAGAATGTTCTGGGATTGTGGGGATCCCTGGATGCATTCAGCTCTTGCTAAGTGTTGGGGCAAGCAAAACTCTGGCAGGTGAGATGCAGATACTGCATCTGTAATTTAGAATGAGAGTGAGAGAAAATACAAATGTGGGTACTAAAAAATGGTGTTAGTCTTGGAAAATGAGGTTCAATCATAGCTATCTAAGATTTGTATATGCTCATAAACACAACTGACAGAAACAAAGAACAACCACTTCCAGTCAGACACCTGCCAAGTCTTTGGAAAGTTGAGGCGGAAAAGATGATGAGAAAGGCTAGGATGGGATCTCCCATCAGCTTGATCTCCTGGGAGCAGGGACTGGATCTTTTTCCTCTCTGCTGAATGCATTGTGAATGCTCACTTAGAGCCTTGCATGCATGAATAAACGAACAAACTCTAAAACGTTTCCATGGCTAAGAAATAACTTTGAGCCAAGCCATAGTCTTCTGAGGCTTAACTTCTAGGTTTAGCAGAAAATCACTGTGTCTCTGAATTGTTCCTGGACTGACTGCAAGTTTTGGTAATCTGGTGTTTCCTTTGGAATAAAACCACTATGTGAGGCCTGAGATCAAGTGCCTGTGCAGCTTTTCCTGGATAAGTACTGTTGGTGGTTGCAGAGTCTTTTTGTTTCTAGAGTTTTATTTTCTGAGACCCCTTGCCATTAATATTAGACTTTATTTTAATGTAACTGTAGAATTTCAAGATTTAAATTTTATATATAAATTATAGCATTTAACATGTGAGTATTCAAAATCCACAACTATTTACTTTCTAAGTAAAATACACATTATTTTGCACAAGAATAAACAGCAAGAAGTATCACATAGAAGAAAATCCACATTGTAACTTTGTCATAATAATGTCCTTGGATCTATGATTCTTTTTAAGAAAAAAAGAAAGAACTATTTGTCTCATGGACTAGGGAAAAAAATGGGTGGGGAATACAGGCACCTTCTTTGACAAAAAAGGAATTATACTTTGTGTCATTCAACATTTTTCTCTCTCCTTTTTCTGCCAACAAAAGAACAAAACAAAACAAAAACTCAAAAAAACAAAGAAATCACTGCAACAATAGCAGCAACAACAAAAATAATTAATAAGAGGATTTAGGTGGAATGCTATAAAAATTACATCAGCAAATAAGATTATGGAATTTCATGTGGCTTCTATAATTCTAGGAAATAGATGTTTTATGTGTTGCTACTAAAGGAAAGTGGGATATAGAAGAAAACAAGAAGAAAAGAGAAGAAAAAAAAGGAAAGAAAAATCTCTGTGTCATGGTCAGTGTTTTCCAACAGGGCACTATTAACATTTGGGGTAAGGTGATTAACCATATTTTATAAACACGAAGAAGAATTCTGATAGGAGCTTAAACACGAGTTGTACTCCTCTTGATTAAGTGTACATTTTATTTCCACTTCCAAAATCCCTAATGTTTTAAACTTTTTTTGAAAGAGGATTTCTTCCTGTTACAGTTTATAAATGTCTCAAAGTGTGGGTGTATGGCAAACCATTCCAAATTTACCCTCAGAGAAGTATTCTTTACTTTTTTGACTGTTCTGTTTCTCCATTTGACTTTTGCATGAGAATCCTCATCTCACTCTGCTCTTCTGTCTTTAAATTCACCCTCTCGGGTGAACTAATTCATTCTTATGGCTTCAGTTGCTGTTGATGGCCTAGTTTTTACACCCATCACTGACATTCCAACTACTTTTCAGCCCTAAGTCTTATGCAAGGGTGAGAATTTGCACTTAGATCCATTTTCCTCATCTAAGAAACTGATAAAAATCAAACTCATCTACTTTTCTTTTGCAATATTGGTGACACCATCATTTATTGAGTTTTTAAATTTCACAAATATTTGGGTGTCTATTGTATACCTATTATGCTAAGTTCTAGTAATACGATGGTGACCAAACAGGCAGAACCCTGATGTCATGGAACTTTATAGTATAGGGGTAGAAAGGTATTGGTAAAATGATCACACAATATTTATAATAGAGATAATGGTCATGAGAAAAACTACAGATTCCTACAAATGTACAATATAAAGACCTCACATAGCCTGATCAATTAAAAAAAAAAAAAAAAGGCTGGGCCA
>NW_012109541.1:786860-805688 GCF_000951045.1 Mandrillus leucophaeus | reverse complement strand
AAAAAAAAGGCTGGGCACGGTAGCTCTTGCCTGTAATCCCAGCACTTTGGGAGGCCGAGGTGGGCAGATCACCTGAGGTCAGGAGTTCGAGACCAGCCTGCCCAACATGGTGAAACCCCGTCTCTGCTAAAAATACAAAAAATTAGCTGGGCCTGGTGGCAGGCGCCTGTAATCCCAGCTACTTGGGAGGCTGAGGCAGGAGAATCACTTGAACCCAGGAGGCAGAGGATGCAGTGAGCCAAGATCATGCCACTACACTCCAGCCTGGGCAACAAGAGTGAAACTCCATCTCAAAAAATCAATCAATCAATCAACCAATCAATCAATAATTAAAAAAACCTTTTAGACTGCATTTCCTTTAAATCCCCAACCCCCTCAATCACTAAGACCTATTGGCTGCACCCCCATTTTTGTAACTGCAGCTCTATTGAAGGGCCCTCCATTTCTGCCCTCCAATTAGCATGAATTACTCTAATTAGGTCCTCACTGGACTTTTATCATAGACCATCAGCACACAGCTGTCATGTTAATATTCTCAAATATTCATTTTTTTCACATCACTCCTCAACTTAATCGCCAATGATCCCCAATAATCCACCGAATTTACTTCAGCATATTACTGTGCCTAGATGTGTTCCTTGTGCTAATAGATAATCTGTCACCACCTCCTATTCAGCATTACATATGCTGTTCCCTGCACCCAGAGTGCTGCCGTTCTTCTCTTCTGTACCCTTCACCTTCCATATTTCAGTGATTTTCAAGCCCTCAACACTTGGAGAGTGGGGGATGACAGGGGAAGAATAGGGGAGACAGAGAGGGTTGGGAGGTAGGCTCAGGTCTTAGAACCCTCTGCACTGGATTTCCTTAAGATTTCATTTGAGGAAAGGGGTCCAAGGCAAAACAACAACAACTTGAAAATCATTACCCTCATCACCCACTTCCTCCCAACATTGACTTTTCTCCTCCATCTTCAGTCTCTAGAGTGGTATAACTGTACTCCTAGATGAGATGCAGTTGTTTAGCTTTTGCCTTGCATTCAACTCTTAATAAATTTGCCTCCTTGAGTCTTGTTTTCTACTTCTTTTTGCATTCCCTAAAGTGCTTTACTATTGTGTAAATGAATGAACAAATTGAGGAACACATGAATGCTCTGTGGTACTTTTAACTAGTGAGAAATTTGTTTCTAAATTATGGTTTTAATCTATCCTTAGCCATTTTCAGCAATGAGATAAATAGAAATAATCAATATATCATAAGCGACGTTCTGTTTGGGTTTCCCTGCCAGATGCGGGTGAATCCACATACCTGGCCAAAAAATAAGGGAAAGGGTTAGTGAGAAGTGATGAGAATGTTCTTTCTGAAACTCCTTATTCTCTGGGATTGGCTGCCTGCCTTGTTCTCCTTCCTTCAATGCCCCCGAGGTTTACCTTTGCTAATCTGTGACATGGAGATTCAATTTTTTTTTCTTTCTTTCTTTTTTTTTTTTTGAGATGGCGTCTCACTCTGTAGCCCAGGCTGGAGTGCAGTGGCGCGATCTCGCCTCACTACAAGCTCCACCTCCCGGTTTCAGGCCATTCTCCTGCCTCAGCCTTCCAAGTAGCTGGGACTGCACTCCCGGCTAATTTTTTGTATTTTTAGTGGAGACAGAGTTTCAGCGTGTTAGCCAAGATGGTCTCGATCTCCTGACCTCGTGATCTGCCCGTTCTCGGCCTCCCATAGTGCTGCGATTACAGGCGTGAGCCACCGCGCCCGGTGCAAATGTTATATCTCACATCTCTTAGGGAGAATGGAAATCTCTTTAAGACTAAGGTCTACTTTTTTAAGTTAGAGTAATGTGAGTTTAATTGCATCACAAATATTGTTAGCACTTATTATTCAAGCTCGTTCCTGAATTATAACAGGACACTGATTTATCCCAAATTCCCAACTGGGAACAAAGGACAAAGACAAGTCCCTGCAGTGGTTTCTCCACTGAGCCCAAAAACCACATCTGATAAGCTATGTAATTTGCTATAGCAATTTGTGCCAAAAATAAAGGCACACTTTTGCAGAGTCGCACATTTCTAAGAAAAACTGAACTCCGCCCCATGCTAATCCAGCTCCTTTCTTTCTTTTTCAAACTTGATGTTTATGGATAGAGAATACCAGCCTGCATCTTAGGTCCCATACCATTGACGTGCCTTGGCCAAATGGCTAGGTCCATTGGCCTCTAGTCACCCCAAGTCTCTCTTGCTGTCACTCTGAAACCTGAAGGGTGAGTGTAGGCAACAGCAGTGGCCTGTTTTACGACATCCCAATGTATGATGTCTTTAACAGCACAGCAGATTCTTGGCTGATGGCCCTGGTTAAAGGAAGGAGGCACAGCATCTTCGAAGTCATCAATTTTAATGAGCACTGCAACTATTCCAGTAAACTAGATCCCTTTATTTTTGTTTGCTTGACAAAGAAACCTGATACATCTAAGACATTTATTTCTTTTTAGTTCAACACCAGGACAGGAACTTGCTTTTTCACCACCACTATTAGGCCCCCAATGGTGCTAAAAATTACTGTGCAGTCTTTTGGAAAGAGAAGAAGAAAAGAGGCTACGAGAAAAAGAAAAACAAAAGAACAAAACCAAGCAAATACAAATTTTTGAAAAATTCAGGCTTTCTTTGGCTCAGAGGTTAAACATGAATTGTTAGAGTTCCCTTTCAAAGTTGGAGTTTGCCAAGGAATCTCATAAGCTTGCATGGTTTTGTGGAAGTTACAAGAGAAATAAGAAATTTCATCTGCATTTTCAAAGGCAAGGAGTATTCAGTTGTGTGTGCGTGTGTGTCTGTATCTGTGCCTGTGTATGAGACAGAGAGAGAGAGAAGAGAGAGAGAGAGAGAGAGACCGATAGACAGATAAATACAGCCAGAAGCCAAGGAAAATTCAACTACTTTATTTACAACATAATGAATTGAAATCTTTGGAAGGACTATTTCTGAGCTCTATGAGAAGGACACATTAGAGGTAGCAAGTAATTTCTGTGGTTTGTAGTGAGATAAACAAAGAGGTAAGTTGCTTGAGATGCTTGCATATTAGAGAAAACAACCCAGCCTTTGCTTCTAATCTTTTCCATCTTTTTGCAAACTCAGTGAACTCTTATTCCACAACTGAAGGCAACAGGCAGGCATTTGTTTTAACTCCTTAAGTAAACTCAAGTTCTAGAATCATTAAAGTCGAAAGTCCTTGTACAAATCACTAAATACGTTCCGTATTATAAGGAATTCATAGCACAGGGCAAACTGTGTCATCTCTTATAAATTTTTCAATCAAAATAAATTTCTCCTTTTTCTGTTAAAACATTCTTTTAATGGAAGAAGGGGGGGAAACAGCCCAGAAAAAATTACGCAAATGGCAAGGTAGTGACAAGGCATCTATCAAAGTGGCTCTGGAAATTCCAATTTTTAAAGTGCTATAAAAATATCATTATTAATGATGATTGACTGGGTTTTCAGAGCCAAGATATTTCAAGGCTGCTAAGTTAGAGTTGAGTGCAAAAGCGGGGGTGCTAAAATGGCTTCAGGGTTCCTTCACTTTGTTTCTTCATTGATTTTTAAGTAACATGTGAACACAGTCAAATTGATGATTTTCATTTTGAATTAGTTTGCCCTCTGTCATGCAGAGCTTTCCATCTTTTCCTGACTGTCAGTGTCTAATTCATCTTCATCAAGTCCCCAGCAGGAAGATTCAGATCTTATTACTCTTTGTTTTACAGTTTTATCATTTACAGGAAATTGGGACACAGAGAAAAATAGAGAGGAATCTACCCAAGCTTTAAGTGGAACTAGTCAAGGGGAGAAGGTACACATCCACTTCTGGGCCTGGATGTACAGACTCTCCTTTATTGCAGCAGCTGCCGTAGGTGAAACAAGGGACTATAATCAAATACTCCCTGGAGTTATTTTTTGTTTGTTTACTTTGCTTTGCTTTTGTTTCAGATTCCTGAGAGATATTCGGTCTTGGTCTGTGTAAATCTCCTACTTTGTACCTTTTGCCTTCATGAACCTAGAAGTGCTCTCCCTTTTACAGATAGAGAAACTAAGGCTAAAGAAAAACATATTTGGAATAAGCGATAACCATATTAGATTTCAGTATGATCAACCGTTACCGTAAAAATCTTGTATCTTGCTCTATTTTCAGTCACTGCGAAGGCTGGGAAAAATGACAAGTATGGTTTTTTAAAGCGTAATGAAAATGTGCCTGAAAACATGACAAAAATATTGTTTAGGTAAGGCCCAAGGCCCAAGTTAGAGCACTTCTTAAAGGACACAGAGGGAAAAAGAAAAAATGTCAACACCAACAAAACCTATCATTTGCTGAGCAAAAATCTCCTTCCTACCCCCTGAAGTGCCTTAACGCTCCACCTTCTGTTTCTAACAGCTAGAGCTGCTGCAGCTTCTGAAGATTCATTCTTGCAGTCCTATGGGAAGTCACCAGTTTGTCCTTTCAACAGAGTTCCAAAAGTGAAAAAAGGAAGAGTTTAAGCAACTGTCAACCAGGAAACTTTTTGTTTGTTTATTTTTAAAAAAGAAGACTTATCAAGCTAGCCAAGAAATTTTGTCGAAGTTACAGGCTGTCATTCTTTATAATTATTCTACTTTCTTTTTCTTTCTGAATCCTGCATTTTCATGGAGGATAGATAATCTTCGGCATTATCCTCATTGGCTCGGCTTAGCTCTGTCCCTTGGGGTCCTGCTGACTCTATAAACTTTCAACTCCTAAATCCAGTGATGGCTCACCCAGGAAAGAATAAAGCAAACTGAACAATAAAATTCAAGCCGTAGCTTCCGTTGTGACTCAAGAATAGAAAATGTTGTTAATGGCCAACAGCATATAAAGTGTCATTAATCACCAATAATTTATTATTTCCCAGTGGGGTCTCCAAACAAACACCATCTTGCCCAACTCCCTTACTATCCAGGATTGGAAAAACTTTTCAAAGGTAATACTCTGATTGAATCTTCATCTAAGATTGAGCAGTTTGAAAATTTTTCATAAAAATTAAATATACCCAAAAGGAGAAAGTAAGTTTCCTTCCTTTCTTTTCTTTCTTAAGCCCCCCTCTTGTCTCTCTTCCTTCCCTTAGCAAGTCTTTGGCTGTGTCAGCTCTTCTATGCATGACTGGTTTGCTGTGATCTATGGAAAACTCTTACTACTTCAGGAATTTTAGTTTGTTGGGTTTGGGCTATAGGGTTTTGTTTTGAGGAAGCCTTAAAAGCTTATATTCCAGCCAAAACCTTTTATTCTTGGAACTGCACAGATAAATTAGACCATGTTGGGAAGGACTTTTGCACTTACATTGCCAGGAACAGTTTACAAGTGTATCCCAAAACATTAAGTATTATTTGGGTGTTCACACAATAGGTTGATAGGATGTTGTCTTTTTTCCTCTGCTGTTCTTAATGCAGGATATACGTAGTTGAAAGAATAATATAAATTCATTTATCGATAGTTCTAGCAATAAATTAGAATATTTGATTTGGAGGGTCCTAGTAAGTATTTATCACAACAAACCCACATTCCTAATATCATATGGAAGAGAGCTTCATTCTTCTTCGTGTACAAAAGTCACTTCAAAAGCTTGTGTTGAAGGCCAGGCGTGGTGGCTCACGCCTATAATCCTAGCACTTTGGGAGGCCGAGGTGGGTGGATCGCTTGAGGTCAGGAGTTTGAGCCCAGCCTGGCCAACATAGCAAAACCCTGTCTCTACTAAAAATTCAAAAATTAGCTGGGTGTGGTGGCATGAGCCTGTAATCCCTGCTATTCGGGAGGCTGAGGCAGGAGAGTCACTTGAACCTGAGAAGCAGAGGTTGCAGTGAGCTGAGATTGTGCCATTACACTCCAGCCTGGGTGACAAAGCGAGACTCCATCTCCAAAACAAACAAACAAACAAAAAAACTTGTGTTGAGCAGGAAGAGCCCCAAACTCACTCTCTGGTGGACTTACCTTCTGGGGCTAACTTCACTGGAGTTTAACTAGAATATTTGGGATCTAAATAAGAATTTAAATAATTACTCATTTTCTGTGTTGGAGTAACAATTTTAATGGTGCACAACATTGTAATTTTAAGTACTGCATTTAAGTAGGGAATTAATGGGGAAGAGAATTGCATTTGTTAAGAGCTACCTATGTGCTGGGCTCCCAGTATATTCTCCTTGCAGCCCTGGAGGGTGGGTATCATTATCCCCATTTCATAGATGAAGAAATAAAAGTCTAGAGGGGTTAGATGACCCAACCAATGTTAAAAATGTAACAGCTAGCAGCCTAGGAAGGTCTATATTACTCCAAATCCATACTCTTTTCCATGATAACCTATTGCCTCTAAAGGGTGAAATGGCTAATTTGATATCCACCATTACTGCCTATGTAGACAGACAAATTTCACAGAGAATATTATCCCTTCTGATCGTCTGTCAATGAGAGGTGGGGAAGGCCATTGCCTTTGGATAAACCTGTCTCTTCAGGAATTTCTAGGATGAGGAGAGTGTCTTCTTCTCCTTCTTATTGTGTTGTCCAAGAGTAATGGGCAGCTTGGAAAGGCATTCCAGAATTACAGCCAATGGTAAAGAATTTGAGGTGAGGGAGGATGAAGCATGTGCTGGCACTGTTGTATCAGGTGTAGTAACATAATCTTGAGTCAGCCTGAGCTTTCCTATGATCTTCAGTTTGTGATCTTTCCATAGGGCCTTGAGAGTTAGACGATCTCAGCCCCATGATCAGAACAGGTTCATGGTTGGGTGGGAGTGGTTCCAATTCCATCCGTAATTGTGAAACATGCGGGCTCATATTCTGGGATACACACTTCTCCAGCTGTCAACACCTTGATTGTTGAATGACTAAATTACCTTCATATTAAAGACTGTTAATTCTATAAGGATCTTTCTCCTGAGAATGAAACACACTGTGAGTCATCTCCGAAAATTTAGGGGGTAGCAGAACCAACAACTTGACCTGAATAGGGCTAGATGATTAACCAGTCAAAGAAAGGTCAACTTTTCTTACTGCAAATTCACTCAATCTGAGACATGAATATGGTGAAGTTTGCCAAAGAGGGTAACCTAAGGCAAAGATCACATGAGGTTGAAGACTATTAGAAGAACAGGATTCCAGAAAGATATGCTTCTAGCAAGGCTGACTTTGTGGGAGTGCAAACCTGAGCAGTCACATAGACTCCATACTTTGTTTAATGCTGTGCTCTTGTTGTCTGGATTTTTTTTTTTTTGAGATGGAGTCTTGCTCTGTTGCCCAGGCTGGAGTGCAGTGGCATGATCTTGGTTCACAGCAAACTCTGCCTCCTGGGTTCAAGCAGTTCTCCTGCCTCAACCACCTGAGCAGCTGGGATTACAGGCATGCTACCACGCCCAACTAATTTTTCTATTTTTAGTAGAGATGGGGTTTCACCATGTTAGCCAGGCTGGTCTTGAACTCCTGACTTCAGGCTGATCCTCCTCAGCCTCCCAAAATGCTGGGATTACAGCCATGAGCCACCATGCCCTGCCGCTGTCTGGAAATTTTTAACACTCTTTGAATAAGGGGCTATCATGTTTTCATTTTGCACTGGGTCTGCAAATTAAGCAGCTCATCTTGGCTGCTAGTAAAATGATGAGAACTACCAGGGATAAATAAGATTAGTGAAATAGCACCCAGACGGTGTCTCAGAACGGTGGGTGACCAAGCATTGGCTGTAAGTAGAACTCACTTCACCTGGTTGGTGAGTTTACTGCCAGCACTGCACGGGGCAGATTTCACAGAATGGGGAAAGACAGGACTACTGGTCAGGGAAGAACAGGCATACTGGGGAAGATTCCTCAGGGAGCAAATTAGTAAGGCCTTTTCCCTCTGGGGTAATAAAATAGACACAAAGAAGAACTTGCAGGGTTAGAAGACTGGGCTTGACTCAGGAAGGGTGAGGATGTACCTGCAAATTCAGAGTAGGATATCCTGAAGTGCAGAAAATAAATCTTTAGCTATTTATCATCTTTGTACCCAAATAAGGTTCCCATAGGAATGCCATATTGATCAAACTGGAAAGCCCCACACCAGGGACAAATATTACAATGGAGGTTGTAGAAGATATTAAAAATTGATAAGACTTCACCCTGAGTATCCTAGATAAAAAGGGAATCAGTAATTACATACCAAAGAACATAACTAGGATAACTTTTCAATCACTTGATTTTTTGGGGGGTAACTTTTTCATGTTTGTTGTCATTATCTCCATCTATTTTTCCATACTATCTTAAAAAATGGAAGAACCTATGTGCTTATTCTGGGCTACAGCAAGAAAGGGAGGAGGTGGGAGAATCATATTATACTTTGCAGTCTACCCTGGAGAGAGCCTACCTTGAAAAGAAACAAATCATGGAATATAGAGTAGGAGGGGACAGCTTTTTTTTTTTTTTTTAGCAAGTTAAATACTTAGGGTGTATAGGGAGGAAGAAAAGGTCCCTTTGTGACGCAGCTGGGGATGAGCAAACGATATTAGGGGGCATGGAGGCCTGTCTCTTTCAGACATACTCAAGAGAAGGCGTTATCCCAGCCTCCAAGACATTCAAAGAGATTCGTAAGCGTTTAAATGATGGAACTCTATTGTCTCAATCAACTAAAAACACATTTCCTAATGATTTGTAGCTCTCTGCTGGCTGGGTGAAGGCGCCTGTGTACAAACCTAGTGTGGTCATCAGTCTGAGTGCCATCTTCTTGGAGATGTGAGGATGTGCCTCCAGATAGCATAGAGAGCCTGCCAAGACTTATCAAACTCCCCTGTCTCCACTACTATGATGGTTCACGAGGAACAAATGCTACAGTCATAACGATTTGCAGTGCGTCTCCAGGATTAGGTAGAAAAATGAAAAAGCTGGGGGATGGTTGGGGTTTTGTTTTGTTTTTTGCTTCCAGTTTGTGGTTATGACTGGAAAGGAAAGGAGAAAGGAGGGTAATAGCTGGTTACATGGAAAACATCTAAAGGAAAGAATTCGTCTTCTGGATCATGACAGCAACATCAGAAAGATGTACTACTGAAGACGGAAAGGGCAACAGATCAAAGTGGAGAGCATATTTAACAAGGATGAACAGATAAAGGGGAGGGAGAAAAATCAAGACCAACTACCAGCTAGGTAACAAGGACAGTGAGCATGACAGAGAAAGAATTTGTACAGTGAAGCTGGCCCCCGGTAATTATCATTCTTTCCTTCATTCGACAAATAACAGAGAAGTTTGCTTAGAATAATCTTTATGTCTTTAGGAAGCTATCTTATGTCAACAGAATGGAGGTGACAAAATGAGCTCAAAGTTTTAAAGCAAAAAATAAATATAATATTATTGAGAGCACTAAGACTGAATGGGATAAAATTCAGCCTAAAGAAATGTTAAGAGAGGCTGGGCACGGTGGCTCACATCTGTAATCCCAGCACTTTGGGAGGCCGAGGTGGGCAGATCACCTGAGGTCAGGAGTTTGAGACCAGCCTGTCCAACAGGGCGAAAACCTGTCTCTACTAAAAAATGCAAAAATTAGCTGGGCCTGGTGGTGTGTACTTGTAATCCCAGCTACTCAGGAGGCTGAGGGAGGAGAATCGCTTGAACCCAGGAGGCAGAGGTTGCAGTGAGCAAAGATCATGCCACTGAACTCCAGCCTGGGCGACAGAGCAAGACTCTGTCTCCAAAAAACAAACAAACAAAAAAAAGAAATTAAGAGAAAGACATACTTTATTCAAAAACTTATTCTATAGGAGAAACAAGAGATTAATGCCATGTATAACCTGTCTCTTATACACATCTAGATGTGTATAAGAGACAGGGCTCAAGCAGTCCTTCCTCCTCAGCCTCCCAAAATGCTGGGATTACAGCCATGAGCCACCATGCCCTGCCGCTGTCTGGAAATTTTTAACACTCTTTGAATAAGGGGCTATCATGTTTTCATTTTGCACTGGGTCTGCAAATTAAGCAGCTCATCTTGGCTGCTAGTAAAATGATGAGAACTACCAGGGATAAATAAGATTAGTGAAATAGCACCCAGACGGTGTCTCAGAACGGTGGGTGACCAAGCATTGGCTGTAAGTAGAACTCACTTCACCTGGTTGGTGAGTTTACTGCCAGCACTGCACGGGGCAGATTTCACAGAATGGGGAAAGACAGGACTACTGGTCAGGGAAGAACAGGCATACTGGGGAAGATTCCTCAGGGAGCAAATTAGTAAGGCCTTTTCCCTCTGGGGTAATAAAATAGACACAAAGAAGAACTTGCAGGGTTAGAAGACTGGGCTTGACTCAGGAAGGGTGAGGATGTACCTGCAAATTCAGAGTAGGATATCCTGAAGTGCAGAAAATAAATCTTTAGCTATTTATCATCTTTGTACCCAAATAAGGTTCCCATAGGAATGCCATATTGATCAAACTGGAAAGCCCCACACCAGGGACAAATATTACAATGGAGGTTGTAGAAGATATTAAAAATTGATAAGACTTCACCCTGAGTATCCTAGATAAAAAGGGAATCAGTAATTACATACCAAAGAACATAACTAGGATAACTTTTCAATCACTTGATTTTTTGGGGGGTAACTTTTTCATGTTTGTTGTCATTATCTCCATCTATTTTTCCATACTATCTTAAAAAATGGAAGAACCTATGTGCTTATTCTGGGCTACAGCAAGAAAGGGAGGAGGTGGGAGAATCATATTATACTTTGCAGTCTACCCTGGAGAGAGCCTACCTTGAAAAGAAACAAATCATGGAATATAGAGTAGGAGGGGACAGCTTTTTTTTTTTTTTTTAGCAAGTTAAATACTTAGGGTGTATAGGGAGGAAGAAAAGGTCCCTTTGTGACGCAGCTGGGGATGAGCAAACGATATTAGGGGGCATGGAGGCCTGTCTCTTTCAGACATACTCAAGAGAAGGCGTTATCCCAGCCTCCAAGACATTCAAAGAGATTCGTAAGCGTTTAAATGATGGAACTCTATTGTCTCAATCAACTAAAAACACATTTCCTAATGATTTGTAGCTCTCTGCTGGCTGGGTGAAGGCGCCTGTGTACAAACCTAGTGTGGTCATCAGTCTGAGTGCCATCTTCTTGGAGATGTGAGGATGTGCCTCCAGATAGCATAGAGAGCCTGCCAAGACTTATCAAACTCCCCTGTCTCCACTACTATGATGGTTCACGAGGAACAAATGCTACAGTCATAACGATTTGCAGTGCGTCTCCAGGATTAGGTAGAAAAATGAAAAAGCTGGGGGATGGTTGGGGTTTTGTTTTGTTTTTTGCTTCCAGTTTGTGGTTATGACTGGAAAGGAAAGGAGAAAGGAGGGTAATAGCTGGTTACATGGAAAACATCTAAAGGAAAGAATTCGTCTTCTGGATCATGACAGCAACATCAGAAAGATGTACTACTGAAGACGGAAAGGGCAACAGATCAAAGTGGAGAGCATATTTAACAAGGATGAACAGATAAAGGGGAGGGAGAAAAATCAAGACCAACTACCAGCTAGGTAACAAGGACAGTGAGCATGACAGAGAAAGAATTTGTACAGTGAAGCTGGCCCCCGGTAATTATCATTCTTTCCTTCATTCGACAAATAACAGAGAAGTTTGCTTAGAATAATCTTTATGTCTTTAGGAAGCTATCTTATGTCAACAGAATGGAGGTGACAAAATGAGCTCAAAGTTTTAAAGCAAAAAATAAATATAATATTATTGAGAGCACTAAGACTGAATGGGATAAAATTCAGCCTAAAGAAATGTTAAGAGAGGCTGGGCACGGTGGCTCACATCTGTAATCCCAGCACTTTGGGAGGCCGAGGTGGGCAGATCACCTGAGGTCAGGAGTTTGAGACCAGCCTGTCCAACAGGGCGAAAACCTGTCTCTACTAAAAAATGCAAAAATTAGCTGGG
Source organism: Mandrillus leucophaeus (assembly GCF_000951045.1). Taxonomy (NCBI): domain Eukaryota; kingdom Metazoa; phylum Chordata; class Mammalia; order Primates; family Cercopithecidae; genus Mandrillus; species Mandrillus leucophaeus. The sequence goes on along the minus strand of NW_012109541.1, from coordinate 793,771 downwards.
CCTGGTGGTGTGTACTTGTAATCCCAGCTACTCAGGAGGCTGAGGGAGGAGAATCGCTTGAACCCAGGAGGCAGAGGTTGCAGTGAGCAAAGATCATGCCACTGAACTCCAGCCTGGGCGACAGAGCAAGACTCTGTCTCCAAAAAACAAACAAACAAAAAAAAGAAATTAAGAGAAAGACATACTTTATTCAAAAACTTATTCTATAGGAGAAACAAGAGATTAATGCCATGTATAACTAAGATATATATCAAGATGGAGACAAAGGTAAAGCAAATAAAGCAAATGAGAAATTAATTATACTGCTATATATGCCTCAAGACCATGATGGAGGAGGGAGGAAATGGATATTGTGTTTTTGGTGTTACATCTTGGTACGAAGTAACCCTTTGCAGTAAGGGGAGAATTTTATTATCTTTGAAAAAGTTAATTTTGCTCAAATTAAAGTATTTGGTAAATGCCTAACTTTTAATGTTGACATTTTAAATCTCTATAAAAGAGACAGCATACAAGAGAGTTGAATGTCAATATGGAGATTCTAAGGGGTAATAACGAGGGAGTAACCAGAATCTGGGAGCCTAGACTATAATGAAAGTCATGTATGTGTTCCTGCTCGTACTCTTCGAAATGAAGTTCTTGGACAGGGTGATTCCACAAATTCTTATTGGTCTGCATCAAGATGAAAGTAAGCATTGGAAACTTTTGCAGCAATTTTTATCACTACACCATTTTTATTTTATTTTATGAAACTAAAACTGATCCCTTACCACAAATACTTTGAGAGGCACTCTTCTAGTTCATAATAAAATGAAATTCGAAAATTTTACTGCCTTTTGTCCTGAACGTGAATACAGCTTGAGAAAAGGAAAGAGGGAGAATGTGAATAGATTGAAGGGCTCGGAAAAGTACAGAGAAATAAAGTATGTATGCTGCGGTCTCACATACTAGATTTCAATCCTGGTTCCTCTACTCACTTTACTTGTCTTCTGGAAGTACCAGTTCCCTCAAATGTAAACTATTATAAATGTCATAAGCTAAATTAACAGGGTATTGTAAGGATTAAGAAGCCATGTATATAAACTTCTTTGCAGACTGGGCACAGTGGCTCACACCTCTAATCCCAGCACTTTGGGAGGCCGAGGTGGGCAGATCATAAGGTCAGGAGTTCGAGAACAGCCCGGCCAACATAGTGAAACCCCGTCTCTACTAAAATTATAAAAATAAGCTGGGCGTGGTGGAGGGTGCCTGTAGTCCCAGCTACTCGGGAGGCTGAGGCAGGTGAATTGCTTGAACCCGGGAGGCGGAGGTTGAGGTGAGCCGAAATCGCGCTGCTACACTCCAGCCTGGGCAACAGAGCAAGACTCCATCTCAAAACAAAACAAAACAAAACAACTTCTTTGCGAACTGTAGAGCACTATTCAAATGCTAATTCCTAAGACCCCCATTCCCTTCCACCCTCAGTCCCCCAAGAGAGACTGAAGAGAGGATGTATGCAGCAATCTTTATATTCTGTATCTCATCTGTTGCAGCTGCAATAGGATTGGGTCGCCCACTTTCCTGTCACAGCAGAAACGAACATCTTCCTCTCTCTAGCTGTACCGTCCTAATATCACGGGCCTGCAGGAGCAACAAGAAGCCCCTGAACCTGTCGAGCTTTGCTTGAAAGAAAACCTCAGCAGCTACCATGCCAAAACAAAATAGTTGTTTTTGGTAGATTTTTTTTTTTTAGTGTTCAGATGGACAACACTAAATAACTCTACTCAACAGGCCAGTTCTTTTCTACTTGTTTACTTATACCCTGCCTTGTTCCAGAAAGGATTTAAGGTGGATTACCTATTAAGACCACACAAGATAAAGTAAAGTGAAAAATAAGTGGGTGAGGAAAGTAGGACACCAGGAAAATGAGACGCAGAAAATTAAGTGAAAGCGGGAGTGAGTTAGACTCATTGTGCTTTGTAAGGGCTTGTGTGCTCACTGAGGCTGGCCAGGAGACTGTCTCTAAGCTTTCTTGCTGTTAATACAGAAAAGTCTCTAAGTCAAGTTCCCCAAGAATCTCCTTTTTTGAGACAGGGTCTCACTCTGTAACCCAAGCTGGAGTGCAGTGCTACAATCTTGGCTCACAGCAACCTCCACCTCCAGGGTTCAAGCCATTCTCCTGCCTCAGCCTCCTGAGTGGCTGGGACTACAGGTGTGCACCACCATGCCCAGCTAATTTTTGTGTTTTTAGTAGCGATGGGGTCTCGCCATATTGTCCAGGCTGGTCTTGACCTCCTGACTCAAGTGATCTGCCCACCTCAGCCTCCCAAAATGGTGGGATTACAGGCGTGAGCCAATGTGCCCAGCCACAATGTCCTCTTTAGGAAGTAATTTCTGTCTGCTCAGAGCACTGGCTATGGAAGATAAAGATCTCAAAGATCTTAACACTGAGCATGACTGTACTCATTTGAGCCTGAATTTTTTTTTTTTAAAAAAAGGATCAATGAAACTTTCATTTTTGAGAAATATAACTTCCTGATATACTGGTTAGTATACTAATCACCAAATTTTATTTATACAACTGATAACTAACCAGCTGCACAGGTTGATTAACTATAAATCAGGTAAGCAGAAGGGGATGCCTATCAAAAAGGATGCCCTTGTTCCAGAAAGGATTTAAGGTGGATTACCTATTAAGACCACACAAGATAAAGTGAAGTGAAAAATAAGTGGGTGAGGAAAGTAGGACACCAGGAAAATGAGACGCAGAAAATTAAGTGAAAGCGGGAGTGAGTTAGACTCATTGTGCTTTGTAAGGGCTTGTGTGCTCACTGAGGCTGGCCAGGAGACTGTCTCTAAGCTTTCTTGCTGTTAATACAGAAAAGTCTCTAAGTCAAGTTCCCCAAGAATCTCCTTTTTTGAGACAGGGTCTCACTCTGTAACCCAAGCTGGAGTGCAGTGCTACAATCTTGGCTCACAGCAACCTCCACCTCCAGGGTTCAAGCCATTCTCCTGCCTCAGCCTCCTGAGTGGCTGGGACTACAGGTGTGCACCACCATGCCCAGCTAATTTTTGTGTTTTTAGTAGCGATGGGGTCTCGCCATATTGTCCAGGCTGGTCTTGACCTATTGGTCTGCATCAAGATGAAAGTAAGCATTGGAAACTTTTGCAGCAATTTTTATCACTACACCATTTTTATTTTATTTTATGAAACTAAAACTGATCCCTTACCACAAATACTTTGAGAGGCACTCTTCTAGTTCATAATAAAATGAAATTCGAAAATTTTACTGCCTTTTGTCCTGAACGTGAATACAGCTTGAGAAAAGGAAAGAGGGAGAATGTGAATAGATTGAAGGGCTCGGAAAAGTACAGAGAAATAAAGTATGTATGCTGCGGTCTCACATACTAGATTTCAATCCTGGTTCCTCTACTCACTTTACTTGTCTTCTGGAAGTACCAGTTCCCTCAAATGTAAACTATTATAAATGTCATAAGCTAAATTAACAGGGTATTGTAAGGATTAAGAAGCCATGTATATAAACTTCTTTGCAGACTGGGCACAGTGGCTCACACCTCTAATCCCAGCACTTTGGGAGGCCGAGGTGGGCTCACCTGTGGTCAGGAGTTCGAGAACAGCCCGGCCAACATAGTGAAACCCCGTCTCTACTAAAATTATAAAAATAAGCTGGGCGTGGTGGAGGGTGCCTGTAGTCCCAGCTACTCGGGAGGCTGAGGCAGGTGAATTGCTTGAACCCGGGAGGCGGAGGTTGAGGTGAGCCGAAATCGCGCTGCTACACTCCAGCCTGGGCAACAGAGCAAGACTCCATCTCAAAACAAAACAAAACAAAACAACTTCTTTGCGAACTGTAGAGCACTATTCAAATGCTAATTCCTAAGACCCCCATTCCCTTCCACCCTCAGTCCCCCAAGAGAGACTGAAGAGAGGATGTATGCAGCAATCTTTATATTCTGTATCTCATCTGTTGCAGCTGCAATAGGATTGGGTCGCCCACTTTCCTGTCACAGCAGAAACGAACATCTTCCTCTCTCTAGCTGTACCGTCCTAATATCACGGGCCTGCAGGAGCAACAAGAAGCCCCTGAACCTGTCGAGCTTTGCTTGAAAGAAAACCTCAGCAGCTACCATGCCAAAACAAAATAGTTGTTTTTGGTAGATTTTTTTTTTTTAGTGTTCAGATGGACAACACTAAATAACTCTACTCAACAGGCCAGTTCTTTTCTACTTGTTTACTTATACCCTGCCTTGTTCCAGAAAGGATTTAAGGTGGATTACCTATTAAGACCACACAAGATAAAGTAAAGTGAAAAATAAGTGGGTGAGGAAAGTAGGACACCAGGAAAATGAGACGCAGAAAATTAAGTGAAAGCGGGAGTGAGTTAGACTCATTGTGCTTTGTAAGGGCTTGTGTGCTCACTGAGGCTGGCCAGGAGACTGTCTCTAAGCTTTCTTGCTGTTAATACAGAAAAGTCTCTAAGTCAAGTTCCCCAAGAATCTCCTTTTTTGAGACAGGGTCTCACTCTGTAACCCAAGCTGGAGTGCAGTGCTACAATCTTGGCTCACAGCAACCTCCACCTCCAGGGTTCAAGCCATTCTCCTGCCTCAGCCTCCTGAGTGGCTGGGACTACAGGTGTGCACCACCATGCCCAGCTAATTTTTGTGTTTTTAGTAGCGATGGGGTCTCGCCATATTGTCCAGGCTGGTCTTGACCTCCTGACTCAAGTGATCTGCCCACCTCAGCCTCCCAAAATGGTGGGATTACAGGCGTGAGCCAATGTGCCCAGCCACAATGTCCTCTTTAGGAAGTAATTTCTGTCTGCTCAGAGCACTGGCTATGGAAGATAAAGATCTCAAAGATCTTAACACTGAGCATGACTGTACTCATTTGAGCCTGAATTTTTTTTTTTTAAAAAAAGGATCAATGAAACTTTCATTTTTGAGAAATACAACTTCCTGATATACTGGTTAGTATACTAATCACCAAATTTTATTTATACAACTGATAACTAACCAGCTGCACAGGTTGATTAACTATAAATCAGGTAAGCAGAAGGGGATGCCTATCAAAAAGGATGCCTTTGGTTTTGTAACTATCCATTTGTTGTCTTTTTTTGGCACTGGTCAGGGCAAGCTTGACCTGCAGCCACTTTCTGTTCATGCCAATTAATTTGGTGTCTCCTTATAAGAGAATGTCTATTTTTTCTATTCTTTAGAACAAAAAGAAATGAGTCAAATTTATAGAAAAGTATCATTAAATTATTGATTCAAATTAGAAGGAAACTAGTGGTTGGATGAAGCACAGTCTTTGTTTTACCTGAAGACTAATTCACTTAGCTTTTCTGGGTGTGAATTTTGCATCTAATTCATAATGGGAACCCATAGCAATGTTGCAACACTTAAAATAAAAAAGCTGACAAAGGCTATATTAAATGACTTTATAGTGAAAATTGATGATGGGAAAGTAACTACGGCCCTCAAACCCCTTCAGAATTGGATGATCTCTCTGCTGTCTGCCAGGGGTAGGCAAACTTTTTCTGTAAAGGGCCAGATAGTAAATATTTCAGGTTTTGTGGGCCAAATGTTCTCTGTCATAACTATTCAACTCTCCATTGTGATGTAATGTCTATGAATGGACAATGTACAAGCTAATGAGTATAGCTGCATTTTAATAAACTTTATTTACAAAACAGGTGGCAAGGAAATTTAATTAATGAGCTATAGTTTGCCTGCTTTATGTTGTAGAACTATGGGGTTTTATGTTCTTGTTTAAATTTTTCACTATATTCAAAACTGTTTTCTAAAGGAAATTTTGGTTTGACCTTCTGCCTCCTTGAAGATGATGCGTAGGCTCTCTTTTTAGGCAAGAAGCTTTGATTTTTTGAAACAGATCATTGCCACCTACATACCAGTTATCTGAAACATGAAGCTCTCCATTTTATCAACAACGCAGAAAAACTACATTCTGGATTCCCCATATAACCTCAACCACTATAATTGACAGCATAGCTACTTGTTAAGGTCTGGCTGAAGCAGAGGGATAAGAAAGATAATGTGCATGATAATTCATTACTCTAGATTTTTAAATGTTCAGACTTGTATCAAGCCACATGACTAAGAATATGTATACATGTACCACATTACGTTCTCTCCTCTAGAAGTGTCCTTGCAGAATTGCAGTTTCACACCACTCCATCATCTTTTATTTTGTTTTATTTATTTATTTTTGAGACGGAGTCTTACTCTGTCACCCAGATTGGAGTGCAATGGCACAATCTTGGCTCACTGCAACCTCTGCCTCCTGGGCTCAAGCAATTCTCCTGTCTCAGCCTCTCAAGTAGGTGGGACTACAGGAACCCAACACCAGCTAATTTTTGTATTTTTAGTAGAGATGGGGTTTTGCAATGTTGGCCGAGCTGGTTTTGAACTCCTGACCTCAGGTGATCCATCCCCACCCGCCTTGGCCTGCCAACGTGCTGGGATTACAGACGTGAGCCACTATGCCCGGCCCATCTTTTATTAAGGATTATATGTAAAAGTGACCATTTAGAGAACACTTTTCCTCTTTTGAAAAACTATGGTTGAACACACTTTTCATTAGATTATTTTATGTCACTTAGGAAGTAAAGCTCTGTGTGACCCTTAGAAATTAGTGGCACAATGCAAGTGTATCTCTTGTGCTTCCTGTTGTTTACCAGGGAGTGTTTACCAGAAAGTGCAATGTAACTCCTCTTATGCTATCCCTTATATATATATTTTAAGCTCTGTTTCCAAAAAGTGAAACTAAGTATATGTTCAGTTGCACAGCTTGTATTCAGCCTAGGTTTAGAAGCCCCAGGCAGAAGTAATGGTCAGCGTTCATTTCTATATCATGCATTGGCTGGCCTCTGGTCCTCAGGCAGAATTTTTTTTTTTTT
>NW_012109541.1:784059-786810 GCF_000951045.1 Mandrillus leucophaeus | reverse complement strand
GAGAACACTTTTCCTCTTTTGAAAAACTATGGTTGAACACACTTTTCATTAGATTATTTTATGTCACTTAGGAAGTAAAGCTCTGTGTGACCCTTAGAAATTAGTGGCACAATGCAAGTGTATCTCTTGTGCTTCCTGTTGTTTACCAGGGAGTGTTTACCAGGAAGTGCAATGTAACTCCTCTTATGCTATCCCTTATATATATATTTTAAGCTCTGTTTCCAAAAAGTGAAACTAAGTATATGTTCAGTTGCACAGCTTGTATTCAGCCTAGGTTTAGAAGCCCCAGGCAGAAGTAATGGTCAGCGTTCATTTCTATATCATGCATTGGCTGGCCTCTGGTCCTCAGGCAGAATTTTTTTTTTTTTTAAATAAAAATTAGAGACAGAGTTTTGCCATGTTGCCCAGGCTCGTCTTGAACTCCCAGGCTCATGCTCAGCCTCCTCAGGGAGAACTTTTTAAATTTTAGTTTTATTTTTAATTTTTGTAGGTACATGGTAGGTGTATATATTTATGGGGCACATGAAATATTTTGATACAGGCATACAATGCATAATAATCGCATCAGGGTGTATGGGATATTCATCATCTCAAGCATTTATCCCTTGTGTTATAGAGATAAAGAAAATAAGTTTCATTGATTCTTTACTGAATTTTTTTTTAAATCCAGGCTAAAATGGGTATAGTTATGCTCAGCATCAAGATCTTTGAGGCCTTGACCTCCCATAGCCAGTGCTCTGGACAGACAGAAATTACTTCCTAAAGAGGACATTGTTGGGGACCTTGTATGCCAGTACCATGTTGTTTTAGTTACTATAATTGTGTAGTATAATTTGAAGTCAGGTAATTTGATTCTTCCAGTTTCATTCATTTTTCTTAGTATAGGTTTGGCTATTGTGGGTTTTTTGTGATTCCATGTAAATTATTTGATTGTTTTCTTCTATTTCTGTGAAAAATGTCATTGGTATTCTGATAGGGATTGCATTATATCTGTGGAGTGCTTTGGATAGTAGGGGCATTTAAACAATATTGATTCTTCCAATCCATGAACATGGAATATCTTTCCATTTTTTTTGTGTCTTCCTCAATTTCTTTCATCAATCTTTTACATTGTAGAGATCTTTCATTCCTTTGGTTAATTTCTAAGTGTTTTTTTCTTTCCTTTTTTTTTTTGAGACGGAGTTTAGCTCTTGTTGCCTAGGCTGGAGTGCAATGGTGGGATCTTGGCTCACCACAACCTCAGCCTCCCGGGTTCAAGCGATTCTCCTGTCTCACCCTCCCTAGTAGCTGGGATTACAGGCACATGCCACCATGCCCAGATAATTTTTGTATTTTAGTAGAGATGGGGTTTCATCACATAGGTCAGGCTGGTTTTGAACTCTTGACCTCAAGTGATCCGCCCACCTCGGCCTCCCAAAGTGCTGGGATTACAGGCCTGAGCCACTGCACCCGGCCGGTATTTTGTTTTATTTGTAGCTATTGTAAATGAGATTACTTTCTTGATTACCTTTTCAGATTATTTACTATTGGCCTATAGAAATGGTACTAATTTTAGTATGTTGATTTTGTATCCTGAATACTGGATGTGTTTATCAGGTCTAACAGTTTTTTTGTGGAGTCTTTTTTTCTTTTAACTTTTATTGTAAGTTCAGGAGTACATGTGCAGGTTTATTACGTAGGTAAACTTGTGTTGTGGGGGTTTGTTGTGCAGATTATTTCATCACCCAGGTATTAAGCCTAGTACCCACTAATTGGTTTTCCTGATCCTCCCCTCCTCCCACTCTCTACCCTCTGAAAAGCCCTAGTGTGTGTTCTTCCCCTCTATGTGTCCATGTGTTCTCATTATTTAGCTCCTACTTATGAATGAGAACATGCAGTGTTTGGTTTTCTGTTCTTGTGTTAGTTTGCTAGGGATAATGGCCTCCAGCTCCATCCATGTTCCTGCAAAGGACATGATCTCATTCTTTTATATGACTGATAGTATTCCATCTTGTATATGTACCTCATTTTCTTTATCTAGTCTACTATTGATGGGCCTTTAGGTTGATTCCATTTACTATTGTGAATAGTGCTGCAATGAACATGTGTGTGCATGTGTCTTTATAATAGAATGACTTATATTCCTTTGAGTATATACCCAGTAATGGGATTGCTGGGTAGAATGATATTTCTGTCTTTAGATCTTTGAGGAATTGCCAACCTGTCTTTCTCAATGGCTTAACTAATTTACACTCCCACTAACAGTGTATAAATGTTTCTTTTTCTCCACAACCTTGCCAGCATCTGTTATTTTTTGACTTTTTAATAGTAGCCTTTCTAACTGGTATTGGACGGTGTGTCATTGTGATTTTGATTTGCATTTCTCTAATGATCAATGATGCTGAGCTTTTTTTCATATGATTGTTGGGCACATGCATGTCTTTTAAAAATTGTTTGTGGAGTCTTTAGTTCTATCTTGTCCAACTTGCAGCCCATGGGCCACATGTGGCTCAAGACATCTTTTAATATGGCCCAATACATATTTGTAAATTTTATTAAAACATTATGATTTTGTGTAATTTTTTTTTTTTTTTTTTTTTTTTTTTTTTTTTAGCTCATCTACTGTTAGTGTATTTTATGTGTGGCCCAAAACAATTCTTCTTCCACTGTGGCCCAGGGAAGCCAAAATATTGGACACCTGCTTTATTTTAGGTTTTTCCAAATATAAGATCATATCACTTGCAAAGAAAGGTAATTTGAATTCTTCCTTTC
>NW_012109541.1:781551-784009 GCF_000951045.1 Mandrillus leucophaeus | reverse complement strand
CAGATTATTTCATCACCCAGGTATTAAGCCTAGTACCCACTAATTGGTTTTCCTGATCCTCCCCTCCTCCCACTCTCTACCCTCTGAAAAGCCCTAGTGTGTGTTCTTCCCCTCTATGTGTCCATGTGTTCTCATTATTTAGCTCCTACTTATGAATGAGAACATGCAGTGTTTGGTTTTCTGTCCTTGTGTTAGTTTGCTAGGGATAATGGCCTCCAGCTCCATCCATGTTCCTGCAAAGGACATGATCTCATTCTTTTATATGACTGATAGTATTCCATCTTGTATATGTACCTCATTTTCTTTATCTAGTCTACTATTGATGGGCCTTTAGGTTGATTCCATTTACTATTGTGAATAGTGCTGCAATGAACATGTGTGTGCATGTGTCTTTATAATAGAATGACTTATATTCCTTTGAGTATATACCCAGTAATGGGATTGCTGGGTAGAATGATATTTCTGTCTTTAGATCTTTGAGGAATTGCCAACCTGTCTTTCTCAATGGCTTAACTAATTTACACTCCCACTAACAGTGTATAAATGTTTCTTTTTCTCCACAACCTTGCCAGCATCTGTTATTTTTTGACTTTTTAATAGTAGCCTTTCTAACTGGTATTGGACGGTGTGTCATTGTGATTTTGATTTGCATTTCTCTAATGATCAATGATGCTGAGCTTTTTTTCATATGATTGTTGGGCACATGCATGTCTTTTAAAAATTGTTTGTGGAGTCTTTAGTTCTATCTTGTCCAACTTGCAGCCCATGGGCCACATGTGGCTCAAGACATCTTTTAATATGGCCCAATACATATTTGTAAATTTTATTAAAACATTATGATTTTGTGTAATTTTTTTTTTTTTTTTTTTTTTTTTTTTTTTTTAGCTCATCTACTGTTAGTGTATTTTATGTGTGGCCCAAAACAATTCTTCTTCCACTGTGGCCCAGGGAAGCCAAAATATTGGACACCTGCTTTATTTTAGGTTTTTCCAAATATAAGATCATATCACTTGCAAAGAAAGGTAATTTGAATTCTTCCTTTCCGACCTGGATGCCTTTTATCTCTCTTCTCTGATTGCACTAGCCAGGACTTCCAGTACTCTATTGAAAATGGACATCCTTGTCATGTTCCCGATCTTAGAGGAAAGACTTTCAGTTTTTCCCCATTTAGTATGATACTAGCTTTTGGTCTGTCATATGTCGCTTTTATTATGTTGAAGTTTGTTTCTTCTGTACTCAGGTTTCTGTAGCTTTTTATCATAAATGGATGGTGAATTTTATCAAATGCTTTTTCCAGCATCAGTTGAAATGATCGTATGGTTTTTGTCCTTCATTCTGTTGATATGATGTATCATACTGATTGATTTGCATATGTTGATCCATCCTTGCATTCCAGGGATATATCCCACCTGGTCATAATGAATGATCTTTTTAATGTGTTGTTGAGTTCAGTTTGCTAGTGTTTTGTTGAGGATGTTTGTATCAAGTGTTTTGTTGAGGATTTTTGTATCAATGTTCATCAGGAATATTGACCTATAGTTTTCTTTTTTTAATATGTCTTTGTTTGGTTTTGGTATCAGAGTAAAAACAGCCTCATAGAATGAGTTTGGTAGTATTTTTTCTTCTTTTATTTTTTGGAATAGGTTCAGTAGAATTGGTATTAGTTCTCTTTAAATGTCTGGAAAAATTCAACAGTGAAGCCATCAGGTCATAGACTTTTCTTTCCTGAGAGACATTTTATTATGGCTTCAATCTTATTACTTGTTATTGATCTGTTCAGGATTTGGATTTGGATTTCTTCCTGGTTCAATATTGCTAGGTTGTATATGTCTAGAAATTTTCCATTTCTTCTGGGTTTTCCAATTCATTGGCATGTAGTTGCTCATCGTAGTTTCTAACAATCCTTTGAATTTCTGCAGTATTAGTTGTAATGTCTCCTCTTTCATCTCTGATTTAATTTGATTGGGTCTTTTCTATTTGTTTCTTGATTAGTTAGGTGAAAAGTTTGTTGATTTTTGTTTATCTTTTCAAAACTCAATTTTTATTTCATTGATGTTTTGTATTTTTTTCATTTCAGTTTCATTTATTTTTGCTCTAATCTTTATTATTTCTTTTCTTCAACTAATTTTGGGTTTTGTTTGCTCTTGTTTTTCTAATTCTTTAAGATGCATCATTAGGGCTGGGCGTGGTGGCTTACACCAGTAGTCCCAGCACTTTGGGAGACTGAGGCGGGTGGACCACGAGGTCAGGAGATAGAGACCATCCTGGCCAACACAGTGAAACCCTGTCTCTACTAAAAGTACAAAAAAAAATTAGCCAGGCATGGTGGCAGGCGCTTGTAGTCCCAACTACTCAGGAGGTTGAGGCAGGAGAATGGTGTGAACCTGGGAGGCAGAGCTTGCAGTGAGCTGAGATCAGGCCACTGCACTGCAGCCTGGGTGACAGATCGAGACTGTCT
>NW_012109541.1:778735-781351 GCF_000951045.1 Mandrillus leucophaeus | reverse complement strand
GACAAAATAGATTTCAAGGCAAACACTGTAAAAAGAGACACACACAAAAAAACCATATAATGATAAAGGGGCTGATTTAGCAAGAGGATATAACAATTGTAAATACATATGCACCCAACACTAGAGCATGCAGATATATAAAGCAAATATTGTCAGAGCTAAAGAGAGAGCTCTGCAATAATAGCTGTGCAGTAATAGCTGGAAACTTCAACATACCACTCTCAGCATTGGACAGATCATCCAGACAGAAAATCAACAAAGAAACATTGTACTTAATCTGCACGATAGACCAAATAGATGTAATAGATATTTGCATTTCACCCAGTGGCTGTAGAATACACTTTCTTCTCCTCAGCACATGGATTATCCTATATATGGATAAACCATATATAGGTTATGGATATAGATAGATGATAGATAGATAGATAGATAGATAGATAGATAGATAGATAGATAGATAGATAGACAGACAGACCGACCGTATATATGTTAGGCCACAAAACCAGTCTTTCAAAATTAAAAAAAATGGAAATAATATCAAGTATCTTCTGTGATCACAATGGAACAAAACTGGAATTCAATAGCAACAGGAATTTTGGAAACTAAAACGTATGGAAATTAAACAATATGCTCCATAATGACCAGTGGCCTATATGTGTCCTTTTAGGTGAAGTGTGTTTCTGATAAGCAACAGATCATTAGGTTTTTTTTTTTTTTTTTTTTTTAATCTATGCAGCCACTCTGTGTCTTTTGATTGGAGAGTTTAGCCCATTTACATTCAATGTTATTATTGATAAGTAAGGACTTACCTTCTGTCATTTTGTTACTTGTTTTCTGGATTTTTTTTTTTGTCTCCTCTTTCATCTTTCCTTCCTTAATATCTCTTTTTAGTGAAGGTGATTTTCTCTGGTAGTATATTTTGATGTTTTGCATCCATTGTATGCTTTTGATTGGAGGCTATGATATTGTATGATATGTATTGTATGATATTTTGATGAGGCTTGCAAATAATATTTAAAATAATAATCCATTATTTTAAACTGATGACAACTTAACACTGATTGTGTAAACAAACTAACAAGCAAAGAGAAAAGCAATAAAAATGCTATCATTAACTTCATCTCCCCACTTTTTAACTTCCTGTTATTTCTATCTTACTGTACTGTGAATACTTGAAAAATCGTAGCTATCATTTTTGATAGGGTCATCTTTTAGTGTTTCTACTCAGGATATAGTAGTTCACATTCCACAATTACAGTGTTATAATATTCTGGGTTTTTTTTTTTTTCTGTGTACTTTCTATTATCAATAAGTTTTGTACCTTTAGATGATTTCTTATTGCTCATTAAAATGCTTTTCTTTCAAACTGAGGAACTCCCTTTAGCATTTCTTGTAGGACAGATCCCCTGTTGATGAAATCCCTCAGCTTTTATTTGTCTGGGAAATTCTTTATTTCCCCTTTATGTTTCAAGGATATTCTCACTGGATATACTATTCTAGGGTAAAAGATTTTCTCCTTTAGCACGTTAAATACGTCATGACACTCCCTCCTGGCCTGTAAGGTTTCTACTGAGAAGTCTGCTGCTAGATGTGTTAGAGCTTCTTTGTATATTGTTTCTTTTCTCTTGCTGCTTTCAGGATCCTTTCTTTATCCTTGATCTTTGGGAGTTTGATTACTAAATACATTGATGTAGTCCTATTTTGATTGAATCTGCTTGGTGTTCTGTAATTTTCTTGTACTGCAATTTTGATAACTTTCTCTAGATTTGGGAAATTCTTTGTTATTATCCCTTTCTTTCCCAATCTGTGGTCTCTATCGCTTCTTTAAGACAATATTAGATTTGCCTTTTTGAGGCTATTTTCTAGATCTTGTATGTGTGCTTCATTCTTTTTTTCTGCTTTTTGCTTTTGTCTCCTCTGACTGTATTTTCAAATAAACTGTCTTCAAGCTTACTAATTCTTTCTTCTGCTTGATCAGTTTTGCTGTTAAGAGACTCTGATGCATTCATGTCAGTTGCATTTTTCAACTCCAGAATTTGTTTGATTCTTTTAAATTATTTCAATCCCTTTGTTACATTTATCTTATAGAATTCTGAATTCCTTCTCGGTGTTATCTTGGATTTCGTTGAGTTACTCAAAATAGCTATTTTGAATTCTCTGTTGAAAGGTCACATATCTGTCTCTTCAGGATTGGTCTCTGGCAGTTTATTTAGTTCATTTGGTGAGGTCATGTTTTCCTGGATGGTCTTGATGCTTGTAGATGTTCGTCAGTGTCTGGGCATTGAAGAGTTAGGTATTTATTGTAGTCTTTGCAGTCTGGGCTTGTTTTTAGCCCTCCTGTTGGGGAAGGCTTTTCAGGTATTTGAATAGATTTAGGTATTGTGATCTGTGTTGAGACCGCATTGGGTCAGACCTGAAGCTAGTGCATCTCTGAGTCTCACCCAAAGCCCATGGTGACCAACACCTGGGTACTGCCTATGTTCACTCAAGGCCCAAGGACTCTACAATCAGCAGGTGGCAAATCCTGCCAGGCTTGTATCCTTCCCTCAGGCAGTGTGTTTCCCCCAGCCCTGGGTGGGTCCAGGTGTATTCATTTGTTCCTGCACTGCTATGAAA
>NW_012109541.1:761475-778685 GCF_000951045.1 Mandrillus leucophaeus | reverse complement strand
TCTTTCCTTCCTTAATATCTCTTTTTAGTGAAGGTGATTTTCTCTGGTAGTATATTTTGATGTTTTGCATCCATTGTATGCTTTTGATTGGAGGCTATGATATTGTATGATATGTATTGTATGATATTTTGATGAGGCTTGCAAATAATATTTAAAATAATAATCCATTATTTTAAACTGATGACAACTTAACACTGATTGTGTAAACAAACTAACAAGCAAAGAGAAAAGCAATAAAAATGCTATCATTAACTTCATCTCCCCACTTTTTAACTTCCTGTTATTTCTATCTTACTGTACTGTGAATACTTGAAAAATCGTAGCTATCATTTTTGATAGGGTCATCTTTTAGTGTTTCTACTCAGGATATAGTAGTTCACATTCCACAATTACAGTGTTATAATATTCTGGGTTTTTTTTTTTTTCTGTGTACTTTCTATTATCAATAAGTTTTGTACCTTTAGATGATTTCTTATTGCTCATTAAAATGCTTTTCTTTCAAACTGAGGAACTCCCTTTAGCATTTCTTGTAGGACAGATCCCCTGTTGATGAAATCCCTCAGCTTTTATTTGTCTGGGAAATTCTTTATTTCCCCTTTATGTTTCAAGGATATTCTCACTGGATATACTATTCTAGGGTAAAAGATTTTCTCCTTTAGCACGTTAAATACGTCATGACACTCCCTCCTGGCCTGTAAGGTTTCTACTGAGAAGTCTGCTGCTAGATGTGTTAGAGCTTCTTTGTATATTGTTTCTTTTCTCTTGCTGCTTTCAGGATCCTTTCTTTATCCTTGATCTTTGGGAGTTTGATTACTAAATACATTGATGTAGTCCTATTTTGATTGAATCTGCTTGGTGTTCTGTAATTTTCTTGTACTGCAATTTTGATAACTTTCTCTAGATTTGGGAAATTCTTTGTTATTATCCCTTTCTTTCCCAATCTGTGGTCTCTATCGCTTCTTTAAGACAATATTAGATTTGCCTTTTTGAGGCTATTTTCTAGATCTTGTATGTGTGCTTCATTCTTTTTTTCTGCTTTTTGCTTTTGTCTCCTCTGACTGTATTTTCAAATAAACTGTCTTCAAGCTTACTAATTCTTTCTTCTGCTTGATCAGTTTTGCTGTTAAGAGACTCTGATGCATTCATGTCAGTTGCATTTTTCAACTCCAGAATTTGTTTGATTCTTTTAAATTATTTCAATCCCTTTGTTACATTTATCTTATAGAATTCTGAATTCCTTCTCGGTGTTATCTTGGATTTCGTTGAGTTACTCAAAATAGCTATTTTGAATTCTCTGTTGAAAGGTCACATATCTGTCTCTTCAGGATTGGTCTCTGGCAGTTTATTTAGTTCATTTGGTGAGGTCATGTTTTCCTGGATGGTCTTGATGCTTGTAGATGTTCGTCAGTGTCTGGGCATTGAAGAGTTAGGTATTTATTGTAGTCTTTGCAGTCTGGGCTTGTTTTTAGCCCTCCTGTTGGGGAAGGCTTTTCAGGTATTTGAATAGATTTAGGTATTGTGATCTGTGTTGAGACCGCATTGGGTCAGACCTGAAGCTAGTGCATCTCTGAGTCTCACCCAAAGCCCATGGTGACCAACACCTGGGTACTGCCTATGTTCACTCAAGGCCCAAGGACTCTACAATCAGCAGGTGGCAAATCCTGCCAGGCTTGTATCCTTCCCTCAGGCAGTGTGTTTCCCCCAGCCCTGGGTGGGTCCAGGTGTATTCATTTGTTCCTGCACTGCTATGAAAAAATACCTGACACTGGGTAATTTATAAAGAAAAGAGGTTTAATTGGCTCACGGTTCCTCATGCTGTACGGGAAGCATGGCTGGGGAGGCCTCAGGAAACTTACAATCATGGCAGAAGGTAAAGGGGAAGCAGGCATCTCTTCCATGGCCAGAGCAGGAGGAGAGTGGGAGAGCTGCTTTTAAACAACCAGATCTTGTGACAACTCCCTGACTATCATAAGAACAGCACCAAAGGGGAAATTTGCTCTCATGATCCAATCACCTACTGTCAGGCCCCACCTCCAACACTGGGGATTCCAATTTGACATGAGATATTGGTGGGAACACAAACCCAAACCATATCACCAGGGATGCTGTGTAGGAGCCAGGGCCTGCAGTTGGGAACCTTAGGAATTTACCTGGTGCTCTATTTTACAGCAGCTGAGTTGGCACCCAAGTTGCAAGGCAAAGTCCTTCCCACTCTTCCCTCACCCCCACCCTTTTTTTTTTTTTTTTTTTTGAGACGGAGTCTCACTCTGTCACCCAGGCTGGAGTGCAGTGGCGGGATCTCAGCTCACTGCAACCTCCGCCTCCCAGGTTCAAGGAATTCTCCTGCTTCAACCTCCCGAGTAACTGGGACAGCAGGTGCCTGCTACTATGCCCGGTTAATTTTTTGTATTTTTAAGTAGAGACGGGGTTTCACCGTGTTAGCCAAGGTGGTTTTGATCTCCTGATCTCGTGATCCACCTGCCTCGGCCTCCCAAAGTGTTGGGATTACAGGCGTGAGCCACTGCGCCTAGCCCCCTCCCCACTTTTTTAAGTAGAGGAATCTCTCTCCATGGCCACCACTACCCCTAGCCTGTGGTAAGTATTCTGTGGCTACCACCCATGTTCACTCAAGGCTCAAGGTCTCTTCAGTCAGCTTGTGAATGCTGCCAGTCCCGAGTCTCTCCCTTTAGTGTAGCTAGCTCCCTTCTGGCCCAGGAAAGGTCTGGAAATGCCCTCCAGGAGCCAAGGCCTGGAATTGAGGACTCCAGGAGCCCACTTGGTGCACTGGCCTACTGTGGCCAAGCTAGTACTTAAGCTGCAAGATGAAGTTTGTTTTATTCTTCCTTCTCCTTCCCTCCAGCAGAAGAATTCTCTCCCTATAGCCACCACAGCTGGAAGTGGTTCTGACCCAACGTGTATTTAGAAATGTCATCCAGGAACTACTGCCTGGAATGAGGGTCTCAGGACCCTGTCTGGTATCCTATTGTACTGTGGCTGAGCTGGTGCTCAAGCTGCAAGACAAAGTCTCCTTTACTCCTTACTCTTATTTCAAGCTGAGGGAAGGAGTCTCTTTCAGAGCTGCAAGCTGCACTGCCTGTGGTTGGGGGAGAGGTGGTGCAAACACTCCCTTCCCATTCCCAGCTGGTGTCTCACTAGGTCATGTGCCCCCCGAGTCCACTGGCTCTGAGCCCAGAAGAGCACCAGGACTTGCCCAGGAATTGCTGTCTTTGTGGCCTAGAGTATCTTTCAAGTTTATTTAGATCTCCAGAGCACTTTAACCTGCAGTGGGTGGGGGTCTTGCCGGAACTCGGATTCCAACTGCTAGGGTGAATGATTTACCTGTGACTAGGGCTAGTCTAAACACTCCCTCCATGGTCGCAGGCTGAGTTCTGCCCTGTGTTGCTTTCCACTGCCACAAGACAGCACTGAGTTCCAATGCAAAGTCCCACAATCACTGTGCTCTTCCTTCCCCAAGCACACAGATTCTGTCTCTGTGTCATGCAGCCACTGCCAGGGAATGGAGGAGGGGTGGTGTCAATAGTTCTGGACTGTCTTTCCTACTCTCTTCAGTGCCTCTTTCCTTAATATGATGTTAAAACCCAATACCGTGATTGCTTACCTGATTTTTGGTTCTAGTGAAACTGCTTTTTTGTTTGGATAGCTGTGCAGTTTGATGTTCCTGTAAGGTGGAAGGGCAATGAGCACTGGAGGCTTCTTTCTGCCATCTTGCTCCCAGGCAGGTTTATAATCCAGTCAGAGCAAGGTTCTGTCTCTTCCTTTTCATGCTTGATCTCTTCATCCTTTTTTGGTTTGGCTGGATCTGACTGTACTTGTATTTTAATACAGACTATCATGGGGTATAAATAACAAATGAATAACAAAAAAATAACAAAATTTGGGTTTATTGAAAATGTTAAAGAGCACAAAAAGTCATTTTCATCTGTGTTTGAAACTAGAAGAACAAGGAAGTGATCTCCAAACTGCTTGGGGCAGATGGTGTAATGATAACAGATAACAGAGCTAGGAAATTCATATTTTGTTTTCACATTCAGCAACAAGGAAAGTGGTCTGCTGGCTGGAAGGGAAAAAACAAATAATACCTTGAATTAATTTTTGGGGGTGCTTTGGGTTTGGAGGACTTTTTTTTTTCACTTCTTCTCATTTATTTTTGCCCTGTGAGGTAGTCACAGTAGCTATCCTACTTTACTGGGGTGGAAATTGTGACTCAGCATTAAATGACTTGTTCACATTCTCAAACAATGTAAAGAGGGAGTTGACTGCAAGTCTACATAGATAAGTGGACAGTAAGACAAAGTTTGGCCACTTTAAATGAGAACACAGAACAAGTGCAAGTTATGCCAGGCTGCTGAGAAAACTGGAAATGTTGGGCAAATAGTAGATGCTCAGAATATTCATTTTGAATGAGTGAATATGAAGTAAGGATTAATATCAGTAACTACTGAGATCTTTCAGAGACCAAGAGATGAATGAATAAGGGAAATGTCAATTAATTTTTCACAAAAGGGAAATAGATTCCATAATTCATAAATAGATCAGCTATTCTCAGATGGTGAACCCAGAAAAAGTCAAGAATGGATTTTTAAGCTAATGGTTCGTGACTGTTGACAAAGGAATGTGGTGGTTACTGGGAGTGAACATAGGTTCACAAGGAATGTCATGTTATGCTAGCTTAATTTATTTTACTGTTTTTGAAATAGAGCTACTTCAGAAGATGAGAGGATTGACTAGGATGACTTAATTTTCATAATATCATAAAAATTGCAACCACTGTTGAAGGTTTATGCTAGGCTCTGTGTGCTTTATTTACCCCTCACAATAGTTCCAGTAGGTAAGTACTTAGTTGATCTCCCTTTTTAAAGATAAGAAACAGAGAATCAGTAAGATCAAGTAATTCACACAAATTACTTGTCAGTGAGTGGCTGAGTTGGAACTGAGGCTAAATTTGTCTGACTCAAAGCAGTTGATGGCAACTACTGCACCATATTGTGTTGACACATAGCCAGGCTGATGAGATCTTTGAGGTTAAGTTAAACTATGAATATACAAATAGGGTCACAATACCTATAGATAGATTCACAACAGGTTGGAAACAAACCTAAACCACAGTGATTAATACTTTGGTCTTAATTTGCTGGCATTTGAATTAATGATTTGGCTAAAGACATAGAAAACACACTTGTCACTTATACAGTTGACAAAAATCAAGAAGAAAAAGTCAATCCTATCACTACTATTAACTAATATTTGCATAATGTTTCTCATATTAAATAATACTTTTGCCTAGCTTGTCATATTTGATTCTCACAACTATACAAAAGAGACTTATTGCTAGATCCCAACTCTTTTATTTTTACAGTGAGCAGAACTGAGGTTCAGGAAAATCAAGTGACTCAGTCAGAGTCATACAGTGAATAATCTGAGGACTTCTCTTTTCTGTCACATTGCAATAGATATGGAGTCATGATTAGAAAAAGTATCAAGACATGCAGATGCAAGATCGAAACCAGTAAGATGAAATACGAAGGTGGTGAATGTAAAGTCTAACACTGAAGTAAAAATACGTTCATTTGAATGTTTAGTGGAAGCCAACATTTCACTATGGTTACAAATAATGCTGACTTAATCTTGGGCTGGATTAATGGAAGCATAACATCTACATCACAATAAACAATACTCCCACTGAACATGGAAATGTTGAAAGCCTCCATGCAACCCATATTCTCTGGGCCCAGCGGTTAGTGAAAACTTGGACTAAGTAGAGAGTATCCAGAGGCAAATAACTATTGCATGGACCATGGGGTACATAGAGAGTGAAAGACAACGAGGAAATAAATAAAAATTCTAGTTTTCTTCCAAATTTTAAGAATGATCACATGGAAGAGAAAAAATATTTGTTCTGTGTTGATCTATGTCTAGTAGGTGTAAGTATCAGAAAGTCAGATTTTACTTTGAGAGAAAAGACAATTCCAACAATTGAGCAGCTGCCCATGGAATGAGTCTTGTGAAGTTTTAATACCCCATCATGTAAAAAATTCTCTCAGAGGCTATTTGGTTTTTCTCTCTCTTAGAAGTGAGGTGAAAAGTAAAATTACAATGAGTTACCATGGCTTGTCCAATCTAATATTATGTAGTAGTTTAAAACCTTACTCCAAGAAGAAAAGGATCACTCCCATTTTGATTTTCACTTAGCTCCAAGCAGGCTGGAGTGTAGTAGATGCTAAAAAAATACT
Organism: Mandrillus leucophaeus; assembly: GCF_000951045.1. NCBI lineage: Eukaryota > Metazoa > Chordata > Mammalia > Primates > Cercopithecidae > Mandrillus > Mandrillus leucophaeus. The sequence goes on along the minus strand of NW_012109541.1, from coordinate 772,434 downwards.
GAAATAAGTCTTCAAAAGGGAGAGAAAAGTACCAAGGGCTAGTAGTGAAATATCTCCTGGCACACATCATGCCTGGCACAATTAACACTTCCCAGACCATTCTACAGCGAGAGGCAGCAATGAGAGGTTCTAGTCTAGAGCATCTGCCCTCACCATGCTCTTCGCTCAGACCACGCTACGCTTCCACTTGGATTTTCATGAGGTCCAGCCTCTGGCTTTATTCAGGTCTGCTCAAAAGGCACTTCATCAGAGAGGATCTTAAGTAGCAACCCCTTAAACTGTGTCACTGCTCTAGTACATTCGGGCATTTTTCATAGCCTCTGAAACACACAGAAATACACACATACATACAATGTCTCCTGACATTTGAATGTAAGTTTTTTGGCAGCAGAGAATTTTGTTTGTTCCTGCATGTTATGATTTGAATTGCGTTCCCCTGAAATTCATATGTTGAGGTCATAATCCTCAATACCTTAGAACAGGGGTCCCCAACTCCCAGGCCACAGACCAGTACCAGTCTGTGGCCTGTTACGAACCAGGACGCACAGCAGGAGCTGAGCAGCAGGTAGGTGAATGAGGGAAGTTTCATCTGTATTTACAGCCACTCCCCATCACTCACATTATGGCCTGAGCTCTGCCTCCTGTCAGATCAGTGGTGGCATTAGATTGTCGTCATAGGAGTGCAAATCCTACTAGGCCTGAGAGGGTTCTAGGCTGTGTGTTCCTCATGATAATGTAATGCCTGATGATCTATCACTGTCTCCCATCACTCCTAAAGAGAACTGTCTAGTTTTCCTCCAGGAAAACAAGCCCAGGGCTCCCACTGATTCTACATTTCGGTGAGTTGTATAATTATTTCATTATATATTGCAATGTAATAATAATAGAAATAAAGTGCACAGTAAATGTAATGCGCCTGAATTATCTCGAAACCACCCCCTACCCACCCCAAGTCCGTGGAAAAGTTGTCTTCCCTGAAACAGGTCCCTGGTGCCAAAAAGGTTGGGGACCGCTGCCTTAGAGCATGACCTTATTTGGAAATATGGTCATTGCAGATGTAATTGGCTACGATGTGGTCATACTGCAATAGGATTTAGCCCCTAGTCCAATAGAACTGGTGTTCTTATAAAAGGGGAAATGTGGACACAAAGACAGGCACAGGGGAAATTCCATGTGAAGATGAAGGCAGAGATTGGGGCCATGCTTTCCTATGGACCAAGGCATGTGAAAGATTGCCAGCAAACCACCAGAATCTAGGAGAAAGGCATAGAACGGATTCTTGCTCACAGCCTTCAGAAGGAACCAACCCTAGGAAACCTTGATCTCAGATTTTCAACTTCCAGAACGGTGAGAAAACCAGTTTCTGTTGTTCAAGTCACCCGGTTTGTGGTATTTTGTTAACATTAGCCCTAGTAAACAAATACTTTGTTTATCCCTGTATCTACAACTGTGACTAAATAGAGCAGACATTCAATAAATAGATTTTTTTTTTGAGTGAATGTTGAATGAATGAATGAATACATGGAAGAATACATGAATATATGTTACCTCAGGAAAGCCATATTTTTTTAATAGTCCTCAGTGTTGTCATTTGTGAAATGACATTCACTACCATCTAGAAGATTTATCTAGTTCTCATCTATTCTGCTACATTCATAAAAAAGGACTCAATGACAGAAAAATTAATCATATATTAGAAGTTATCAAGCAAGCTTATTTAATCTGAATCTCTGTTAAAAAATACAGACAGATACGGGTTTTAGGGATGGCTGGAATTTTAATTTGACTTGAGGCAAATATCTGAAATGAATAATTTCCTGAGATGGCTTTTACATTTTAATCCTGTGTTTCTCCTTGATGAGTTTATCTATTTATGGAAATCAGGTCGGTGAGACCATGTGAGTTATAGGCAATAAGGTTTCACTGCACTCCAGGCTCAACTTAGGCATCGGAATACAATCTTCCTCAATGAGGAAACAGAGCGACAAAGAAACGATATAGGAGTCAAATCAGAGTGGAATGCTGAAAATTGACTTCCTGGTTGGGAAGTTTGAGTGCACCATTACCTGAGTCAAACTTTCCTGGTTGGGAAGTTTGAGTGCACCATTACCTGAGTTGATATTAGGTTTATCCATGTGTCCCCAAATAATGGCCATTGATAAAGAATCTGGGGTGAGAGACACTGAACAGCATTGCAGAGACTTACTTATCTGGATGTAACTAGATTCATTAGCCAGGATTCTATTTGGAAAACCCCAGTCAGTCATAGTGAGCTTAAGTTTTCAGTCCTTTAAGACTGGCTTAGGTGGGCCGGGCGCGGTGGCTCACACCTGTAATACCAGCACTTTGGGAGGCCGAGGCGGGCAGATCACGAGGTCAGGAGATAGAGACCATCCTGGCTAACACGGTGAAACCCCATCTCTACTGAAAATACGAAAAAATTAGCTGGGCGAGGTGGTGGGCGCCTGTAGTCCCAGCTACTCTGGAGGCTGAGGCAGGAGAATGGTGTGAACCTGGGAGACGGAGGTTGCAGTGAGCCAAGATTGCGCCACGCACTCCAGCCTGGGCGATGGAGACAGACTCCGTCTCAAAAAAAAAAAAAAAGAAAAAAGAAAAAAAAAGACTGGACTAGGTGAGTTCTCCAGGACTGATGTCCAGAGATGAGTTTCCAGAAACCGAGGCCACCTTATAGATCTCTGATTCCATTTCCCTTTCTGAGTCCTTTACCTTCCTATGCACCAGCAGATTCATTTTCGCAGTCTCCTGCCATGTAAAGCCTTTGACTTCTCCTGCCTGACACTTTTCCAAGTACTCTATTGTTGAAAGTTAACATCCTTCACTTGGCTCTTCTCCTTCTGCTCTTCCTAACTTCACATTTACTGAGATGGATCTTCACTCCTGTCAAATAAATTGATACCTCAGTGTGTAAAACTCAAAGATTCCCAGGGGATCCGCGAGAAGAGCACAGAATTTACATATCCGGAGGAGTTAGATTCATCTCCCATTGGTGCTCTGCTGGGCCCAGTGGGGAAGTCATTCTGAGATGGAATTCTGGTGCTTTTGCCTTCACGGGGTCCCTGTTTTTTCCTTTTAAACTTTTATTTTAAGTTCAGGGGTACATGTGCAGGTTTGTTAGATAAGTAAACTCATGTTACAGGGATTCGTTGTACAGATTATTCTATCACCCAAGTACTAAGCCTAGTACCCACTAGTTGTTTTTCCTGATCCTCTCTTTCCTTCCATTCTCCACCCTTTGTTAGGCCCCATTGTCTGTTGCTCCCCTCTATGAGGCCATGAGTTCTCATCATTTACGTCCTGCTTATAAGTAAGAACAGGCAATATTTGGTTTTCTGTTCCTGCATTAGTTTGCTGTGGATAATGGCCTGTAGCTCCATCCATGTTCCTGCAAAGGATATGATCTTGTTCTTTTCTGTGGCTGCATAGTATTCCATGGTGTACAGGTACTATGTTTTCTTTATCCAGTCTACTGTTTATGGGCATTTAGGTTGACTCCATGTGTAGCTATTGTGAATACTGCTCCAATGAACACATGCGTGCATGTGTCTTTATAATAGAATAATTGATATTCCTTTGAGTATATACCCAGTAATGGGATTGCTGGGTGAATGGCAATTCTGTTTTTAGGTCTTTGAGGAATCGCCACATTGCTTTCCTGTTGAGCTAGTTTGCACTCACACCAACAGCATATAAGCATTCTTTTTTCTCTGCAATCTCACCAGCATCTGTTATTTTTTTGGCTTTTTAATAATTGGCTTCACCAAGTCTTAAGTTCCTCTTGGTATCCAACTTAGCTCAAGTCTGGGAAGCCCATTAAAGTGCTAAATATACCAAATCAAAATCAACAAAGAGCAGAGAATGTCTCTTACTTTCCCATCTTCTATGGTCTGAATGTTGGTTTATCCTCCCTCACCTCCCCAGTTTATGTGTTGAAATCTAATACCCAATGTGATAGTATTAAGTGGTGGGGACTTCGGGAAATGATCAATGCAAGAGGCTTCTACCCTCATGAATGGGATTACTGCTCCTATAAAAGAGGTTCCAGTGAGCTCCCTTGCCCCACTTTTACCATGGAGGGCACAGTCACAAGGTACACTCTATAAAGCAGGGAGCCTTCGCTAGACACTGAATCTGCTGGTGCCTTGATTTTGAAATTCCCAGCATCCGGAGCAGCAAGAAATACATTTCTGTTGTTTATAAATTACCCAGCTTAAAGTGTTTTGTTATAGCAGCACGGATGGACTAAGATGCCACCTCTACTTCAGTTTTGCAAATGGGTCAGTAAAAATAGTGTCCTTGTTGTGGGCAAGGGTGTAAATTAGTACAGTGAAGACTCAGACGGAAAACAAATCCTCGGAACAGAGGCAATTTATTTTCAAATCTTTGGATTATAGTGAGCAGTTAGAAGAAATCTTAAATGTCAACTAATTAAACTCACTTATTTTGCAGATTAGGAAACAGGGTGCTCTGAGCAAGACATCTTCTGACTTGCAGACCCTATACTTTTCATGTAGTTCTGTGTTTATTTCTTTAGGATTTTAAAAGTGTTCTTCTTCTTTGCATTATCTCTGCCCAAACCAGGGCCAAAAAGTTTATAAAGTAAGAGGATGGGTGAATAAACCAAGACTATAAAGTTAGCAAAGGAAAAGAACTCAGACAGGAGACCAAGAGACCATGTCCCCCGGTTCCTAATTCAGTGCTCTGTGATTCAGTTGAGCATTAAAGCAAACTAAGGCTGCATGAGAATTAAAATTTATGGTCCCTAGACTCTTACGTAAAATAGGCTGCTGTCTTATTCTCTGTAGTCCAATGGTATCAGTCTCTACAGTAATGATTCTAATTTCCTTTAGACAGTGGAGTAATTGTCCCCACTTGAGAGTCTGAAAACTTTCGGGGATCTTCTTCTCAAAAAATTGTGTACACACACAATTTACAAGTCCAGGTGAATCACATAACACCTCAATATGAGGGCAAGACCCTAGGCTATGAATGAATGTTCTAAATACTAATGCCAGCTGTGTTTGTTTATTGAGTGTTTGCTAGGTTCCAGGCATTATTCTGAAGACTTTACATGTGCTACATCATTTAATTTCTACAATGTCACTTAAAGTAGGTACTATTATCGTTTCTATTTATTACTATTATTATTTTTTGAGACAGAATTTTGCTCTTGTTGCCCAGGCTGGAGTGCAATGGCATGATCTCGGTTCAGCACAACCTCGGCCTCCCAGACTCAAGCGATTCTCCTGCCTCAGCCTCCCTAGTAGCTGGGATTACAGGCATGCGCCACCATGCCCGGCTAATTTTTGTATTTTTAGTAGAGACAGGGTTTCTTCATGTTGGTCAGACTGGTCTCGAACTCCCTACCTCAGGTGATCCACCTGCCTCGGCCTCCCAAAGTGTTGGAATTACAGGCATGAGCCACCGCTTCTGGCCTATTATCTCTATTTTACTGAGAAAACAGATTTAGAGTGCATCTCTTTATTTAACACTATTTCTTAAATACTGACTGACGTCAGGCAAGATGCTAGGTGCTGAGTATACAGTGGTGCACAAAAATGGACACATTTTCTTTCTTCAAGCTTGGAATCCAGTGATTGCCTGTATACACAGAAACATGCCATGAAGGAAACGAACATGGGTTGGGGGAGTGTGTCAGGCAGTGATAATAATGTGGACCCATGGAGTTTTGGAAAGATCTGAAGAAGGAAGTTGTGCCTGGACCACTGTGCAAAATGGGTGCAAGAGCTATATATGAGGTGAGAGGTGAGAGGTGAGAGGTGTCTGATTGTGTGTGGGAGTTAAATCATGTGCTAGAGGTTAACTTCAAAGGACAGAGACTGAGCTCAAACCAAGTTCATCTGCCCCCAAGGTCAGACCCTGCCCAATTGTCACCACAGTTCAGTTCCTCTGACTATAATGACTCCTAGTGACATATAATATATAATATCTCATGCTGGTGTCCTTCATGCCCTTGGGAAATACACCTCCCTAAAGTGCCCAATTTGTGGTGAAGGACAAAGTGTTAGAATTTTCAATCTGTCGTGCTGTGTTTCTAGACTTCAACCTGTCACCCTCTCCCCGAATCCTTGTTGCCAAGCCTGCTCCCTAAGCCTGGGAGTGTTGTTGGTGGAAGCACAGAGTATTCTGTGTAACCACCGATTCATACCGGTTAACTATAGAGGAATTATGCATCTGGACTGATGGCTTTGGTGAAAAATAATGTCTCTGATCTCTATGTCTAAAAACTTACCTGCAAGCTTTTACAATTGCCCTCCCTCACATTTGCAGAGCTCTGTCCCAAACAATTGAGCCTGTATTTCTTCTTTCTAGAGCAGCAGCTTGCTGATGCATGTGATTGCCACGTCTGGGGCTGGACCCCTGCCCAGGAGTGGCAAGGATAGGTACCCAGGCCACATATGACTGTCGTGCAGCTGATGTACTTGGCTTACTACCACCGGTGAGGGTGCTGCACACCACAAACAGAAACACAGTGCTAATTTCAAGGTCTATTAGAATCACAAGGCAGTAGAAATAATGGTTGAGAGACAGAAAGGGTCACAATTGGCAGATTAAGAAGTCCTATTCCAAAAGTTTCTGGGAGATGTCGACAAACAATGGGAAATAAATAGATACACTTTCCGATAATAAAAATGTACTCGACAGTGTGCTTTTGAAAGAGCACAGTGAGGGACTGAAGTGGACAATATGTGACCGTGGTTTTTACCCTACACCATGCAGAACTGCTGATGGGGTCAGGCTGAGAACAAGCATCTGTGCATTCATGTAAAAGCTATCGGAATGCAGTGTTCCCAACAAATACATTAATAACTTTCAACAACCTTCACTTCTGGACATGATGTAATTAATTTTTGAATCAGGGAAGCAAGATGGTCTGTGGTCTGATATTTTCATTTGAAAGCAAGTGGGAAGACAAAAGCAAACAGACTTTTTGGCTATGAGAAAATGAGTGACCTTCCAAGTAAGGAATTCAAACTGGAGCTTTCAACTTTGGAGAGGAATGAGGCTGGAGAACCTTTTTGTAGCAGAAATGGAAGGTGGAGAAATGGTTGGGGGTTACAGTGCCCTCCACTGCCCTCTGAGTAGCCACGCCTTTCCCCACTTCGCGGGGCTCCGATGTCCCTGAACTACTATTTAACAGGAAAACATTATTGCTAACAGGTTTTATATTTTTTTAAACAGAGGGCTGGCATGCCAGCACATGCTTGAATGCTCTCACAGTTACATATAAACTTTAAAAAGAGGCCCCCTTTTCCCCGAGCCTGACTCATACTCCATGCATCATATAACCAGGCTTTGGAAAAGCTCTGAAAAATGCACATGGCAATTGGATCTATTTTGCCCGATTGTGGGAGTGATAAAAACAGGTGATGTAGTAGGTGGTGGGAATGTAAAGCTGGGGGGTACAGGGTGGGGAAGGGAAGGGTCATGAGGGGTAATAGGAAAGTTGTTCATACTTTTTAATGGTCTTTATGACATTTAGGACAACAGAATCATTGCATTTTAAAGACAGAAGAGGCCCTGGAAGCCTGCAATGACAATTTAGAGCTACTAAGCCAGTGCAAAATCACACAGCCAACCTCCGAAAAACCCAGGCTGTATTTTGGACCCCCAAACCCACCAGAGAATCCAATAAGGGCTACAGACCATTTGTCTTGAAAAACAAAACTGTATATAATATTTTCTATAGAGTTTCAAAGGATTTATCTACTCCTTAAGTTAGTCCTTGAAACTGAGCGTCTGATGAATTTTCTGTTATACTAGTAGTATAGGATCTTGATTGAGCATGTAAATAATGTTCAGACAAAGGTTTAAATTCCTCCTCCTTGTCACCTACTTGCTGTTTGAGCCCAAGTAAGCGTGTAATGTTTTTAAGCCTCTGATATATGAAATAGATATAATAATAGCACCGACTCATAGGTTATCATGCAGATTAAATGTGATAATGGGTTTAAAGAAGTTAGGTTGGGCCTGGTGCCGTGGCTCATGCCTGTAATCCCAGCACTTTGGGAGGCCGAGGCAGGCAGATCACGAGGTCAGGAGTTCAAGACCAGCCTGGCCAACATAGTGAAACCCCGTGTCTACTAAAAATACAAAAATTAGCCAGACATGGTGGCGGGTACCTGTAGTCCCAGCTACTCGGGAGGCTGAGGCAGGATTACTTGAACTGGGAGGTGGAGGTTGCAGTGAGCTAAGATGTGCCATTGCACTCCAGCCTGGGTGACAGAGTTAGACTTCGTCTCAAATAATAATAATAATAATAATAATAATAAATAGAAAAATAAATAAAAAGAAGTTAGGTTACCATGGAGCCTAGCACATGGGAAGGACACCATGTTGTTGTTGTTGATGCTACTTTCTCTACTGGCTTCATGGCCTCCTTGGTTGGCTGTTGGTGGGCTGCTCCAGACCCAGGCCTCCTGAACTTCTTCCTAGTCCTTTGCCTTTTGCTTGCTTCCAGCCTAAATTTATTTACTTCCTGGACATTCTCCTTTCCTTAAGGGTCTCTCCATCTCACCACATAAAAGGCAGCCTATGATAAAATGTCCTGATAAATTTGTTGTTCAGAAATCCATTAGAAGGAAGTGCTGGGAAAATAAGATTGCTTGAGAGAAGGGCGGGCCTCTGAAGTGCTTCCTCACTGTGGGGAGATCAAAGAGTAGAACAAGTGGAAATACCAGGTCTGCAAGAATGGTATTGAGCCCATATTATTATTTCATCTTCCCTCTACAGCAGGAGAAAAAAGGCTTGGTTTTTCTACATTCTTTATTTTTTAAAAATCTAGACTTTCCGTTGTTTGGAATACTTGTTGTTATTATTATTATTATCATTTGAGACAGGGTCACACAGGTTGGAACGCAGTGGCGTGATCTCAGCTCACTGCAACCTCCATCTCCCAAGTTCAAGCAATTGTCCTGCCTCAGTCTCCTGAGTAGCTGGGATTACAGGTGTAAGCCACTGAGCTCAGGAATAGCCACCACGCTGGTCAGGTTGGTCTCGAACTCCTGGCTTCAAGTGATCCGCCTGTCCTGGCCTTCCAAAGTGTTGGGATTACAGGCGTGAGCCACTGCGCCTGGCCTACTTTTAACATTAATGTTTCTCTGGTTAATGTGGTGTTTAAACCTTGCAACTTCCTACTAGTCTGCCTCCATGCACCCAACTTCCTTTGGATCTGTGTTGAGAAACAGAAAGATAGACACAGGAGGAGTAGCAAGGATGTTAGAGTACTGAGCAGAGAGGAACCTGCTCCCACCACACTCCTTCTGGTTCAAATTGTCCATTTTTTCTAGTGTTGGAAGTTCTCATGGGGACAGTGCAGGATGAATTATTTGAAGTTTAGGAAACTGAGTCTCCAAAGACAGTTTAGTGCAAGCCTCTGAGCTTCTCTTCTACCAGGCAAAGGTAGATAGGAAGACTGATAAGATCTCTTGGTTTGTGTGTGTGTGTGTGCCAATTCAACTCCCACCCACTTATACTTGAAAGTAGGACTTCAAGGTACTTTACCACAGAAACCAGAAAGCAACCTTTAAATAGTTCCGGAACAGCAAAATCTGCATTCTCATTAGGCTAACTACTGAGTTTAACTTCACCCACACAAGAGTTACATGATTAGAGCCAGGAGAACCAGACTTTGGCTTTCTGACATTTTAACAGTAGAGACAGTCACTGCTTTCTGCGTTCTCCTTTTCCCACTGCCTGGGTAGAAAAAAAAAAGTGAAGAAGTATTAGTGATGATGTTAGTGACCAAATCTTTCTCTTGAAGTAGGGATAGTGGTGACGTGACAGTTCCCCCAAAAGGCTGCAAACTGAGGGGGCATAAAATGAGGCTGCTTTGCAGTTGGAGGCAACCAGTTTTAGTGAAGGGTCATTCTGTCATTCTGTTTCTATTCTTAGACAGATTTGGGTGCAAAGCTCTTCTTTATCATATTCTAGCTATAGGGCCTGGGAAAATTACATCTAACGTTTTTTTTTTGACACGGAGTCTCGCTCTGTCGCCCAGGCTGGAGTGCAGTGGCGCAATCTCCGCTCACTGCAAGCTCCACCTCCCGGGTTCACGCCATTCTCCTGCCTCAGCCTCCCGAGTAGCTGGGACTACAGGCACCCGCCACGACGCCCGGCTAATTTTTTGTATTTTTAGTAGAGACGGGGTTTCACCATGTTAGCCAGGATGGTCTCAATCTCCTGACCTTGTGATCCGCCTGCCTCGGCCTCCCAAAGTGCTGGGATTACAGGCGTGAGCCACCGCGCTCGGTCAATTACATCTAACTTTGTGTCCTCTGTTTCTTCGTCTGTAACTGGAGACATAGAACCTTTGACTGAACCAGTCCGTATACAATGTCTGGCACCTAGCACCCCTTTCCTCATCTTGGGACACGCAGCATCATCTTGCATAGCGATTAACTGCACTGGAGGATGAGAATATGATATTTGGATAATAACTTAATGTCCAGAGACAGTGGAGACAGCAGGTTTGGGAGGTGGAGATTGTATATTTTGGGGGATGGTGTTCATAGTCCTTGAAGATAATGAACTTTTACTCTAACTTGTTAGAAATATGCTAGAGCTTTTCTTCTCTCCTTTTTTAAACTGTCTCATAAGAGTGAGTGTGTGTAAAGAAATCAATTAAGCTGGTGCAGCACCAGCTCATCACCTCTGTCATCCAGCTGACTTGCCGACAGAGTCTCATCAATTTCTTAGTAATGTCAGCATGTTATCCTGGAAAGAAAACTGAACGGGGTGTCACAAGGAGTAGCATCAATTCCACAAATTTGCATTAACACCTACTCTGTTCCAGCCACTGGGCTGCATGCACTAGAGACAAAGATGAGAAATCCAAGATCACACTGCAAAGTGAGCCTCGTACAGTATTTCTCAAGCAGTGTGAGCCTCGTACAGTATTTCTCAAGCAGTGTGAGCCTC
>NW_012109541.1:748968-761076 GCF_000951045.1 Mandrillus leucophaeus | reverse complement strand
CCCAGGCTGGAGTGCAGTGGCGTGATCTTGGCTCACTGCAACCTCTGCCTCTAGAGTTCAAATGATTCTCTTGTCTCAGCCTCCTGAGTAGCTGGGATTACAGGCAAGCACTACCACGCTCAGCTAATTTTTGTATTTTTAGTAGAGACAGGGTTTTGCCATATTGGCCAGGCTGGTCTCGAACTCCTGAACTCAGGTGATCCACTCGCCCCTGCCTCCCAGTGTTGGGATTTCAGGCGTGAACCACCACGCCTGGCCCAATAATATATTTTGAATGGTCATTTTACTAGTTATAAAGGAAAAATTTTGTAGAGCAATAACTCATATCTGAAAGATAGCATCAACAATTAAAGGTTAAATTTCATAACCTGATGTGTAGGAATATGCCTACATATTCTTAGACTCTTCAGGAGATTTCCTTTCTTTCAGGATCCATATATTACCAAGTTGAAAAACATAGTATAAGGGATCTGAATTTTTGTCTTCTTTAACCCCTAACTTGGTGTGTGGTCTTAGCCAGTACACTCATTTAAACCCACTGGGCCTCAGAGTCTTGCTCTAAAATAAGGTACCTGGACCAGATGAGTTCTGAAACTCTTTTAGCGTTAGTAGTCTACACCTCTATGACTTTTCCTCTAATTGGAATTGTAAACTGCATTTCTTTTTTAATTTCTGGTTGAAAAGAGAGAGCACTGGCTAGACATCAGATCTGTTCTTATTTTTCCTTTAGAAGTGATTGCTCAGAAAAGCTGATGAAATCATTCTCCTTCTTTGCGTCTTAGGCTTTTTATCTGAGATATCGGAATGTTAACAACAACAACAACAAAACCAAAGGTAAAAATAAGTGCGAATGTAAGTTTGAAAAGTTTTGGCATACAGCAGAAATTTTATCACAAAGATGAGCCCTGCAGTGAAAGGGAAAATCAATATCTCTAGGTTAATTAGTCAGGAATACAGGTATACTGTGCAACAAACAGCCCCAAAGATTCATTGCACAGGTGATTGCAGGTTGGCAGGGCTCTGCTCATCACAGTGGGCAAAGGACCAGGCTGCTGGGAACTCCATCTAGACTCATAGTTTCGATATCCCTGGAGGAGGGAAAAGAGGATACTGTAAACTGCACGTTGTCTCAGAATCACATTTCATTGGCTAATGCAGGTTACGTGATTATGACTAAGTTCACAGGGGTTGGGGTGAGGTGCAGAATAGCAATTCTACTTGAGACAAAGATGAGAATATCTTGAATATTTGTGACACTGGTTCTTCACAAACATACCATTATTAGCATGCTCATTTTTAAATTTGGAGGCTAAAATCCAAATTATAATTCCAGGTAGTGATCATTCTAAAATGCAAAACAATGAACACACTCAAGTTGATTTTGGATTTGACCATACACATTTCTCAGAAGAGGGAGCTTTCCTGTGAGTTACCCATGATAGAAGAACTGGCAGGTAAGAATTCTTGGCAGTGAGAATGCACAAAAGGAATGAAGCAAAGTTAACTGGGGTTACAGGTCAGGGAGCATGCAAGAACACGGGTAGAGTTGTGATCAAAGGAACAAGTGGCTTATGACAGAACTTCTTTACTAAGGACTCTGAAGTCAAAGTCATATTTGTGTTTAATATAGAGTATCCTATATGCGTCAACGGGTATGGAATGAAAGAAATGTATTCAGATATGAAGAGATGGGAGAAACAAGAAAGTCTGTAGAGAAAGTACAGTGAATATTTGAATTTTTATGTTGGGTCATATAAATTGATTTTGCTAGTGGCATACCTTAACATTTACTACTTACTGAGACTGTCACTATGCAGTTCACTTTAACCCAGCAGAACAAATAAAATTCTTTTTTGGGGGGGGATGGAGTCTTGCTCTGTCGCCAGGCTGGAGTGCAGTGGCATGATCTTGACTCACTGCAACCTCCGCCTCCCGGGTTCAAGTGATTCCCCTACCTCAGCCTCCCGAGTAGCTGGGATTACAGGTGCGCACCACCATGCCCCACTAATTTTTTGCATTTTAGTAGAGATGGGGTTTCACCATGTTGGCCAGGATGGTCTCCATCTACTGACCTTGGGATCCGCCTGCCTTGGCCTCCCAAAGTGCTGGGATTACAGGCATGAGCCACCGAGCCCAGCCAACAAATGAAAATTCTACGAGAGAGATAGTTTAATTAAAACATGTAATTAGTTGATTACCTGCTTCATAGAAGTAACAACAACTTTGCCTTAATGTGGCATTCTGTTATTAGTCTGGGAGGTAAAGGATCCTAAATAGAGTGGCTTTATTGACTCTTTGAGTACAATGCTCTTAGAATGACATCATGACTTAGGGTAAAATAGTATTAATTTCTAATCGTCAAAACCATATATTCAGATATAAGCATAAAAACATATTCAAAATGCCAAGTATAATTTCAAAATATATACGCAGTTGACCCTTGAACGTTGTGGAATGTAGGGGTGGTGATCTCTCCTACAGCAAAAAATCCATGTATAATTTCTGACTGCCCCACATCTTAACTACTAATAGCCTACTGTTGACCGGAAGCCATACTGACCACATACACAGTCCATTAGCACATATTTTGTATGTTATTTGTATTATATACTGTATTATTAAAATAACTTAAGCTAGGGAAAATAAAATGTTATTAAGAAAATCATAAGGAAGAGACAATGTATTTACTATTTATTGAGTGGAGGTGGCTCATCATAAAGGCCTTCATCCTCATCGTCTTCACATTGAGTAGGCTGAGGAGGAGGAAGTACTGAGGTTGATTTTGTTGTCTCAGAGGTGGCAGAGGCAGAAGAGGTGGAAGGGGAGGCGGGACATTCAGCGTAACTTTTATTGAAAAAATCCACACAGTTCAAATTCATGTTGTTCAAGGGTTCAGGGGTCAAATATGTATGTGTATATATTTACTGTTCAGTGCTGGCTGACTGGTGATGTTTGAATTTATCTCCACTTTAAAATTTTTTTTGGCCAGGTGCAGTGGCTGACGCCTGTAATCCCAGCACTTCAGGAGGCTGAGGTGGGCAGATCACAAGGTCAGGAGTTTGAGACCACACTGGCCAATATGGTAAAACCCTGTCTCTACTAAAAATACAAAAATTTGTCTGGCGTGGTGGTGCAGGCCTGTAGTCCCAGCTACTTGGGGGGCTGAGGCAGAAGAATCACTTGAACCCAGAGGTGGACGTTGCAGTGAGCCGAGATTACACCACTGCACTCCGGCCTGGGCAACAGAGCAAGATTCCATCTCAAAAAATAAATAAATAAAACAAAATATGTTTTTCCCTATTGTCCTTTATATTGTAGGTCTAGGGAGAGAATTGGCTAGCCCACAAATAAAGGAGAAAGGAGGAGAAAAATTCCCTATTTGTGATATGTGATATAAATCTTCTGAAATTCATGATTTTGGGGCAGCACGATTTAGAACAAAAAGAAAACCTGATATTAAAAAAAATAATATAGTGATGCTTAAATCTGTAACAGATATTGGGAATACAGGTGAAAATGAACTTTGTGTGCAGAAAGAGCACCTCAAAAGATCTTACTCACAAGTCCATGCACACTATTTGACATCCTGTGTCGTTTCGTAAATCACTTTCATGCTTGAGAAATGCAGTATATACATAAATAATATTGATGCGGATAGCAACAATAGTAAGTTCCTGGCCTTGTCTGCACTCATGTGTCTCTGTTGCAAAGGCTGTTATGGGATTCCATAGCACTAAAGAACTGGAATTAATGATTGGAAAAAATGTTCTCCAGCTGTTTGCCTAAGATAAACATGGCCTTAGACTTCAGGTTCTACTTCTGCCCATCTCATGGACCATAAGTAGTGAAAAGCCAACCAAAATATAGTTAGTATATTAATTATGATCAAACTGAGCTAATGACACCCTGGGATGGTAGGGAAGAAAGTCAGGAGAAGTAAAAGAAAGCACTGTAATTATAGGAGAAAGGTCTTCAGTTATTCTTGCCCTTTTGCTTGCTACCACCAAATTCTAATCCTGGGGGCTTATAATTATTTTATGAGCCTGAAGTAAGTCATGTTGCTTGCAATCCTTATAGCCATATCTTAATGGAAAAGTATTCACATGTTTGATACACCCATAATTTTTAGAGAGAATGATATTTTCAAGAACAGGGATGAAAAACTTGGGGAGCCACACAATTCTTGCTTGGTGTGTGTCTGTGCATATGTGTGTGCAATGCACATGTGTTCATAGCCACCATATTGACAAACAGCAAAGATGTGAAAGGACTGAGTGACTCTAGGTCATGGAACTGGAAGTGCCAGGGCAACGGCTGAGGGATGAGCCTTTCTGCCCTGAAGCTTGAGAGGGGCTATGGTTGTTGCTTAGCAAGTTCTAGACAAGAATTCAGGTTATTATATAACTTGTTTTCAGAACATTCTAGTGTGGTAGGAATGTTGCAGCTCTTCTTGGCCCCTCTTGCCAGGGAAGCACTCTAGCACTTGTGGGTTTGATATCCAGGGTGGTGGGACAGGCTTATCAGGTTGGCCAAGCTTGTAGATCCTGTTGTGCATAGAATATCTTCTTCTCTCTCTACTTTTGTTGTTTACTTAACAAAAGACACTCCACCCTCGCTGCAAGTTTTGACACTCTCTCTGATACACTGTATGGCTACTGTACCTTGACTTTCAATTACATTAAATCCTATCATAATCATTTTCTTACAACAAATCCTCTTTAACACCCGTAAAGCTCAGCTCCCATGGGTGTAGGGTTATGCTGTCAAATATAAAAAAACCAGAAGAATCCTACTGGAATTGCAGTAGCTATTGCACACGCTTAAAAATAAAATCGGCATAAGAGCCCTCCCCACTTTGCATTCAATTCTGGTAGCAAAAAAGATAAAAGTTATTCAAGCCATTCAAATATGGCTTGACCTATAAACCAGTGGCCTTAATTCGGTGATTTTAAATCAATGTGATATCATGTTAAAATACTTTCTCTGGGAAAGGATTTCTTTTGGAAGTGAGTTCTGGAATTCCTAATTATTACCATTGTAATGATTAACGTAGAGCAGAATATTCTTCATTAATACCTAACAAAAACACATTGAATGGGAAGGTTTTCATTTGCTTGCTTTGTTTCTTTTGATGATCCTGCTTTATTGGTTGGACCATAAGCAAGTTTCAAAATTTAGGGGGTCATAGATGGTGTCACCTCTTCTGCCTGGATTATTTTTGGTCAACATGTATAAGTGTTGCTCAGAAGCCTGTTTTGTTGTTGTCGTTGCTGTTGTTGCTTTTTTGAGATGGAGTCTTGCTCTGTCGCGCAGGCTGGAGTGCAGTGGCGTGATCTCGGCTCACTGCAAGCTCTGCCTCCTGGGTTCACGCTATTCTCCTGCCTCAGCCTCCAGAGTAGCTGGGACTATAGGCGCCCGCCACCACGCCTGACTAACTTTCTTGTATTTTTAGTAGAGATGGGGTTTCACTGTGTTAGCCAGGATGGTCTTGATCTCCTGACCTCGTGATCCATCCGCCTCGGCCTCCCAAAGTGCTGGGATTACAGGCGTGAGCCACCGCGCCCGGCCAGAAGCCTGTTTTATTGTTCCATTTATTTAGGTTGTATTCCACGTGCTTTGCTGCTACTTTGGCCTAACATCATTCTGAGGAACATTCTTAGGGTCAAAGGAGAGGAATGGGTATTTGAGGAACGTAACAGATTTTTGACAGCAGCGTCTTTTCAGTATTAGTCATGCCTGTTGATTGTTCAAACTGACACTCTGAGCTCTATCCTGAGCAATGATAGTCCTTTGTGGATTAGCTGGTGGGAGGATGTCCCTCCAGTTAATCAAATCTCACCACAACAAGCACTGTATTCCATCTTTCACCAAGAAGTGATCTCTACTTCTATTATTTTTCCACTGTATTAGGAAAATGATCTGCTTGACACTATGTATCAATCAGAATTTTAAAAATCTTCTTTCCTTTTGGAGTTGCTACCTCCAATCGGCAGGTTAGTAAAATCTTACCCATTCTGGCAATGAGGGTGTGCCACATGTTACTCACTTTTTTTTTTTCAGGAACAAGAGTAAGATTACTGGTGACTCTAATCACCACGTACAGCAGCCAGGTCTTTTGCTATGACCTGGGAGAGGTAGAGTTCTCCACTTTCATAATGTAGCTTTGGTACAGGCCCATCTTTCCAGCTGAAGGTAATGTGAGCTGGAACTGGTCACAGAGGCCCTGGCAGCTGGCTTAACCTGTTTATATAAAGACGGAACACAGCCACTGATTAAGAGAGTCACCTCCTATTGATTGGTTTTGGAGTGGAGCCCAGAATTTTCCATGGAGATAGCTTTTAAAAGTTAGGTCAGCATCTCAGTGAAAGATAAGGACACACAAGAAAGCCCTTGTGGGTTGCCCTGTCTTGAGAACCCTCACTGTTCAGCAAGGATCGGAATAGATATATGTGACCAATGAAATGCTTCTTACTAGGTTTATCTCCGTGAAAAGATCACTTTTCCCGGAGTGATCTTGTGGACTGAGGATTAAGTGGGTAAGCTTGAGCCAAGCTGAGCATTTAGCAACTTACGTATTTCCTTGGCTCTTCAATTCTGAAATCCCTCAGGGTGGACCGGTCAGTGATAAGATCAATTTGGTGTCAGGACATTTTATATGGGGGATGTTTTTAAAGGGTGGGTACAATGTTGTAAATTTAAATCAGGGAATAAGGTTAAAAGGAGCGAAAGAGGGATGGGCAGGAAGGTGAGTGAGGGGGAAAAAAGACTTGATTAAAGAATTCCATGGAGAATCAGTAAAGAAACTACAGGGCTTCAATGGTCCCATGAATTTCTCCACCCCCATGACTGATCAAACATACTTGAAGGAATAGTGTTCCTACAAAACAGAGAAAAATGATCTCAGACCATAATGCAACTTGTGAATGCAAAAGAATCTTTATACTGGATTGGAATTTGACCCTATAGTTTTGTTTACTTACAAGCAGAGACTGTTCCTTTATGAAGTTTTCTATCTGTGTGTTTAGAAATAAAGGTGTGTGGTAATGCCAAAACACTACTTGAATTGAACTCTTTAGTAGCTGGAGCGTGTGCTACTAAAAGTGGTGACTGGAGGGTATTCCTGCCCTCTATTCTGCAACTTCCAGAGGTTAAAAAAAAGAACATCCCACTTTTATAAAAAGAGAAAAAAATCCTTTGCATAGATTATTATATAAATAAATCTTCTTAACAAGCACTACGGTTCTTTTCTTTTCTTTTTTCAAAGCACAAAGAGTTATTGTGTGATTTATGTGAAAAGGTTATATAACTGTACTCTGTTACTTTAAATAGTGTTTTTTATTTAAACTGCCAACTTCTTCATCACCAGCAAAGAAAAAAAAATGCATATTTGCTAAGCACAAAGGTAATTTTCAAGGACTGTAATTAGCTCATGATAACTCTATCTTTTGTGATGTCTTTCCTGCTGAACTAGAAAAGAGATGGACTTTTTTCATTGTTAAATCTAAACTGTGGCACCTGCAATGTGTCAGTTCTATGAGAACCAGGGAGGAAAAAAGTTTAAAGTATTACACTCCGTCAGGGGAAAAATACGGATGTAATAAAGTAACAGATATTGCAATTTTCATTTGGCTTCATCTTTTCTTTTTACAAACATGACAAGGCTCTATTTCCTCCTGTTTCTATTGCCCAGCTGATCCTTTACTTCCAAGATATTAAAAGATATATTTAAAAACCAAGCAGAATATATGATATGGAAAATGAAAACAATAATGAAATTATGATAAAATATGTAGAAAAAAGTCAGGAGTGTAAATCTTCGTGTCTTTAACACAGGTAATAGGACAGAATGCTGGCAAGAGAAAGAAAAGCAAATGAAGCAAACATTGGAGGAAGAGAATGCTAATTAATTTAATTCATTCCAGGAAAATCCATCACTGAGAAAAATCTTATTTCCATGATAAATTCTGTCTTTGGTGGAGGTCAGAGTATATGTGCACACTGGGTATGTGTGTACAGTGTCACCAAATATATTTATGTCATTGATTGAGACAACTTTATGGAGGCATTCAGGGGGTCAGAGTCAGAAAATTCTCCCCATGGTGAAGAGTACCACCAAAGAAAATCTGGAAGTTTCCTTCCTAGGAAAATAAGCTGTTGTAGGCAGTAGAATTCCCTGAAGGTCACAACTGTACTACATTCTGGGATTTGGAGATGTGTTTCCTTCTGAGAAGTAAAACCTACCTTTGTAGACTGAGATCTGGGATTCTAGAGCTTGTTTTTCAGTGTTGGTCTATAACTACATGAACAACAGAAAAATCTATAAAGCACTTAAAGTCAAGGAACTGCAGTGTGGCAATGTTAGTTCTGGGTGCGTTTTCTGTGAAACTGTGAGAGTGTTATCACCTGTTTGGTCACCAGCCTGGTTGTCCAGGTGGCAGTTTGGCAAACAACCAGCATGAAAAACAACAACCTCTTGTAGTGAATGGGCTGTGAAATATTTGAGCATAGTTGTTCTCAGATGTTATTGATCCTTTTCAGTTCAAACATTAGATTTCAATTTTCATTGAAATCATTAAAAACAACAGAAATGAGACTGAAAATGAACAAATATGCTTACAGTTGAGGCATCAGATATCTACTTCTGGCAATTCTGCACAGGGAGAAGGCAATTGATTTTTAAGGGGTGCCTTGCAACTGGCAGAGAGGAGCAAGACTATAGCTGACTGTTTCAATATATTATGGACAATGATGTCAATCAATATGTTTTGCAGCTAGAATTGAATTGTAAGTTTGATTGTTGTCTTTAAAAGTTAGGTGGGAATGTTAAACCTCTATCAGGTGAAGTCTTCGGCATTTAGGACCTCATTAAATCTTGCTGTCTGGAGGGTGTTACATACCCTGTTTAACAGATCAAATAAGAGAGGACTGAAAGTTAATTTCCTAGTCAGGAAGGAGGAAGTCAATTAAAAACTTACATTTGAAGAATGATCAATTTCACTTCAATTACCCAAAGGAAGTGTTTTGAAATGTGTATTTAAACTAAGAAATAGAGTATATATCAAAGGGAAAAAAATTTAAACTGAAAGGAAAGGCCAAAGTTAGCAGCAATGGTATATACAATAACAGGTGCAGCCTTTTTTCTAGGTTCACAGTTACCCTCTCTGACTTCAGCATGTGACAGGAGAATCTCTTCAAACAGGAGCTACTTTCTCTGAGACTTAAAGGCTATCTTAGGCTTCTAGCAAAGGTTGATGAGTAATATAAATTCTTCCATGTGCTCAACATGAGGATCAGGCTAAAATTAGCCCCACTTATAGACAGAAGGTAGCCAAGATGACACTATTATCCATTGTGCTGAAAAAGAAATGCTTCTCTGTAAATCTAGAGGAAAAATGCCGAGACAAAAAGTCCTTTAAATGAATTGTATGCCTGGTTTTATACAAGCTAGGTCATTTAGAGAGACACCGCTCTATTTCTGTTCTCTTCTACGGACTACATTTAAACCTTAAACAATTAGCCCTCTTTACGTTTTTTTAAAAAGTCACCTGCTATAGAAACTCCAGCATTTTGTATTTTTAGATGCTAGGGTCAGGGCCAGTGCAAAAATGATGACATTTTCTGCCCTTACAAGCAATTCTTTTTTACTTTAGCAGGACACAAGGAAGTGGGTACTGAACAAGTTACCACATTCTGTGTTAACCCCTTAGGGTAAGAAGCACAAAGCACAAATACAAGTATATTCTTAGGAGGCTAACCCCATTAGAGTAAATCCCATTTAAGAAGACAAGTGCTCCCTGTCATGAGACCCCTCAAGGTCCTACAAACTTTATAATTAGGCACATTTATTTTCCTGATCTACTGTTATTTAATTGGAACCGTGAAAGTAAGTCAAAGAGGCTACTTTCTGATTTGATTCTTTTTTTTTTCTCCCTGACAATTCTAAATCGAGTGTTCTGTGAACAGTTTAGCTTTCTAAAGTATTTTTCTGTTTTAAGGAGAGGAAGTATGTGTTCTATTGGAGGA
Organism: Mandrillus leucophaeus; assembly: GCF_000951045.1. Taxonomy (NCBI): domain Eukaryota; kingdom Metazoa; phylum Chordata; class Mammalia; order Primates; family Cercopithecidae; genus Mandrillus; species Mandrillus leucophaeus. Next base: position 751,053 of record NW_012109541.1, on the reverse strand, counting down.
CAGAACCTCCTGTCTTCTCAATTACACTAAAAAATTCAGTCCAAGGCTCTTAGAATAAATCTCATGTGAAAGGAAAGGAGGATAGCTGGAGAGAAAGGATGGAAAAACACACTGAGTTGCATAAACATTTTAACTTTCAAATGAATACAGGGACTTCCTCACTTGTGGTCATTTATTTGTGAATGGCTGGATGTACACATAAACATCACGTCTCCCATACTCAGGGAGGATTAACCCCTAAAATACCCTATCTAGAGCCTGAGAGAACCACCCCTCCATCATATTTCATTCATGTATTCATTCACTCCACATCTATTTAGTGAATCTCTATCATGTGCCATGCACTAGACAGGGCATTAAGAACACACTGGTGAGCAGAAATAGACCTGGAACAGGCCTCCTGGAGTTTACAGTCTAGACTTAGAGGGAAAAATAGCCTTTAATCAAACAATTTACATCAATAGATGTAAAATCACAGCTCTGATAAATGCAATGAGGTAAAAGTACATACTATGAGTACAGATAATAGGAGAGATTGAACTTAATCCAGGGTTCAAGGTGGATTTTCCTGAGGAAGTGATAAATGCTGAAAGGTGAAGGTTGAAGGGAAACAAAATCACTCAAGAAGGAAATGAAGAAAATTCCAGGTTAAGTAGCAGATTTGGAGATCTGAGTTGGCATGGGGCAAGGGAATGACAGAAAGATGGCCGGGGGAGCAGAGAAGAGGCCAAGGGCAGCTTGGTGACAGCTGAAGCGGGAGAGGGCCAGACACATGAGCCTTGAGGTCAAAGTAGGACTCTTCTCTTTGTCTTGGGAGACGGAGAAGTTGCTTAAGGGTTTTTATCACAGTGCTGGGCAGCAGTTGGACAGGCGGCATTCAAGTGGAATTCTCCCATTACTGCTCTTTTCCCCACCACTGTCCCTTAACCTCTGCATCTTCTAGATGCCCTATTTCTGCTCCTCACCCTTTGCTCATCCAGAGCTCCTGCCACCTTTTCACCTTGGCTCCCTGTTCCCTTTATTTCAGTTTCTACTCCCTTGGGTTTCTTGCTTTCTTGGCCCAAGGCCATAAAACCCCCATTACTAATTCAGAGTTAAGGCAGTCAGGTATATATAGGTGAGGCATTCTTGTGAGAGGATCCAGGTACCTTGAATTAGAATTTTGAATGTATTTGCCCATAGAATCAGGGGTACACACAGTCCTAAGTTTCTAACTCACCTATGGGGTGGCTGACATTGGCCTTGGAAGGCTGTCCTTGAGCCTCATATCATAGGATGTGTTTTGTTTCTATGGGAATCATTATTTTAACAAACTTCTAAGCCAAATGCATTTTTTAAATTAGCAACTGCCTTTATCTATATAAATACATTTTTGTGTGGTGGGTGACTTAATAATCTCTCTCGCACTTTCTTTTCTTTCATCTTTTGTATGTTGAACTCAAGCAAATGTTGAATTAATAAAGAAACTAATGGAGAACTCTTTAGCCCCAATGATAATTTTTGTTCGTTTGTTTGTTTGTTTGTTTGTTTCACCTCTGGCTATGAACTGGTTAGATTAGTGATTTGAATTGCTAGTTTTGATAAAATAGCCAGATGTAAAAATTTTGTAAACTTCAATGTAGAATGGAAATCTAACTCATTGTGAACCGTTAATCTCTCTGTAGTTACTCAACAGGCACAAGCTTGTGTTTGTGTTTTGTCCATTATTCTTGCCCACATTTTACTTTAGTTAGACGCTCACCTTTTTGTTCTTTGCTTCCAATCAGGGATTCTTTTTAAAGTCCCATTCTCTGTCTTCCCATCTTGTGAATAGTGAGACATCTTTCTGGATAGATTATTTATTCAACAAATATTGTAGTGTTCTTACTATACAGCCAACACTCAAGGTCCTGCGATACCACAGGAAAGACAGATAAAGAAACTTATGGGTCATACAGGCAACAGCAGTGCAATGATGGTAATGTCCTATGTATGCACTGTCCAGTATACTAGTCACTAGCCACGGATGGCTACGAGCACTGAAAATGTGACCAGTGAACTGAAAATCTGAAAGTTTAATTTTTTTTTTTTAAATGAAGTCTTGCT
>NW_012109541.1:740722-748853 GCF_000951045.1 Mandrillus leucophaeus | reverse complement strand
TTTTGTATTTTTAGTAGAGATGGGGTTTCACCATGTTGGCCAGGCTGGTCTCGAGCTCCTGACTTTGTGATCTGCCCACTTAGGCCTCCTAGAGTGCTGGGATTATAGGCGTGAGCCACCGTGCCCGGCCTAGTTTAATTTTAATTAATTCAAATTTATTTGTAACTAAAAAAAAATTTTTTTCTTGAGTCAAGGTCTCACTCTGTCACCCAGGCTGGAGTGCCGCGGCACAATCTCAGCTTACTGCAACCTCCATCTCCCGGGCTTAAGGGATCCTCCCACCTTAGCCTCCCATGCTCCCACCTTCGCCTCCCAAGGAGCTGGGACAACAGGCCTGTGCCACTGTGTTGGGCTAATTTTTGTATTTTTTGTAAAGATGAGATTTCACCATGTCACCCAGGCTGGTCTTGAACTCCTGAGCTCAAGTGATCCACTGGCCTCAACCTCCTAATCTGTTGGGATTACAGGCGTGAACCACTGCGCCCGGTCAATTTAAATTTAAATAGCTACATGTGGTCACATAATTGTATAGTACAGCTCTAGGAGGCCAGAAGAGATGGGCCTAATAAGATATAAAGAAGGTAAATAGGTGGAGCTTGGGAAAATAATTAACTACTTACACGGTTTGGAACTAAAGGAAGAAGTAACTGAGTTTTAGACAAATGCGATTAAAATAGGGAAAATGTAGGGTAAACACACTATCTTCTAGAAAGGTAAATTTACAAGTCTTAACAAAGTTAAAATCCATGAAAAAGAATGTTTGACTACCTATTGGCTTCTCTCCAAAAGTATACAGATACACCTACCTATAGCCTTTCCCCTAAAAAGGATCCTGTGATGATTTTCAATATCAAACCCACAAGTACTTGGAGCTTCTTGGAAGTAGCAGGAGACCCTTACAGTACGGTCGTGCTAGAAATCATTATTTAATTGACTGCACCACGGGAAAGAAGCTGAGCTTTTAAGGATAAATGGGTCATGCGATGATTTACATCACCATTGAAAAAAATCTCGCATAAAATGTTTTGTTCTGGAAGAGTATCACCTATTTTAGAAATCAGTTCAGAGGAACTCTTTGGCTGGAACAGCTTGTATCAGACAGAGTTGTTTAAAAATTGTATGTTGTGTTACTGCTAGCAACAGCCTTCTGAGATGTTTTGTGGTTAAAAGTCATCATACCTAACTTGCAGCTGCTAATCAAGGAAGGAATTAAGAAAAGGAAGGAAAACTTTCCCTCATATTCCAAAAAGAACAATGCCAAGAAAACATTGTTGGATTGGGAAGAGCTGGTAATGGGGCAGGGCTCTCAGAATAGAGGGATGCCCTAAATGGCAGTGATCAATCTGCGCTCCATCCTTCTTGGGAGACATAGTTCAAGACAGAACAGAGCCCTTGCAGCTCATGCACAGGAGCTAGAAAGGAAATTAAAGCTGTGTATTTAATTGTTTCTAGAAAGCTAATAAAAGAAAAAAGACCACATACAGATAAAGAGAGGTGCACCTGGAGATAAGCCTAGGAGGAATCTAGCTTCAAGGCAGTGGATTCAGTGTGGATTAAAAAAGTAGCCTAGGCTGGGTGTGGTGGCTCACACCTGTAATCCCAGCATTTTGGGAGGCCGAGGCGAGTGGATCACCTGAAGTCAGGAGTTTGAGACCAGCCTGGCTAACACGGTGAAACCCCGTTTCTACTAAAAATACACACACACACACACACACACATAAAAATTAGCCAGGCATAGTGGCGCTAATCCCAGCTACTTGGGAGACTGAGGCAGGAGAATCACTTGAACCTGGGAGGCAGAGGTTGCAGTGAGCTGAGATTGTGCCATTGCACTCCAGTTTGGGCAACAAGAGAAAAACAAACAAAAAAATACAGCTTAAATCTTTAGATGGAAGACCAAGGTTAGATTATATTGTGATAAATAAATACAGATTTCTGAGAAAGGTACTTTTGATAAATTCAAATTTATGCTCTTTAAAGATTGTTCAAAATTCACTGTAACTGAAATAATGAGATATAGATTTTAAAATGCATTAACCTTGACCCATTTATAGCCGTGTAGGAATCTCAGTTAAAAAGGAACATATCATCCAGCTGCCTTCCATCACCTGGTGACAGTCTACTTGAAGTGTATTTCCTGGAGACATTTTTACACTTCTATCTCAGTCCCCTTATCATTAGAATAAAGTCAATAATATCTATATTTATCTCAGCATGTTTCACAGAAGTGACAAGCAAGAAAACAAGTATAAAACTCTTGAACATATGCAAATACAAGCAATTCTATTTATTATTTGAGTGGCAAATGATGTCCCTGAGACTTAAATCTATAAACTTAAACACAGGGAATTATTACAACTAGTATTGAGATAGGCTTTACTCTTCCTACTGGTTAGTTGAAGGGAAGTGCAATAGGGGAAGACAGAGAATGTGACCGTCCTGCGAGTTTGCTAAGTAGCTGAACTTTTTTTTTTTTTTTTTTTTTGAGATGGAGTCTCGCTCTGTCCCCCAGGCTGGAGTGCAGTGGCGCAATCTCGGCTCACTGCAAGCTCTGCCTCCCGGGTTCACGCCATTCTCCTGCCTCAGCTTCCCGAGTAGCTGGGACTACAGTTACTCGCCACCATGCCCAGCCAAGTTTTTGTAGTTTTTAGTAGAGATGGAGTTTCACCATGTTAGCCAGGATGGTCTCGATCTCCTGACATCATGATCCACCCGCCTCGGCCTCCCAAAGTGTTGGGATTACAGGCGTGAGCCACCGCGCCTGGACAGTAGCTGAACTTCTAAGTATTTCAAGGTGTGTAAGAGGAAGGGCTGGAATGAGAACACCAAGTACAGCCCAAATTCTTTTCTGCCCATTATAATGGAAATTAAAAATATTAAAAATATTTGTATGTTTTCATTATGGTGCATCCTCCAATGTGTCCGTTCACAAAGCACCTCTAACCACTGTGGGAAGTAGAACTAACTAACTTACATAGAGGGCCACTGCTCTCTAAATCATAAGATTAGAATGAGGCTGTCCTTTGGTTATGTTACTATGAATAGTTTACTTTCTCCTTCTGGGGAATAATATTCTCTGTTTCAGAATAAATTTCATCTGAGTTCTTGGGTTTTAGGACCCTGAGGTTAAGGATCACAGAAAGATCTTACTTTCTTAGGGCTTACTCAAATTAAGTAGCTGGAGCGACTGGCTGGATTCATCAACTCCTTTCAAGATTCTTTTCCTTAGTGATTATAGGTCTCAGGAAAGAGGATGAAGCAATGGAAGGTGCTTGAAGGAAGAAGGAGGCCCCAAAGGGCTGTGGTGAACATGATACGTATTTAAGGGCTGGCTAAGAGGGCCTCTGGAAGAGGGATCTCAAAGCAAATCTGCTTGACCAGGGAGGAGCAAACTCACATATGTGTCAAGCGCCAGTCATGTGAAACAAGTCTACTAGGCACTTTACACGTCATCATTTTGTTTAATTAGCAGGGAAGAGGAAGAGTTGAATAATGTCCTTGTTTATGCAATTTGGCTATAAAGTAAAATTCTGCCTGGTGAATTCCAATTTCCTATTGACTTTTGTGTCACATTAGAGACTGTCCCTGTGGCTATGGCTGCTCCAGTGATCTTTCTTTCCTGGAAGTTTCAGCAGGCTCAGTTATCATAACAAATTTGTGTCATCTCAGTTATAATTAGGCTTACTTAAAGGGATGTTTTCGTCATTGGTGGTGCTCCAAATACATATTTTTCCCCTAAGTATATTGGAATTAAAATATTGTCAATGTTCAAGGGTCAAACACATAAGACCATGTTTGTGTTTTAAGTCTTCAGACCTTGGTCCCTGAACTCCATACACTGGATCCTTGCTGTTGGAGTTTCCATAGGGAACGAGGATCCTCAAGGCCTCTGAAAGAAATGGAGCCCAGCCAGCTGAGTCAGGCTGGGTCCCACGCCTCTGTAGGGCCGAAGTCCAAAGCAACAGGCAGGCAGTTCTTGCAGGCTTTTCTCTGCAGAGTCATTATAATACTTTATTGTCTTTTTTTTTTTTTTTTCCACGATTTCAGCAGCTCCCTCTATGAGGACATATTCTTCTCATCCACAGAAGCCCTTTTCAAACATTACTAAGAAGTCTGATAAGAAGAAAAAACATCCACTGATGGGTTCTCAGAAAGAAAGCATTAGATTTAACTACAGGGCAATACTGCCCTGATTACCACAGGCCCAGCTGACGGTAAGGTTGCCAGGCAGCTCTCACCCTGCCAAGAATGGTGGTGGAATGAAGCAAGCATGTGGTTTGTATTACCATTTTTCAGTTTTTTAAGGTTTAGAAAAGAGAACGTCACCAACAATGATAATTCACTTTGGAATGAATACATTTTCAATGCAGTGTTCAGCAACTGCTGGTGTGTCTTAAATCCTAGAGTTCATATGCAACGTTTTACAATGTGAACAAGATAAAGCACAGGATGTGTCAAGATCCTACTATATGCAAATAACTAAGTTTCTGGCCAAATCCTTCTTTTTAAAAAAGAACGAAAAAATGAAAAACCTCTCCAGCATTTCTAAGCTGCTACTTACAGCCTTTATAAAGATAGCACAGGAAAAAGATGCTAAAGCCAAAGAGTAAGCTAAATTCTGCCTTCCATTTCCTGGCACCATCTTCTTGAAAGTTGGGGTGGATTTTTTTTAAACGTTTCAAGTCATAATTTGCCACAAATGAATCAATCTGTAAGCTTAAGTTAAATCATAAAATTCAAATATTTTAATTTGTCTTTTATTATCTTTTTTTTTTTTAATTTAAAGAAGGAGAGACAGATATGGGATTATTCATACTTTGAATTCTCCTGGGTGTTCTTGGAAATACTATTCTCAGAAAGTAGGAAACACTAAAGTGGAACAAATGATTTGATTCTTAGACAAATTTACAACGTCATATGGTTTGAGAATCTGCACTGAGTTTAGTGAACTACCTTATGAATTAAGTCCCTTCCTCAAAGAAGCACATCTATTTCCCTCTCAGTGAAGTGCATCAGTATCTCCATGACATTGCTGCCAGCCTGATCCCTAAAAGAAACAAATTTTAAGAAACTCATATTGTTCAAAGCCATTTTCACAGAATTCAGGTGCCCCTTAGAAATCTATTGCCTTCTTATGACATTTAAAAGATTCTGGGAAACCCACGAAGACGTCGCACCTCCTGGAAGCAGCATCTTTCTATTGGAGGTTACAGGGCAGCAGAAACCAGGAAGAACCCATAGCTGGTGCAGTCATACATGTCTGCAAAGACCTTCAAACAAACAAAAAGTATATAACTTGCCAGTTGTGAGGCCCTGGCCTAAACAAAATGCAGCCCTGCTTAACAAAATCCTGTCAAATGTGGTCATTTGGGCTCTAAAATTATGCTTTGCAAAACACTAAATTAGTTTTGTCAAAACATAACCTTGGTTCGCAAAATATTGTCAGAACTTCTAAAGTTCAGTAACGGGGCAGCATTTGTGGTTTAGGTGACATTAATCCTCTCTATGTATTCTACATAGCATCCATCGGGTTATCCATCTGTCTGTCCATCCATTCATCTAACCATTTCATTCAGTTTCAACATGTAGCACCACATTCTTACTATGTGCCAAGCAATGTGCTGGACCCTGAACACAAAGATAGAAAGATACAGCCATGGACTCAAGGCTGGTATCCTAATGAAGAGATAGATGTGATGAATTGTTATAATTAAGATAAATGACCACTACAGGGCACAGACCATGAAAGCATGAGGGAAACGATTGCTGTGATACTGCATTAGTTCAGGATTCTCTAGGGACTCAGCTGAAGACAGACTGTTCTTTTCAGATACTTCTTTTTTTTTTTTTTTTTTTTCTGAGATGGAGTTTTCACTCTTATTGCCCAGGATGGAGTTCAATGGCACAATCTTGGCTCACTGCATCCTCTGCTTCCTGGGTTCAAGCAATTCTCCTGCCTCAACCTCCGAAGCAGCTGGGATTACAGGCATGTGCCACCATGCCTGGCTAATTTTGTAATTTTAATAGAGATGGGGTTTCACCATGTTGGTCAGGCTGATCTTGAACTCCTGAGCTCAGGTGATCTGCCCACCTCTGCCTCCCAAAGTCCTGGGATTACAGGTGTGAGCCACTGCACCAGGCTTTTTTCAGATACTCTTTAAAATTCACAGAATACTTAATGTCTGAGATCACTTTATTTTTTCTTTTCTTTCGAGATGCGCGTGATTGATGACACTGTCACAAGGTATATACCGTCATGGAAATATCCAAATAAGGTGTTTAAACACACATTTCTTAGAGGAGGAAGATTTCCTGGAGAGGGTGAAGGAAGAGAGAAAGATATTTGGCAGCAGTTGATTGGTGGGTTGCCCTCCCACTAGCTGTAATGACATGTCCTTCTTCTCTTTCGGGGAAACATCTAAGCATGCAAATAAATGAGAGTGACATTGTATGGGATAACCCAAATTTGACATAATTTATTTAAAAAACAGATATTTTGAAACTTTTATACTTAGTTACCCCTGATAAGTGACAGATTTCATAGATATTGACGGTTGTGTTGATTCACTGCAGTTGACCATGACTTGTTGAAAAAGCTTGCGAACACATCCTTAAGGAGTTTACACTCTCCCAAGGTAAGATTGTTGGTGTTTTAACACATCACTTCAAAAAAATTATAGAAAATGAATTTAATTTTATAATTTTATTCTCAGTGACTTTACGTGTCATCAGTCACATACAAGCTGACAACCGCAGCTGCCCTCCTACTTTTCCAACATTAAGAATGAGAAAGTGTGGTTGCACTCAACTCTTATTCATGGCTGGGGAAGTACCCTCTCTGTCACACAGCACTTTAATAGAGCCCCAGAGGGGAATTTAGAAGGCAAGTCTGATGGTCTTATAGCAGTTCTTTAGAAGACCCTTGAGTTCCAACAGAACATGTCCTGAGGATGTGGCTGAGTAATTAGGCCAGAGGTGGTGGTGGTAGGGGTGGAGTATGGCTTATTCTGGAATCTGTAGGCCTGGGTGATAAGATTAGAGAATGTCCTAGACTAGGCAATATTCCCTTTACTCTGTAGGTTGAAAGGACTGTGTCTGGTCACACTACAGGATACGCTGTTATAAAACCAACTAGTAATTCAGAATTTTTCATTTTTATCTTTGCACAGTCCATTCAATAGCAATCGGTTGACGACACGGTTTGTTGATCTTTTTCAGTCACTAAGACTAGAAGCTAAAAACCCTAGATCCATTTGGTCCGCTTCTTTTAGTCATTGAGATGCCACTGATATTTCTGCTAAACAAATAAAGTATGATAAAGCCATTGAGAAGCTTTATAGCTTTGTAAATAAAAGGCAGGGAATGAATTCGCTGCGCATATCTCAAAAATCTGATTCTTTGAATTTACTTGCCATCTGTCTTAAGTTTTGCACTGAATATTGTTTGATGTTGGCCCTCGTCAGTTGGCTCAGGTTGGGAAGAAGTGCTTAGTGACTTGGTGCAGAACCCACACTTGGAGCTGCTGAAGAAATGCAGCTGCTTCCCCAGGAGTGTCAGCAAGTGTTTATGAACCCACGTGTGCTTCTAATGCATGCTGCCATGCTCTTCTTCTTTGTTCAGAAGTCCATAATCAGTATTTATTCATTTAACTTAAATGTATTTTTCAAGTGAAAAAATAACCAATAAAATGAAGTTTCTGGCTGGTGTCTCATGCCTGTAATCCCAGCACTTTGGGAGGTCGAGGTGGGCGAATCACCTGAAGTCGGGAGTTCTAGACCAGCCTGACCAACATGGTGAAACCTCATTTCTGCTAAAAATACAAATATTAACCAGGTATAGTGGCAAGCACCTGTGATCCCAGCTACTCAGGTGGCTGAAGCAGAGAATCACTTGAACCAAGGGGGCAGAGGTTGCAGTGAGCCGAGATCGCACCATTGCACTCCAGCCTGGGCAACAGAGTGAAACTCCATCTCAAACAAAACAAAACAAAATAAAACAAAACAGAAGTTTCTTAGTCATTTACATGTACATACCTCTGAGTATGTACTTGAGTATTTACCATCTATAGCTGTTCCAGTGGAACCACAGTAAGGGCATCTGTACAAGACCACCAGAACTTCCTGTGGTCATG
>NW_012109541.1:734631-735962 GCF_000951045.1 Mandrillus leucophaeus | reverse complement strand
GAGATGGAGTCTCACTCTGTCACCAGGCTAGAGTGTAGTGGCATGATCTCGGCTCACTGCAACGTCCACCTCCCAGGTTCAAGTGACTCTCCTGCCTCAGCCTCTCCAGTATTTGGGACTACAGGCGAGTGCCATCATGCCCAGCAAATTTTTGTATTTTTTAGTAAAGATGGAGTTTCGCCATGTTGGCCAGGATGGTTTTGATCTCTTGACCTCGTTATATGCCCGCCTCAGCCTCCCAAAGTGCTTGGATTACAGGCATGAGCCACCGTGCCCGGCCTACTACATATATTCTTTTTTTTTGAGACGGAATCTCACTCTGTCACCAGGTTGGAGTGCAGTGGTGCGATCTTGGCTCAATGCATCCTCGGCCTCCCGGGTTCAAGCAATTCTCCTGCCTCAGCCTCCCGAGTAGCTGGCACTACAGGTGCGTGCCACTATGCCCAGCTAATTTTTGTAATTTTAATAGAGACAGCGTTTCACCATTTTGGCTAGGATGGTCTCATTCTCTTGACCCAGGGGTCCACCTGCCTCAGCCACCGCAAGTGCTGGGATTACAGGCGTGAGCCACTGCACCCGGCCCATATATTCTTATAATAGCTCTTCCAAGCAGTGCATCCTCAAAGAAGAAGATGCTCGAAGAAAGCTTGATGCTGCAGTCTTCAAGATCAAGAACTGCATCCCTTTCCCTGAGTACATTTTCCTTACATATTGTAAAGAAATGCCTAATAAAATTGATGTTCTATTTAAATACTATGTGAATATTTTAGAATATATTTTATTGTTGTTTTTAAAGCAGATTTCAAGTGAACAAATTTTAAAATTAAAAACAAAAGTTATTAGTGGCAGTAAACACTCCTGTAAATAGTGTGTCAATGGAATGAAGGCAATCAAAGTGGCACTTTTGGCTACTAACGTTTTCACAAAAGCTTTGATTAGTTATGAGGTAATTGTGAGAGATGATGAGTTGGAATCCAAGAAAGAAAAAATAGTTTCTCTACTTTAACAGCTGTGGAATCTTTTGGTAATTGCTGGAATATTCCTTTTCAGTAAACTTAAAGTTTGCTTTTTTCACATTACAGTTGAATGCTTGATGTGAAATACAAATTTTAACTTTGTCTTATTTACAACTTTCTTCTTCAGTGTGATTCTAAGTTATAGTTGAGAAGGAGAGAAAGACAGCCCTTGGGTTTATATGTTATCTCCATTACATAGAAAAACTCTGTAGGAAAAGCAAAAAAAAAAAAAAAAGAAAAAGAAAAAGAAAAGGTGGCATTTAAAGTATTTGCCTTTTGATGTTCTGGTTGTTAATTGTGATTTTTTTCCCCAAA
>NW_012109541.1:730795-734546 GCF_000951045.1 Mandrillus leucophaeus | reverse complement strand
TCTCCCAAGGTAAGATTGTTGGTGTTTTAACACATCACTTCAAAAAAATTATAGAAAATGAATTTAATTTTATAATTTTATTCTCAGTGACTTTACGTGTCATCAGTCACATACAAGCTGACAACCGCAGCTGCCCTCCTACTTTTCCAACATTAAGAATGAGAAAGTGTGGTTGCACTCAACTCTTATTCATGGCTGGGGAAGTACCCTCTCTGTCACACAGCACTTTAATAGAGCCCCAGAGGGGAATTTAGAAGGCAAGTCTGATGGTCTTATAGCAGTTCTTTAGAAGACCCTTGAGTTCCAACAGAACATGTCCTGAGGATGTGGCTGAGTAATTAGGCCAGAGGTGGTGGTGGTAGGGGTGGAGTATGGCTTATTCTGGAATCTGTAGGCCTGGGTGATAAGATTAGAGAATGTCCTAGACTAGGCAATATTCCCTTTACTCTGTAGGTTGAAAGGACTGTGTCTGGTCACACTACAGGATACGCTGTTATAAAACCAACTAGTAATTCAGAATTTTTCATTTTTATCTTTGCACAGTCCATTCAATAGCAATCGGTTGACGACACGGTTTGTTGATCTTTTTCAGTCACTAAGACTAGAAGCTAAAAACCCTAGATCCATTTGGTCCGCTTCTTTTAGTCATTGAGATGCCACTGATATTTCTGCTAAACAAATAAAGTATGATAAAGCCATTGAGAAGCTTTATAGCTTTGTAAATAAAAGGCAGGGAATGAATTCGCTGCGCATATCTCAAAAATCTGATTCTTTGAATTTACTTGCCATCTGTCTTAAGTTTTGCACTGAATATTGTTTGATGTTGGCCCTCGTCAGTTGGCTCAGGTTGGGAAGAAGTGCTTAGTGACTTGGTGCAGAACCCACACTTGGAGCTGCTGAAGAAATGCAGCTGCTTCCCCAGGAGTGTCAGCAAGTGTTTATGAACCCACGTGTGCTTCTAATGCATGCTGCCATGCTCTTCTTCTTTGTTCAGAAGTCCATAATCAGTATTTATTCATTTAACTTAAATGTATTTTTCAAGTGAAAAAATAACCAATAAAATGAAGTTTCTGGCTGGTGTCTCATGCCTGTAATCCCAGCACTTTGGGAGGTCGAGGTGGGCGAATCACCTGAAGTCGGGAGTTCTAGACCAGCCTGACCAACATGGTGAAACCTCATTTCTGCTAAAAATACAAATATTAACCAGGTATAGTGGCAAGCACCTGTGATCCCAGCTACTCAGGTGGCTGAAGCAGAGAATCACTTGAACCAAGGGGGCAGAGGTTGCAGTGAGCCGAGATCGCACCATTGCACTCCAGCCTGGGCAACAGAGTGAAACTCCATCTCAAACAAAACAAAACAAAATAAAACAAAACAGAAGTTTCTTAGTCATTTACATGTACATACCTCTGAGTATGTACTTGAGTATTTACCATCTATAGCTGTTCCAGTGGAACCACAGTAAGGGCATCTGTACAAGACCACCAGAACTTCCTGTGGTCATGCAGTGCTGAGAACAGCCTTCCATGCTCGTAGAGGGGGAGGAAGCCCATGGAAATGGTGAATCTACAGATTATTGAGCCCTAGATAAAAGGGCCCCTCTTCTTTCATCTGGGGTTTCTCTGTTTCCTCTAATTTTCTGGCATCCAGAAGTGTGCCTAGTCTCCACTAAAACTTACTATTTGGAGGCTTTTTTATCCTGCCCTATTCCTGCAGGCTTCTTTTTTTCAATGCCAGACCCTGCCTCCTATTCCTTATCTCAGTCACCTCAGACAGGCATTCTCACAGTCTAGCTTTGCAGCAGACACTTCGGATTGCACCCTATGGCTTGGAAGCTGTGTCTGTTTCTTGTTTCCTTGGATTAGGAAGGCTGCTGGGCAGGGGTCTGAACCAGCCCCACTGCCCTCTCCCTTATCCTCCCACCCCCTCATTTCCATTTGACTCCAGCCTAGTCTACTCTCAACCGGGCCTCTCTTCTGTCCTGGATTTTTGTCCCTCTTAACCAGCTCATTTCCTCTACCTCTATTTCCCTCTAGGGCCTCCCTGCACAGTTAGACTTTCTGCCTACAATAAGCACCTCCGTGTGAATGACTTTATTTGACCCTTTGTTGCCAGTGAATATTGACAAGCAAGGAAAATGGAGATAAGGGATTTGGAAACTTTTAAGGGGAAGCAGGGAGAAAGAGGACGGCTACTTTTGAAGGAGAGGTGAAAGGACAGAGGCAACAGGAATTGTGGACATAAATGGTAAACTTGACAATCTGTCTTGATACCTATTTGTACGGCCTTCCAGCTCTGCTCACTCCAAACATGGTAAGTTTTGTCTTATGTGATTGTGGTTCTTGTGTACATCTTACGTTCCTTCATTTTATTCATCCGTTCCACAGATTTTTGTTGGCTGCCAACTCCAAGCCAGTCGTTATTACAGGTACTAGGGATTCAATGGTGGGCTAAGTGAACTCTCAAGAAGTCTACAGAGGAAGAAATGGAAATCAAATTATCACATGATTAATGTAAATGGAGTGGGGGAGTTACATGATGCAGAAAAAGGTTATGATATATGAGTTTAACCAGTTCACTAATATCTGGAAAAATATCTCAGGAAAAGTGACAAGGTTGCGGAGATTTAGTGGCAATATAGGATATAATGTGGTGAAGCTAGAAAGAAATACTTTTATTGCAAAATTAGAAGATAATGAGCAAAAGTTCTGTGGTAGAAAGGAACATCATGTGTCCAAAGGACGGAAGGGAGATCTGCATGTCTGGGAGGCAGAGAGTGGGTGGGAAATGTTATGGGATGTGGCTGGAGAAGGGGGTTAAGCATTTTGCTCTTTCTCCTAAGAGGAATGGGAAGTTATCCACTATTGCATAACAATTTATCCTCAGACTTAGTGGCTTAAAACAATTATAAACATTTAGTATCTCAGTTTCTGTGGGTCAGGAATCCAGGAGCAGCTTAGCCAGGCGGCTCTGGCTCTAGGTCTCTCATAAAGTTGCTGACAAGATATCTTACAGGACTGAAGTCATCTGAAGTCTTGACTCGTCATCTGCTTATAAGGTGGCTGACATCGTTGGAAAATTAGTTTTGACTGTTGGTGAGAAGCTTGAGCTCCTTCTCCATAGGGCTGCTTGAATTTCCATACCATGGTAGCTGTCTTCTCTGAGAGTAATGAGAGAGAGAGAGGGGGAGAGAGAGAGAGAGAGACAGAGACAGACAAAGAAAGAGAGAGAGAAAGAAAGAGAAAGAAAGAGAGAGCAGCAAAGCTATACTTTTAAAAACTTAGCCTCAGAAGTCACATTGCACTTCCATCACATCTCTTTGTTAAAAATAAGTAACCAGGGCTGGGCGTGGTGGCTCACACCTGTAATTCCAGCACTTTGGGAGGCTGAGGTGGGCAGATTGCCTGAGGTCAGGAGTTTGAGACCAGCCTGGCCAACATGGTGGAAACCCGATCTCTACTAAAAATATGAAAATTAGCCAGGTGTGGTGGCACATGCCTGTAATCC
This sequence comes from Mandrillus leucophaeus, assembly GCF_000951045.1. NCBI lineage: Eukaryota > Metazoa > Chordata > Mammalia > Primates > Cercopithecidae > Mandrillus > Mandrillus leucophaeus. The sequence goes on along the minus strand of NW_012109541.1, from coordinate 731,039 downwards.
CAGCTACTTAGGAGGCTGGGGCAGGAGAATCACTTGAACCCAGGAGGTGGAGGTTGCAGTGAGCCGAGATCACGCCATTGCACTCCAGCCTGGGCAACAAGAGTGAGACTTTGTCTCAAACAAACAAACAAATAAACAAAACAAAACAAAACAAAACAAAACCCACCTAATTCCTTTCCACATTCAAAGAGAGGAGAATTAGGCTCCACTTTTTAAAAGAAGTAATATCAAATAATTTGGGGCA
>NW_012109541.1:728050-730745 GCF_000951045.1 Mandrillus leucophaeus | reverse complement strand
GGAGATTTAGTGGCAATATAGGATATAATGTGGTGAAGCTAGAAAGAAATACTTTTATTGCAAAATTAGAAGATAATGAGCAAAAGTTCTGTGGTAGAAAGGAACATCATGTGTCCAAAGGACGGAAGGGAGATCTGCATGTCTGGGAGGCAGAGAGTGGGTGGGAAATGTTATGGGATGTGGCTGGAGAAGGGGGTTAAGCATTTTGCTCTTTCTCCTAAGAGGAATGGGAAGTTATCCACTATTGCATAACAATTTATCCTCAGACTTAGTGGCTTAAAACAATTATAAACATTTAGTATCTCAGTTTCTGTGGGTCAGGAATCCAGGAGCAGCTTAGCCAGGCGGCTCTGGCTCTAGGTCTCTCATAAAGTTGCTGACAAGATATCTTACAGGACTGAAGTCATCTGAAGTCTTGACTCGTCATCTGCTTATAAGGTGGCTGACATCGTTGGAAAATTAGTTTTGACTGTTGGTGAGAAGCTTGAGCTCCTTCTCCATAGGGCTGCTTGAATTTCCATACCATGGTAGCTGTCTTCTCTGAGAGTAATGAGAGAGAGAGAGGGGGAGAGAGAGAGAGAGAGACAGAGACAGACAAAGAAAGAGAGAGAGAAAGAAAGAGAAAGAAAGAGAGAGCAGCAAAGCTATACTTTTAAAAACTTAGCCTCAGAAGTCACATTGCACTTCCATCACATCTCTTTGTTAAAAATAAGTAACCAGGGCTGGGCGTGGTGGCTCACACCTGTAATTCCAGCACTTTGGGAGGCTGAGGTGGGCAGATTGCCTGAGGTCAGGAGTTTGAGACCAGCCTGGCCAACATGGTGGAAACCCGATCTCTACTAAAAATATGAAAATTAGCCAGGTGTGGTGGCACATGCCTGTAATCCCAGCTACTTAGGAGGCTGGGGCAGGAGAATCACTTGAACCCAGGAGGTGGAGGTTGCAGTGAGCCGAGATCACGCCATTGCACTCCAGCCTGGGCAACAAGAGTGAGACTTTGTCTCAAACAAACAAACAAATAAACAAAACAAAACAAAACAAAACAAAACCCACCTAATTCCTTTCCACATTCAAAGAGAGGAGAATTAGGCTCCACTTTTTAAAAGAAGTAATATCAAATAATTTGGGGCATATTTAAAAACCACCAAACCATTAAAGAGAGTTAAGCAGGGATGGTGACATGATTAAATTTGCTTTTCAAAAATGATACTCTAAATGGAAAACCAATTAAATAGGACCAGTATGAAAGTGAGTACACTGGTTAATAGATATTAAGTGATACCAGGTTTGAGATGCTGGTAGGGTAGAGTAGGATGCTGATAAAGATGAAGAGAGAAGATGAAGGTAAAATAAGTCTTGGTGATCAATTGGATTTGAAGGTTGAAAGAGGGGGAATAGTATATAGATTCCTAGATTTCTGGTTTGCATAGACAACGTGGTACTCAGTGACATGGAGAATACTAGGAGAATATCACTTTGGTCTATGATAGATAGTGGCAGTGAGCATGAGTTTTATTTAAGACATATTAAGTTTGGAGTATCTTTGAGATATCCCAGTACAATTATCAACTAGTTTCTTGGTTTTAAAACTGGAACTAAGAGGAGAGTTTTCAGCTGGAGATATAAAAATTAGTGAAATATCCATACATAGATAGGAAGGAAATCTCTGGATTTGATGAGATCTCTTAGAGAAAGAATGATGTGAAAAGAGAAGAGGGTTTTGGGGAGATTGGATTTTGTCCAGCAAGTATTCACTCTCTTCTGTCTTTTTTATGGCTATTATTTCCTACGGAGTATACTTCCCTGTCCCATTGGTGCTGGCCTTGGCCATGTGATTTGTTTTGGCCAGTGAGATGTTAGCAGATGTGACAGGAGCAGATGTTTGAATTGTGCCCTGGAACTTTCTCTTTTGTGCTCTTTCCTTTGCTTCATAAAGAACATGCCTTGGATAGCCACTGGTTTATGGAGGAATTAGCATACCTGGACCCAATTCAAAGTTTGGAGCCAAGTCCAGCTGACTCAAGCCTACATAAGTTGAACCTGATCCACAGATAATGAGCAAGAGATAAATGCTTACTTTTGAAAGCCACTAAAATGTCAAGGTTTTGTTGTTATGCAGCATTTTGCTAACAGCTGACTGATGCAAAGGCCTAGGATCTAGTGGCAAGAAACACTATTCTGGTTTTTTTTTTTTTTTAGACAGAATCTCGCTCTGTCATCCAGGCTGGAGTGTAGTGATGTGATCTTGGCTCACTGCAACCTCCACGTCCTGAGTTCAAGTGATTCTCCTGCCCCAGCCTCCCAAGTAGCTTGGACAACAGACGCCGGCCATAACGCCTGGCTAATTTTTGTATTGTTGGTAGAGGCAGGGTTTCACCATGTTGGCCAGGCTGGTCTCGAACTCCTGACCTCAAATGATCCACCCACCTTGGCCTCCCAGAGTGCTGGGATTACAAGCATGAACCACCGTGCCTGGCCAAGAAACACTATTCTTTAAAGCTCTTATTAGATTGCATGCAAATTAAGAGCAGTATTTATGTTTGATACACAGTTGTATTAGCAAAACCTAGCATAAAGTCTTGGTCAAATACTTGGTGAATGTATGAAAGCATGGATGGACACAATCTAATTTAGTCATGACTGTTTATCATAGATGTCTGTAAGTCACATTCATATATTCCTTTTTTTTTTTTTT
>NW_012109541.1:695464-726960 GCF_000951045.1 Mandrillus leucophaeus | reverse complement strand
CTTCAGTGTGATTCTAAGTTATAGTTGAGAAGGAGAGAAAGACAGCCCTTGGGTTTATATGTTATCTCCATTACATAGAAAAACTCTGTAGGAAAGCAAAAAAAAAAAAAAAAGAAAAAGAAAAAGAAAAGGTGGCATTTAAAGTATTTGCCTTTTGATGTTCTGGTTGTTAATTGTGATTTTTTTCCCCAAATGTCTATATAAAAATTGTCTGCCTGGGTGCATACAGGCAAGTGCAGTTGTCCAGTGTTTACAGGGGACACGTTAAATTATACCTTGCCTGGTTTGACCACAGTGTGAAATTTTAAAGTATAAACATGATCAAAAAGAAGAGTGGTTTCAAAAATGAAGGAGCAACAACATTCCATTCTCTCAGAAACTTTTCAGTCTCTCAAACAGCTGCCCCCTACTCTCTTTTCCCAGCAGTCAGCAGAAACAACATCCCATTCCCCACACCAGCCCCCACCCAAGAGTAAAGAGTACCATCAACTCTGAGAAAGAAACTGCCGAAATAACAAAACGTACTGGAGTGGATAATTCCTCACAGAACTGCCAATCAGCTACAGACGCAAATCTGCCTTCCTTATCCCTCACCCCACCCCTTAGCTGGGCAAACAACCTAAACCCTCAGGAGAAACTTCGCCTTTCAGCCAAAGAATAATACAGATGACGCTGCCAACCTGGAATATTTTGCTTGTACTTCCCTTCTACCTTCTTTATTGCAACAGCTGACTGTGTAGCTGTGTGTCTTTTTGCCTTTTCATTTTGTTCAGTGTTCAAAAAAGTTATTATTTTACCCCAAAAGAATCGCATAAACATGGTTAAAAAAGCAAATAGTGCAGAAAGTAATGTCTCCCTCTCCTCACCACTCCTTCCTCCTTTTTCCAATTCTCTTAGACTTCCCAATAGCAGAAGTGTTGTGATGGGAGGAGGGAGTGTGTGTGTGTGTGTGTGTGTGTGTGTGTGTGTGCATGTGCGAGAGAGAAAATTGGAGAGAAATTCTTGATACCATCTTATTTTTGATTTAAGAAGAAAATATGTATCACACACAGAGATCCCTTCATCTCCCCACCCTACCCTGCCACCAAAAAAAAAAACCTCTGCTGTTTAGAACTCTTTCAGAGTTGCTGGTCAAAAATCTTTCAGATTAAGCTCATTCCAAAGACATTTCCAGTATAACCAAACACTGAGAAACACTGGTATCCAGCCAGGCGCAGCCCCTGCCATCTCTGATTTAGTGCAATTTGATGATGATTAACTCGAAGACAGGATGGAGATGGATTCGTGTACTAGGAAAACAAAAAATCCTCCATTTATTTATATTTAAAATATCCTCTTTCTTGATTATTTTAGAGAATAAATTTATATACATTTAGGATGACTTTGCTGATAAGGAAAAGTCTCTTGGGCCTTGCATTTTCTTCTTAATTATAAAGGTTTGTGGAATGTTTTTCTGAGAACAGAAACCTTCCTCAAGGAGTTATTCTTTCTAGAACGTTAGGAGGGTCTCTACTAGGTAAACAATGATGTCACTGCAAATGTTTGAGCACTCTTCTCTCCCATCCAACTTGGCTTGGGGTTTTTTAGTTCTGTTACTTGAATGTTTTTAAAACAGATTGAAAAATTTGCTCACCAAGAGAACAATGATTAACAAAATCTGTAAATTACATTTCACTTGCTAATCAATAGCTCAAAAGAAAATCTAAATCCATGACTAATGGCCCAGAAGTGAACTACTTGCTTAGAAGAGCCCTTTAGGTCAAAATGTTCTTTCAGAAATCTTTATGGTATTTTTTTTTCTTCTGTTCGCTATGTTTTTATTCTACATTTTTAAAAACTTACACACTCTATAAATAATAAGGAAATATATTCCCAGGCCTCATTCTCTTTTTAAATACACACATGAGTATCTATCATCAGTTTTTCCTCTGAATATCTATTCTTGGATTTTCCATGAGACATTGTAGAGTATTGGTTAAGAGTGTCTGCTTTGGAAACAGCTGTTCTGACTCAAGACCTTACCAGCTATATGGTTTAGATTAACTCTCTTAATTTCCCTATACCTCAATTTTCTCAATTGTAAAATGGGGATGAAATTTATAATCATAGTGTGAACTTGATAGGATTGTGGAAAAGTCTGAATGAGAAAATGTAATCCAAGCCCATGTTATAGTTCTATCCCATAATAAGTCTCAATGAAGGGTGGCTTAAAAAAGTAAGTTATACAGGCTGGGCATTGTGGCTCACGCCTGTAATCCCAGCACTTTGGCAGGCCAAGGTGGGTGGATCACGAGGTCAGGAGGTGGAAACCATCCTGACCAACATAGTGAAACCCTGTTTCTACTAAAATACACAAAATTAGCCGGGCATGGTGGTGCGCACCTGTAGCCCCAGCTACTCGAGAGGCTAAGGCAGGGGAACTGCTTGAACCCAGGAGGCAGAGGTTGCAGTGAGCCAAGATGGCACCACTGCACTCCAAATAAATAAATAAATAAATAAATAAATAAATAAATAAATAAGGTATACAAGATAAAAAATTTTAAACTTTCAAAAAATCCCCAACTAAAAAAAAAAAAAAAAAAATCACCAAAACATGTGATCTTGGATAAATAGAGCTTATTTCTCCAGATTGTTCTGTGTCTCAAGTTTTGTGACGGTGGGTAAAATAGTACACATAGATAGAAAGACTAAGTGACAGTCCAGGGATGCCCATGGCAGTGTGCTGGTCTGTGTATGGAATATCTAGATTATAGACTCCAGAAGGAAAAAGTCAAGAGAAGTTATGTAGATCATAGTGAGATTAGACAAAATGGCCCAGGGAAAAATATGTGCTTTCAATTGTATTACTGATTGGAGAGCACCAAGACTATGGCTAGTAATTCCATGTGGGGGTTTACACAGTTTTGCCTACACAGAATCCAGGGCCAAAGGGATTACTGACTATTGGCCTTATTCATCTGAATAATTTTAAGTCCCCACAACAAAATATACCCATCAAGGTTATAACATACAATCACATTATTTCTTTTTCATATGCATTTTTCTAGAATCGATGCATTCATTTATTCCCTAAGGAATCAACGTATATCTCTTTCTTTTCTGTGGGGCAAGTCTCCTAGGCCTACTCTCAAGGCTGTTGAGGTAAACTGATAATACTAATAGAGTATTTGGGGTAATTCTGTGAGACAATGAGGGATATTTACTACTCTTATTGGGGGGTGGGAGGCGGATGGTGTCACAACTATGGAATGATTCTAAAAGGAGGAGTAAATGTCTGCAGAGTGAAAGGGAAGGGGAGAGAGATATTCTTATGAATAGAATATCTATTGTATTCATGCAGAAGTGATAGACTGGTTGGTAGCAGGTGGATCTAAGGTCAAAGGAGGGTTTGTAGTGAATGTGAAGCACGTGGGAATATTTGCAGGTTGAAGTGGGAAAGTCAGAAAGGAGAGGAAGGTTAAAAATATAGGAAGAGTGGGGGCGAGTTCCAAAGAAGGTCGTGGTGACTTTAACTGAAAGAATATCTCACCATTTGGGGAGGTAGAGTAAAGGAGATAAGGTTAGATGTGGGGACAAACTCTGATAATTTTCATTGATTTTCCTTTGATTAGAAAATGCATTTTCCTTTGAACACCAGGGTAAAAAGCCGAACGGTTTATTAGAATTTCCCTGAATGCAAAAGAAGTAGAAAAAGAAGAAAACAGAGAAACATATTTTATAGTGGAATACCTGTAAATTCTCTACTTAGAAAATACTAACTTCAAATTAGTTTTTCTGTTTTATCCATCTTGCAGAAAGACTTGTTTTGTGTGGGTGTCAGTTTGCTAAAAACATTTTATATTTTTTACAAAATTCTCAGTACTTACAATCTTGTGTGTACACAAGGCAGGGACATTCTTTGTATTATCAAATATTTGATTTCCTCTGAGGTTAACATATTTTTATTTCCCAATTTTGTGAATTGTCAGTTTTTTCATCTGAAAGAAAGCTTTTTTACAAAACATCTTCAAGCGAAAGAAAAAAATTGCCTAGGATCAAGAGAATTCAAGATTCTCTGATCTGGGGTGGATGAATGGCGGAAACAGGAAGAAAATAACCAAGACAGAAAAGATGCATAGAAATATAGACTCTCATATATGAAAGGGACTCTATGCAGTCCTGGTCCAATCAGTATCAAATTAGTGGATGTGATGTGTAATTTCTCGATGGAGCATTCCTCTAGTATCAGTTAGATTACTTCTAGAAATAGGGAGATCACTATCTCTTGAGACTGCCCATTCCATTTTGGGTCTCAAAAGTACCTATGTTTGAAAGGGTCGAAGTTATTAATATGCATATGCATAGCAATTAAGGACTAGCTTTGAGAGCTTCCTATGTGCCAGGTGTCATTCTAAGTACCTCACGTGTATTAAATCGTTTAATGCTCAAAGAGTCATCTTAGGAAGTTATGATTATTATCTCCATTTTACAGATAAGACAAATGAAGCTCGGAAAGGTTAGATAAACTTATCAATGTTACACAACTGGTAAATAACGGAGCCTGACACGGGACCCTAGAATTCTAGCTCTAGAGCCTATGCTTTTAAGCACATCAGTGTTCTTCCTTTCAATGCATGAATGTTCCCAGGTTTTCCTCATCCCTTAACTAGTCAAAGAATTCTACTGTTGCCCACTAAGATTTACCTCTTTCTTTGACTCCCACGGACAGATCTGCTGTTGCCAGACTATTTGGTTAGTCGTTTGTGACGCAGAATCAGGAATGACAAGAAGAAGGATAACAAACAGATGGGCCAGGGGAAGACATTTCTGTAAAACGTGGTCTCAAATCAATGTAGTATGAGAAAAGTGTTGGAAGGAAAATGGAAGTTTTGAGAAGCCTCGCTGGAGACTATACAATTCATGGCATTCAGGAAACTCAGGGGAGGAAATTGAACTATTCTTATGTTACTTTTTGTTAGCTAGACTTTCCACTGATTACTGCACCAGTCTCACACTGGGCAACATAGATCATGGATTTAACTTGGTTACATATATTTCTGTAAGAATCTGTTGGTTCCTTGATCTTGGACTTCCCAACATCCAGATCTGTGAGAAATAAATTTCTATTGTTTATAAGCTACCCAGTTTACAGTGTTTTGTTACAGCATGCTGAACAAACTAAAGACACTTGATAAATTCACTATTAGGTCTAGCAGGGTTTTTTGTAGGTTTCCTGGGATATTTTTGCACAATGTTGTTTCACAATAGAGTTTTACTTCTTCTATTCAAATCTGGATACCTTTTATTCTTTTTTCTCTGCTTATTTCACTAGCTGGAACCTTCACTACAATGTTAACTAGATGTAAGTTCAGATATCTTTGCATTTTTTCTGGTCTTAAGGGGAAAATATCCAATCTTTCATTATAAAGTACCATGTTAGCTGTAGTTTTTTGTAGATGTCTTTTATGAAGTTGATAAAGTTTTCTTTTATTCCTATTTCTCTGAGAGTTTTTATCAGAAATTTATGTTGGATTTTTTCAAATGCTTTTTATGCTTTTACTGAGATGATCATATGGATTTTATGTTTTAGTGTATTAATAAGATAAATTACGTTGATTGATTTTCAAATGTTAAGCCAAAATTGTTTACCAACACTGTTTTCATGAGATAAATCCCGCTCTTTCATGATGTATTATCCTTTTTATATATTGTTGGATTTGATTTGTTAAATTTAAAAAATTGCATTTTTGTTCATGAGGGATATTGGTTTGGGTTTTTTTTGTGTTAATTGATGTCTTTGTCTGGTTTTGGTATCAGGGTAATGCTAACTTTATAAATTGAGATGGGGAGAATTCAAACCCTTCCATTTTTTGAAGAGTTCATGTAACAACACATATTATTTCTTCCTTAAATTTTGGAAAGACATGTTGGCATGGGATTTTCTTTGTGAGAAGATTTTTTTAGTTACACATTGATTTTCTTTAATAAATATAGAATTGTTCAGATTAAGTACTTCAGTGAGTTTTGGTCATTTATGTCTTTGGAGAAATTTGTTTATATCATCTAAGTTGTGGAATTTATTAGCAGGAAATTCATATTTTTTCATATTTTCCATTTATTTTATATATATATATACACACACATACATACATATATATATATATTTTTTGAGACGAAGTCTCGCTCTGTCACTCAGGCTGGAGTGCAGTGGCACGATCTTGGTTCACTGCAACCTCTGCCTCCTGGGTTCAAGTGATTCTCCTGCCTCCTGAGTAACTGGGAATACAGGTGTGCACCACCATGCCCAGGTAATTTTTGTATTTTTAGTAGAGTTTCACCATGTTGGCCAGGATAGTCCCCATCTCTTGACCTCGTGATCCTCCTGCCTTGGCCTCCTAAAGTGCTGGGATCACAGGCGTGAGCCACTGTGCCTGGCCCATATTTTTCTTTTATTATATGTAGTTTCTGTAGGGAAGTCTCCTCTATCATTTCTTATATTGATAATTTGTGTTTTTCTGATTAGTATCACTTTTATAGATTTTTCTCAATGAACTAAAGCTTTTCTGTATTTTTGTGGTATTCTACAAATTTAGGTATGTTGCCTTCTCATTTTCATTCAGTTTAAAATACTTTCCAATTTGATTTGCCATTTTTTCATTCAATTATCACTATATTGCAAGAAGGTATACTTAATTACAAGTTTAAACTATAGCTTGGTAATCTTGAGTCAGGCAGCAAGTTTTAATAAAGGCAAACTGCTTATTCAAAAGTGATCATGGAACAACTGAAATGCAGAATAAGAAGGACAAGAAACATCTAACTGGACAATAGGGACAATAGATTTAGTTATCTCACTATATGAAACAACCTTTTCATTTTTAGGAGAGGTAACTTCTACTGAAGTTATAGTTTATCTCTCCTAAAAATACAGAATGCAGAATACAAAAATACAATACAGAAATATTTTGTCACATAGACTAGTTTCCATTTAGTCAATCAACTATTTCCAGTTGTCTCAATTGGGATAGATACATTTACATAACTGGCTGTGCTTCAGGCTTCTTCGCCAGCAGCTTTAGGTTGGCAGTGCACTTGGCAATTGTCTCCTTTTCCTGCTGCGCAGAGATGCTCTGCACCACGTGCTTCGCTGCCTAATTTATCATGTGTTCTCGTTTCTTTCAAAGTATCATGTTCTGCACAGATATATGATAGTCCAGGTGATTCTTTACTTACTTATATACTCTATGCAGTTGTTCCCAGTAACCTCCAAAGCCATAGCAATGTTGTTTTTCTGCACATCCAAAAGGTAATGGCGCTTCTGAAGGAGTGCTGGCTGTGACTTCTCCAAATCAACTGCATCCTGGATTTGTTTGATAGAAGCCTGCTTTACCTCTTCTAGTTGGGCAATTTTTTGTTCACTGAATTTTTCAGCAAAATCTCCAATAGAGGCACCATATTTTTATATTATATAGACAAGTAAGCATACTATTGATGCGGTAGAGAAGGTCTCTGGGATAATCATATATTTTTCCTTGGATAAAGCACACAAGATAAGCCGAGTTCTGAGCACAAAGGGTCCTGTTACATCAGTTTTAGGATAAAGAAACTGGAAGAATTCCTCAGGGATCAGCCCCAAATGAACTTTTCCTCCATATTCAGGAAGAGGTGGTAGAGGGGCAAGGCGTGGCTGCCCTGTATGAAAGGTCTTTGTTGCCTGCAATATCCCTGGACCTACTAAGGCTGTATTCTTAAGAGAGGGGGCCACCATGGCGGCGGCAGAATATGCCACCTGGGACAGCATGGTCAGCGAAGGCCCAGGCAGTGGTCTTAGCATCCCTGTGATTCCAACCAGAGCCAATTTGCCTTTTAATCTTTGGTTTCTAGAGATTTCTACGTTAGTCATTTAAAAAATTTTATTCCTCTGTAGTCACAGAATAGACTTTGTATGACCTAAATTCTTTTAAATTTATTTAGACTGGTTTTATGGCCCAGATTATGGTCTATGTTTCACATGCACAAGAATGTTTCACATGCACATAAGAAGAATGTGTATTCTGCTGTTGTTGGTTGTGGATTGTTCTATAAATGTCAATTAGGTCAACTTAGTTGATAGTATTGTTCACATATTCCATGTTTTAGATAATTTTCTGTCTACTTGTTCTATCAAATATTGAGAGAGGTGAATTTAATCTCCAACCACAATTGTGGATTTGTGCATTTCTTTTTACAGTTGTGTTAGGTTTGGGTTCCTATGTTTTATTTATATTTATTTTATTTTTTATTTTTAAATAGGTTTTGAGGGAACAGGTGGTGTTTGATTACATGAATAAATTCTTTAGTGATGATTTCTGAAATTTTGGTGCACCCATCACCCAAGCAGTGTACACTGTACCCAATGTGTAGTCTTTTATCCCTTGCCACCCCTCATTTTTTCCCCCATGTCCCTAAAGTCCAGTGTATCATTGTTATGCCTTTGGGTCCTCATAGCTTAGCTCCCATACATGAGTGAGAACCTGTGATGTTTGGTTTTCCATTCCCGAGTTACTTCACTTAGCGTAATAATCTCTAATTCCATACAGGTTGTTGTGAATGCCATTATTTCGTTCCTTTTTATGGCTGAGTGGTATTCTATGGTATATCTCTATCTCTATCTCTATCTCTATCTCTATCTCTATCTCTATCTCTATCTCTATCTATCTCTATCTCTATCTCTATCACATTTTCATTAAATACTCCTTGATTGATGGACATTTGGGCTGTTTCCATATTTTTTGCAATTGCAAATTGTGCTGCTATAAACATGTGTGAGCAAGTATCTTTTTTGTATAATGACCTCTTTTCCTCTGAGTATATATATATTAGTGAGATTACTGGATCAAATGGTAGATGCACTTTTAGTTCTTTAATGAATCTTCACACTGTTTTCCATAGTAGTTGTACTAGTTTATGTTCCCACCAACAGTGTAAAACTGTTTCCTTTTCACCACATCCATGCCAACATCTATTATTTTTTGATTTTTTGATTATGGCACAATATAATCACAAATTGATTATGGCACAATATAATCACAATATTGATTCTACCCATCCAAGAGCATGGGATGTGTTTCCATTTATTTGTGTTGTCTATGATTTCTTTCAGCAGTGTTTTGTAGTTTTCCTTGTAGAGGTCTTTCACCTCCTTGGTTAGGTATTTTCCAAAGTATGCTATTTTATTTTTTGCAGCTATTGTGAAAGGGATTGAGTTCTTGATTTGATTCTCAACTTGGTTGCTGTTGGTGTATAGCAGAGCTACTGATTTCTACATTAATTTTGTATCCTGAAACTTTGCTGAATTCACTTACCAGTTCTAGGAGCTTTTTGGATGAGTCTTTAGGGTTCTTCTCTCCTCTCCTCCCCTTCCGTCCCCTCCCCTTCCCTCCCCGCCACCCCGCCGCCTTTCTTTTTTTTGATGGAGCCTCGCTCTGTTGCCAGGCTGGAGTGCAGTGGTATGATCTCGGCTCACTGCAACCTCCACCTCCTGGGTTCAAGTGATTCTCCAGCCTCAGCCTCCCATCTGTAGGGTTTTCTAGGTATATGATCATATCATGAGCAAACAGTGACAGTTTGACTTCCTCTTTACTGATTCAGATGTCCTTTATTTCTTTCTCTTGTCTGATTGCACTGGCTAGGACTTCCAGTACTATGTTGAGTAGAAGTGGTGAAAGTGGGCATCCTTGCCTTGTTCCGTTTCTCAGGAGGAATGCTTTCAGTGTTTCCCCCTTCAGTGTAATGATGGCTCTAGGTTTGTTGTAGGTGACTTTTATTACCTTAAGGTATGTCCTTTCTATGCCAATTTTGCTGAGGGTTTTGATCATAAAGGTTGCTGGATTTTGTCACATGCTTTTCCTGCATCTATTGAGATGATCATGTGATTTTTGTTTTTAATTCTGTTTATGTGGTATGTCACATTTACTGACCTCTGTATGTTAAACCATACCTGCATCCCTGGTATAAAACCCACTTGATCATGGTGGATTATCTTTTTGATATGCAGTTGGATTTGGTTACCTAGTATTTTGTTGAAGACTTTTGTATCTATATTCATCAGGCATATTGGTCTGCAGCGTTTTTGTTTTTGTTGTTGTTATGTTCTTTCCTGGTTTTGATATTAGGGTGATACTGACTTCATAGGATGGTGTAGGGAGGATGCCTTTTTTCTCTCTTTTGGAATAGTGTCAATAGGATTTGTAGTAATTCTTTGAATGTCTAATAGAATTCAGCTGTAAATCTGTCTGCTCTTAGACTTTTTTTGTTGTTGGCAATTTTTTTCGTTACCATTTTAATCTTGCTGCTTGTTATTAGTCTGTTCAGAGATTCTATATCTAGGAGGGTTGTATATTTACAGGAATTTATCCATCTCCTCTATGTTTTCTAGTTTGTGTGCATAAAGGTGTTCATAGTAGCCTTGACTAATCTTTTATATTTCTGTAGTATCAGTTGTTATATCTTCCATTTCATTTCTAATTGAGCTTATTTAGATCTTCTCTCTTCTTTTCTTGGTTAATCTTGCTAATGGTCTATCAATTTTATTTATCCTTTCAAAGAACCAGCTTTTTGTTTCACTTATCTTTTATAGTTTTTGTTTGTTTCAATTTCATTTAGTTTTGCTCTGATCTTCAATATGTCTTTTCTTCTGCCAAGTTTGGGTTTTGATTGTTCGTGTTTCTCCAGTTCCATGAGGTCCAACCTTAGATTGTTTATTTGTGCTGTTTCAGACTTTTTGATGTAGACACTTAATGATATGAAATTTCCTCTTAGCACCACTTTGGCTGTATCCCAGAGGTTTTGATAGGTTGTGTCACTATTATTGATCAGTTCAAAGAATGTTTTAATTTCCATCTTGATTTCATTATTGACCCAACAATCATTGAGGACCAGATTATTAATTTCCTCGTATTTGCATGATTTTGAGTGTTCCTTTTAGAGTTGATTTCCAGTGTTTTTTCCCACTGTGATCTGAGAGGACTTGACATAATTTTGATTTTCTGAAATTTACTGAGACTTGTTTTGTGGCCTATCATATGGTCTATCTTAGAGAATGTTCCGTGTGCTAATGAATAGAATGTATATTCTGCAGTTGTTGGGTAGAATGTTCTGTAAATATCTATTAAGTCCACTTGTTTTAGGGTACAGTTTAAGTCTATTTTTTCGTTGTTGACTTTCTGTCTTGATAACCTGTCTACTGCTGTCAGTGGAGTATTCAAGTCCCCCACTATTACTGTGTTGCCATCTATCTCATTTCTTAGGTCTAGTAGTAATTGTTTTATAAATTTGGGAGTTCCAGTGTTAGTTGAATATATATTTAGAATTGTGATATTTTCCTGTTGGACTAGTCTTTGTTCCTCCTTGTCTTTTTAAACTGCTATTGCTTTAAAGTTTGTTTTGTCTGTTATAAGAATAGCTGCTCCTGCTTACTTGTGGTGTCCATTTGCATGGGAAATCTTTTTCCACCCCTTTACCTTAAGTTTATGTGAGATCTTATGTGTTAAGTGAGTCTCCTGAAGACAGCAGAAACTTGGTTGGTGAATTCTTATCCATTCTGCCATTCTGTATCTTTTAAGTGGAACATTTAGGCCACTTACATTCAATGTTAGTATTGAGATATGAGTACTATTCTATTCATCATGCTATTTGTTGCCTGAATACCCTATTTTTTTTTTTCATTGTGTTATTGTTATATAGGTCCTGTGAAATTTATGCTTTAAGGAGGTTCTATTTTGGTTTATTTTGAGGATTTGTTTCAAAATTTAGAGCTCCTTTTAGCAGTTTCTTGTAGTGCTGGCTTTGTAGTGGTGAATTCTCCCAGTATTTGTTTGTCTGGAAAAGACTGTACCGTTTCTTCATTTATGAAGCTTAGTTGTGCTGGGTACAAAATTCTTGGCTGATAATTATTTTGTTTAAGGAGGCTAAAAACAGGACCCCAAGCCCTTACAGCTTGTATGGTTTCTGCTGAGGAATCTACTGTTAATCTGATAGGTTCTCCTTTATAGTTTACCTGATGCTTTTGCTTCACAGCTCTTAAGATCCTTTCCTTTGTCTTAAGTTTGGATAACCTGATGACTGTGTGCCTATGCAGTGATCATTTTGTGATGAATTTCCCAGGTGTTCTTTGAGCTTCTTGTATTTGGATGTCAGGATCTCTAGCAGGGCCAGGAAAGTTTTCCTTGATTATTCCCTCAAATAAGTTTTCCAAATTTTAAATTTCTCTCCTTCCTCAGAAATGCCAATTATTCTTAGGTTTGGACATTTAACATGGTCCCAAACTTCTTGGAGGCTTCTTTCATTTTTAAAATTCTCTTTTATTTGTATTTGATGGGTTGGACTAATTCAAAAGCCTTGTCTTCAAGCTCTGAAGTTCTTTCTTCAGCTTGTCTGATTCTATTACTGAGACTTTCCAGTGCATTTTGTATTTCTCTAAGTGTGTCCTTGATTTCCAGAAGTTGTATTGTTTTTAATTTATGCTATGTATTTCACTGAAGAATTTTTCTTTCACATCCTGTATCATGTTTTTGATTTCTTTAAGTTGGACTTCACCTTTCTTTGACATCTCCTTGATTAGCTTAATAATTGATCTTCTGAATTCTGTTTCTGGCAATTAAGAGATTTTGTCTTGGTTTGGATCCCTTGCTGGTGAGCTGGAATGAACTTTTGGGGGTGGTAAAGAACCTGGTTTTGTTATATTACCAGAATTGTTTTTCTGGTTCCTTCTCAATTGGGTAGACTATGTCAAAGGGGAGATCTGGGATTCAAGGGTTGCTCTTCAGCTCACTGCAAGCTCCGCCTCCCGGGTTTACACCATTCTCCTGCCTCAGCCTCCCGAGTAGCTGGGACCACAGGCGCCCACCACCTCACCCGGCTAGTTTTTTTTTTTGTATTTTTTAGTAGAGACGGGGTTTCACCATGTTAGCCAGGATGGTCTCGATCTCCTGACCTAGTGATCCGCCCGTCTTGGCCTCCCAAAGTGCTGGGATTACAGGCTTGAGCCACCACACCCTGCCGCTCTTCAGATTCTTTTGTCTCATGGAGTACTCTCTTGATGTGGTGCTCTCTCTCTCCCACTAGGAATGGGGCTTCCTGAGAGCCAAACTGTAGTGAATTTTTTTGCTCTTCTGTATCTAGCCACCCAGTAGAGCTACCAGGCTGTGGGCTGGTACTGGTGAGTGTTTGCAAAGAGTCCTGCAATGGGATCTGTCTTCAGGTCTTGCAGCTGTGGATACCAGCACCTGCTCCAGTGGAGGTAGCAAGGGAGTGAAGTGGAATCTGTGAGGGTTGTTGGTTATGTTTTTGTTTAGTGTGCTGGTTTTGTGTTTGTTGGCCTCCAGCCAGGAGGTGGCACTTTCAAGAGTGCATCAGCTGCCATCCTATTGGGAGGACGCAAACTTGCACTAGGGCACCTGGTTAAAGTTAAGTGTTTAAGTTTCTTAGGTGGTGAGCAGGGCCATAGAGCTCCCGAGACTATGACCTTTGTCTTCAGCTACCAGGGCAGGTAGAGAAAGACCACCAGGTGGGGGCAGGGATAGGCGTGTTTGAGCTCAGCCTGCCCTTGGGCAGGGCTTGCTGTGACTGCTGCGGAGAATGGGATTGTGATTCCCAGTTCAATGGAGTCATATTCCCAGGGGGATTATGGCTGCCTCTGCTGAGTCATACAGGTTGCCAGGGAAGTGGAAGAAAGCTAGCAGTCACAGGCCTCACCTGGCTCCCACTCAGTCCACAGTCCTAAAGGCCAGTCTCACTCCCACTGTGCTCCCCCAACAGCACTGAGTCTAGTTCCAGGCGGGCGGTGACCAGGGTTGAGAACTTTCCACACAACATGAGGCTACCTGTTGAGAAAGCAAGCCAACTCACACTTTTTCAGCATTTCAGGGAGCCTACAGTGGTGATCCAGTTCCTTCAGAAGGTCTGTGGATTCTCTCAGCTTTCCTAGTGTGTTCCTGTGGTAGTTCTTGGAGCAGAAGTTCATAATGTGACTCTCTGCATGCTGTTCGGTCCATCTGAGCAGGAGCTGCAAGCTAGTCTTGCCTTCTATCTGCCATCTTCATCCCCTATTGGTTCCTGTATTTTAAAGCTATGTTATTAGATGCATAAATGTTTAGCATTATTATATCCTCTGGATGAATTGACCTCTATATCATTATAAGATGAACATTTTTATTTATAGAAATATTGTTTGGGTTAATACCTACTTTGTCTGATATTAATATAGCCACTTCACTTTTCTTTTTGATTGGTGTTAGTATATTATGCCTTTTACCTTCTGTATTAGTCCTTTTTCATGCTGCTGATAAAAACATACCTGAGACTGGGAAGAAAAAGTGGTTTAGTGGACTTACAGTTCCACATGGTGGGGGAGGCCTCACAATTATGGTGGAAGGCAAGGAGGAGCAAGTCACGTCTTACATGGATGGTGGCAGGCAGAGATGGAGAGCTTGTGGAGGGGAACTCCTCTTGTTAAAACCATCAGATCTCATGAGACTTATTCACTATCATGAGAAAAGCATGGGAAAGACCTGCCCCCATGATTTAATTACTTCCCACTGGGTCCCTCCCATGACATGTAGTAATTGTAGTGGTTATAATTCAAGATGAGATTTCAGTGGGGACACAGCCAAATCATATCACTCCACCCCGGCCTCTCCCAAATCTCATGTCCTTACATTTCAAAACTAATCATGCCTTCTCAACAGTCCCCCAAAGTCTTAACTCATTTCAGCATTTGCTCAAAAGTCCACAGTTCAAAGTGTCACCTGAGACAAGGCAATTCCCTTCTGCCTATGAGTGTGTAAGATCAAAAGCAAAGCAAGTTAGTTATTTCCTAGATACAATGTGGGTACTGGCATTGGGTAAATATAGCCATTCCAAATGGGAGAAATTGGCCAAAACAGAGGGGCTACAGGTCCCATGCAAGTCTGAAATCCAGCAGGGCAGTCAAATATTAAAGCTCCAAAATGATATCCTTTGACTCCATGTCTCACATCCAGGTCATGCTGATGCAAGAGGTGGAATCCCATGGTCTTGGGCAGCTTCACCTCTGTGGCTTTACAGGGCATGCCTGCCTCCCAGCTGCTTTCATGGGCTGGCATTAAGTGTCTGCAGCTTTTCCAGGCACATGGTGCAAGCTGTAGGTGGATCTACCATTCCGGGGTTTGGAGGACTCTGGGGTCTCTGACCCCATATTTCCCTTCTGCACTGGCCTAGCAGAGGTTGCCCCATGATTGCCTATCCCCTGCAACAAACTTCTTCCTAGACATCTAGGCATTTCTGTACATCTTCTGAAATCTAGGTGGAGGTTCCCAAATCTCAATTCTTGACATCTGTACACCCATGGGCTCAACACCGCATGGAAGCTGCCAAGGCTTGGGGCTTGCACCCTCTGAAGCCATGGACCGAGCTGTACCTTGGCCTCTTTTAGTCATCGCTGGAGTGGCTGGGATGCAGGGCATCAAGTCCCCAGACTGCACAGAGCATGGGGACCCTGATCCCAGCCCATGAAATCATTTTTCCTCCTAGACCTCTGGGCCTGTGATGGGAGGGGCTGCTGTAAAGACTTCTGACATGCCCTGGAGACATTTTCCCTATTGTCTTGGGGATTAACATTTGGTTTCTCGTTACTTATGCAAGTTTCCACAGTCGACTTGCATTTCTCCTCAGAAAATTGGATTTTCTTTTCTATCTCATTGTCAGGCTGCAAAATTTCCAAACTTTTGTGCTCTTCTTCCCTTATAGAACTGAATGACCTTTTTTTTTTTTTTTTTCTCCTGGAGATGGAGTTGCCCAGGCTGGAGTGCAGTGGCACGATCTGGGCTCACTGCAAGCTCCGCCTCCCGGGTTCACACCATTCTCCTGCCTCAGTCTCCTGAGTAGCTGGGACTACAGGTGCCCACCACCACACCTGGCTAATTTTTTGTATTTTTAGTAGAGATGGGGTTTCACTGTGTGAGCCAGAATCGTCTCGATCTCTTGACCTTGTGATCTGCCTGCCTCAGCCTCCCAAAGTCCTGGGATTATGGACATGAGCCACCGTGCCTGGCTACCTCTGGTTGTTTTTAAGATTTTCCCTTTATCCTTGCCCTTTATCTTTTCCCTGTTATCATCATTGGTTTATCTTTGTTTTTCTCCCTCAAAACTAATGTGATTATTATGTACCATGATGTAATTTTCTTCACGTGTCTTCTGCTTGGGGTTTGTTGAGCTTCTTTTTTTGTTGTTGTTGTTGAGATGTAGTCTCGCTCTGTTGTCCATGCTGGAGTGCAGTGGCATGATCTTGGCTCGCTTCAAACTCTGCCTCCCAGGTTCATGCCATTCTCCTGTCTCAGCCTCCCGAGTAGCTGGGGCTACAGGCATCTGCCACCATGTCTGGCTAATTTTTTTGTATTTTTGTTAGAGACGGAGTTTCACCATGTTAGCCAGGATGGTCTCAATCTTCTGATCTCGTGATCCGCCTGCCTTAGCCTCCCAAAGTGCTGGGATTACAGGCGTGAGTCACTGTGCCCAGCCCTGATCTTCTCGAATCTGTGTGTTTATTGTTCTTATCAAGTTTGAAATACTTTCAGTTTTAATTTCTTCAATTTTTTTTTTTTTTTTTTACTCTCTGATTCGAGGACTTCAATTACATGTAAGCTAGGTTACCTGACATTGCTGCACAGCTCACCGATGCTCCTTTTGTTTTTCAAAATTTGTCCTCTCTGTGCCTCTTTTTTGTTTTTTTTGAGATGGAGTTTTGCTGTTGTTGCTCAGGCTGGAGTGCAATGGCACGAGCTTGACTCACTGCAACCTCCGCCTCCTGGGTTCAAGTGATTCTCTTGACTCAGCCCCCCGAGTAGCAGAGATTACAGGCATGTGCCACCAAGCCTGGCTAATTTTGTATTTTTAGTTGCGATGGGGTTTTACCATGTTGGTCAGGCTGGTCTTGAACTCCTGACCTCAGGTGATCCACCTGCCTTGACCTCCCAATGTGAGCCACCACGCCCAGCCTCTTTGCCTTGTTTTACAGTGCCTATTGCTATTTCTACAAGTTTGCCAATTTTTTCTTCTTATAATATGTAATTCATCATTAATCTCATCTATTGTATTTTTATCAAAGACATTATAATGTTCCCCTCTCAAAGTTTGATTATGCCTCCACATAATTTTTAAAAGTCTATTAAATGCAGTTATAATGACTGTTTTAATGTTCTCTTTTGTTATTTCCAATTTCTCTATCAGTTCTGGACCTGTTTCAATTAATCCTTTCCCTCATTTTGTTTCCTATTTTCCTTTATTTTATGCCTGTTAATCTTATAATCTTTGTTAGTCTTTGACATTGTGAATTTTACTTGTTGGGTGCTAGATATTTTTGTGTTCCTAAAAATATTCTGGAGTTTTTTTCAGGGATGCAGCTAAGTAACTTGAAAACAGGTAGCATTTTTCTAGACTTTCTTTTAAGATGTTAGTCATAACTAACACAGTGTTTTCTCTTGGGCTAATTATTCCCTACTACTGAGTCAAGACCCTCTGAATTTACCCATGCCCGGTGATTTATAAGGTTTAGGAGTCTGGCTTGTGGGAATAGTCACTATTCCCAGCCCAGTGTGAGCACTAGGTTCTGTTTTCTCTAATCCTTTTAGGTGGTTCTTTTTCCGGCATCAAGCAGTCTCATCACATGTATACTCTGATCAGAACTCTGCTGAGTATTTGAAGGAGATCCTCTGGAGATCTCCATGGTGTCTTCTCTGTTCATTACTTTCCCCTCCAGTACTTTGTTCTATGAACTCTGTCTGCCTTAGTTTCACTGGATTCTTAGTTCCGCTACCTCAACTCAGGGAATCTACACATTCCAGCTGGCTTTTTCCTCCCTGCATCACAACCTAATATAATCTCCCTCAAGACTACAGTAACCCAGAGCAATCAGAGAATCCGCCTTGTCTTCCATCTAGCAGGAATTACGTCTTCCTTGCCTGATGTCTCATGTCTTGAAAGTTGTTGTTTCATATACTTTATTTAGGTTTTTGTTTGTCTGATTTTAGGTAGGGATGGTAATTCTATTCCTTATCATTTCATCTTAGGACAGAAGTTTATCAGCTTTTTTCTTATTCATTACTTCTCTGCTCTGGAAATTTTCTAATTTGTCTTTCAAATGTGTTTCCTACACCTCTCAGAATTCTGGGTAAGTTCTGAGAAATACAGAGGAAAGCAGAACATTCTTCATTATAATCCATTCTTGAGCTACGTGTAGAGCATAAGAACACATTTTGGTCAGGCGCAGTGGCTCACGCCTGTAATCCCAGCACTTTGGGAGGCCGAGGTGGGTGGATCACAAGGTCAGGAGATCGAGGCCATCCTGGCTAACTCGGTGAAACCCCATCTCTACTAAAAATACAAAAAAATTAGCCGGGCGTGGTGGCGGGCGCCTGTAGTCCCAGCTACTTGGGAGGTTGAGGCAGGAGAATGGTGTGAACCTGGGAGGCGGAGCTTGCAGTGAGCTGAGATTCGGCCACTGCACTCCAGCCTGGGGAACACAGTGAGACTCTGTCTCAAAAATAAAAAAAACAGAAAAACAAAAACAAAAAAAAAGAACATATTTTAAAATTCAGTCTCTTTATATTATATCCTGTCAATGTACATACAAACAAGTCGAACATCCAAATAGTCCTTACTTGTATAACTACAAGGTGTTTTCCCTATCTTGTATTTGTACAATTGTTCATATTTTTTTCTTTCTAGTTACAAGATTTTTAATATATATATATATATTTTTGAGATGGAGTCTCACTCTGTTGCTCAGGCTGGAGTACAGTGGCATGATCTTGCAATCTCCACCTTCCAGGTTCAAGCTGTTCTCCTGCCTCAGCCTCTGGAGCAGCTGGGATTACAGGCATGTGCCACCACGCTCAGCTAATTTTTGTGTTTTTAGTAGAGATGGGGTTTCACCATGTTGGTCAGGCTAGTCTCGAATTCCTGACCTCAAGTGATCCACCCACCTCGGCCTCCCAAAGTGCTGGAATTATAGGTGTGAGCCACTGCACTCGGCCAGATTTTTAATTTTTTAAAACTGAATTTCATTTGGTTCGATTTCTTTTTTTTTTTTCCCTTTAGTTTTTGAGACAGGGTCTTGCTCTGATGCCCAAGCTGGAGTGCAGTGGCGCCAGCTTGGCTCACTGCAAGCTCCGCCTCCCAGGTTCACGCCATTCTCCTGCCTCAGCCTCCCAAGTAGCTGGGACTATAGGCGCCCGCCACCTTGCCTGGCTAATTTTTTTGTATTTTTAATAGAGATGGGGTTTCACTGTGTTAGCCAGGATGGTCTCGATCTGCTGACCTCGTGATCCACCCTCCTCAGCCTCCCAAAGTGCTGGGATTACAGGCCTGAGCCACTGCACCTGGCCCATTTGGTTAGATTTCAACTAGAACTTGCTAATTCATCACAGGAGAACAGAGTTTAAGAAGTACCTAGAATCAAAGGCTAGAGGAAGGAGTACAGAGAAAATCAGATTGTTAGGAACAGGGCTCAGGAAAGATTAATCAAGTTGATGATCTAGAGAGAACATATGGTGGTTGAAATCAGGAAGAAAAAAAGTGAGATAAAAGCCTCCAAATGGAATGTACTAGTTTGCAGGAACAAGGACCCAGAAACTCCCTAAGCTAATACTGAAGTGATGAAAAAGAATTGCTAGAAAGGGTTGTTGACATTTTGAACTTGTGACAAGATGATTGCATACGTATGAAGCCTATAGTTAGGATTTCCTACATTTTATCTGTGATGATCGTCTCAGTGTTATTCAACTGAACTAACGTATGTGTATATTTGAAGCTACTACTTGTGATGGTTGGCAGGATGTGTTACACTGGTGGAGAGACAGTGAAAAAAGGGGAAGACCCAGATCTATCATCCTAATGCAAGCAATGCCATTCTTTTCATTAGTCTGGATAATGTCCATGCAAAGTTGACCATGAACAAGCAATATAAAGTAGGTACTTATCTAAATGTTAGATCATGGTCTTTATTGAGGTTGCTTTGTCTTTTGGAGGCAAGAATTTTACCTCTTTGGGAGATGGATATCAGTTTTTATTACAGCTGTATCTGAGAAGACCAGATTTAGGGAGTAAAGATGGATGTAGTGCTCTTCATCATAGCAAAGGCTGGAAGTACTAGTCTCAGAAAAATATATGGGCTTCTTTTTTCCCTGAACTATGTCCCATTCTTATTTATTTATTTATTTATTTATTTATTTATTTTTGAGATGGAGTTTTTGCTCTTGTTGCCTGGGCTGGAGTGCAATGGCATGATCTTAGCTCACCACAACCTCCATGCCCCGGTTTAAGTGATTCTCCTGCCTCAGCCTACCAAGTAGCTGGGATTACAGACATGTGCCACCATGCCCGGCAAATTTTGTATTTTTAGTAGAGATGGGGTTTCTCTATATTGGTCAGGCTGGTCTCGAACTCCCAACCTCAGATGATCCACCCACCTTGGCCTCCCAAAGTGCTGGGATTACAGGCGTGAGCCACTGCACGTGGCCCTTTATTTTTGCTTCCTAAAAACCACTTTGTATAATTCTTGTTTCTTCATTTCCTTGCCCAATATTTTTAATGCTTTATGCCTCTTTTTTGTTTGTCTTTTCTTTTAATTTTAATGTTTACCTGAGTATTCATTTCTGTCTGATCATGTTTTGCTTGCTACCTTTGCAGATAGTACCATTGTGGGAGCAAAGAGGATTTTGTACAGGGAGAAGAAGAGAGGGACTAATAGGCCATGAACTAACCTGCCTTTTCTCCAGCAACCAATGTGCACTGTATGGAATCGGGAGACATTTCTATTGCAGTCAGTTAGGCCTAGTCATGATGGGGCCATTGGAAGGAATAGTAGACAGGAGCTAGAGAAAAAAGCTGTGCTTGCTGCAGTGTTGGCTCCCTCCTCGCTCATATAGCAGAAATATGAGACCACAAGTGATAACCTGGTGGCCTTGTATTTTGAGTCATGGTCTCCTCCACCTTTGGGAATATTCCTTTCCACATGCCCACAGCAACCTCCTGCCACCCTTCTCTGTGGGCTGACAGAGACACAATTTGCAAACACATGATATTTTCATCCAAATACAGAATCAAACAGATTTTCGATGCAATTCAACAAACACCTATTGAACAACTACTACGCACCAAGGACAGTAAGGAATGATTGAGTTTAAAGTTGCACAAGATGTGGTCTTTGATTTTTAGGAGCTATAATCTAGAGAAGCACATAAAAAGCCACACTGGAGATGGCCAAAAAAAAAAAAAAAAAAAAAAAGTGTAAGGGTCAGAAGAGAAGCACAAAGTACAGGGGGAGCTCAGAGGAGTGAGAATGATTTCTCATTATGAGGTTAAGAGAGGCTTCATGAAGGGTGGAATTTCATCTTGGTTCTCAATAGTGAGAAAGATTGAGGAAGGAAATGTTATGTAAAAGCATAGAGATAAGAAAATGCAGAAGACACTTGTAAAGAAAGTGATGGAAGAGCAGTTGAATTGAACGGACATTTCAGACGAGAGTATGTGACACGCTGGTATTAAGCAGGTTGGACTTTGTCCTGTAGGCAAAAGGCGATCATCAACGGACTTCAATAGGGGTGATAATGTGAATTATTATGCATGTAAATAATTGCATTGGCAGCTGTATAATGATGGAGTGGGAAGTTAGCAGGCTGGGAGACCAATCAGAAAAAGGGAGAAAAAAGAAAGCGCCAAATCTTAGGGTTAAGCATAGGGGTTACGAGTGAAGCCACAGAAGCTAGATGACCTTGTGCATTAATAGAAACCTCGACTTGCCATGGGTGAGGCATAACCTTGGGAGAAGTTACTTAATTTTTCCATGGTTCAGCTTCCTACTCTGGAAATCAAGGATTGGAATGGGAGTTATTTCACAGAATTGTAAGGATTAAATTAGTTAACAGGTATAAATAAATTAGATCTGCATCTAACAAAGAGTAAGCACTCCAGGATATATTAGCAAGGCAGTGATAACAAGAGGCAATAAGGAGTGGGTTTGAAAGTTATTCTACTATATAATTATGTCATTATTTATTATGGAGTTATTTTCAGCTATTTGCCTATTAAACACAATTCTGTCATTTAGTAAGCAAAGCAAGAAATCAAGTTGTTACCATAGTACTTACTTCATTTTGTTTATTTCTTGTGATTTCTGCTGGAACGTGTCTCAGACTTTGAAATGATACATTAAGTTGCCCCAATATATATTAGTTTTAAAAAGGAGCTTGAAAATTTAAGAAGGCTATTTGAGCTATGTAGTCAGACTTAATTGTAACTGAGTTTTATCTATAATATCTATCATCTCTCTATATCTATCATCTATCTATGTATCTATCTAATAAATATGTATACTTCTTGTTTGTTTTTACTTTCTTACATAGTACCTAATCTATGGGAACTTAAATATTCTTTGCAGATATAACTGTAACCTTCCTAACCCTTGGGAGGCAGGAAAAGCCATATTAATTGAGATGTAGAACCATAGTTCCACCAATCCCTGCCTGGGTTTTCTTTCCTCCCTCTGCTCTACCCTCACTACTTAAACCATCACTGCAGAACAGAGGGAGATCCTCTCCAAGAGTCACCCAGAAGCAGCCAGGGTACTGGGAGGGCCTCCTCCAGTTGCCCTGTGTGTTCTTTAAGTTGCCTCCCTGGAGACCTTGGGAGAAATGTATGAGGCAGAATGAGGCTGAACAAGAGAAAACAAAGAGGCAGCTCTCATTATTAGGGTCAAGGCAAAGAGGAAAACAAAGGGCGGTAAGCAATTCTCCTTTAATGTTTCCTGTGCAGTCTGAGTCTGATGTTGACTTATCTATGGTCTAGACCACATTGAAAATGTGAAGGTCACGATAACAGACATCGGTAGTCAACAGCTAACTGTAGAATAATTATCTTGATCTACTTTGGGCTTTAGTAATAATCTAGGACCTAGGAAAGAAACCATAGGTAAGTGTCAATGGGATGGCAAAGACCATCTGTGAATAGCCAAAGCACAGTTAAGGGAAGAACAGAGTTTGGGTGTTCTTGTGACTCATAGCTTGCTACCTCTTTCTCGGTGCACCCTTGACCTTCCTGCTTCAGGGCCCTCTCTTCAGCGGTAGACGCTAGGCTGACTGAAAGAGCAGCGACCTGCCTTAGTTCTCACCCTTCATAGACTTATGACTCTGGTAAGTCAACAGCAGAGGCAAAAATGATGATGGTGTTTAAGACATGCCTTTTTGATGCCATTGTCTCAACCCTGCTGAGGAGAAGTTATCCAGCATCAAAAAGAGATGAACTCACATGTAGTCTTTAAAAAATAAATATCGATGAATATTTCCTGGCATGAAAATTTGTTCATGAAATGCTGTTAAGTACAAAAAGCCTATAGTAAACATTATGTATAGTATGAGCTTTCCTTGTCAGCCAAACCAAATTAACCATAAATATCACACAGGTGCTTACAGGGAGGCTTACCCAAGTCTAATCAGGGCCATCACTGATGGGAAGGGAATGTGAGGTTTGGTCCATGTGTGTGTGTGTGTGTGTGCGCGCGCATTTATCTTTTCTCTATCAATGAAAGTCATTTTTAATTTTCATAATAAGAAGTATATCAACCCATGACAGCAGCTAAGTGATGCAGCTTCCACAGAGATCTCTGGGAAATAATGCAGTACCTGTTCCCTTTTTCTTTCTATTGTAGCCTCTTCTTTTTTTTGCACAGAAAGCATAGAGTAGCAGCCTCCTCCTTCCCTAACAAGGATCCTGGCGTGTGGGTGAGGGAACCAGTGCAGAAAAGAAGAGGTTGAGGAGGCTTCCTCCCCACATTTCAATGTGTCAATCAGCTTTCTGCAGAAACCACTCCTCCCCCAGCTTCCTGCCAACATCCCTTTGGCAAGAAGAGAAAGATGGGCCGAACTCCCAACACTTGGCAAAATATCCCCTTTCCTGAAAGTGCTGGGTGGAGGGTGGGGGTGCTGGAAGAATCTGTCCTCAGTATGTATCCTGTTCTGTCCTACGCACTTTTAGTCAATAGTGCCACCGTGTTGGGTCAGGTTCCAAGCTCTCCCTCTCCTTGCCTTTCTATGACCAGTGACCTATACACTTGCCCTGATAACTTTCTCTTCATAAAGCTGACTTTAAAACTGACAACAAAAGTAGCAGTTAACAGTTACACAAGAGATGATGAGGAAACATCAGGCTGGTGACTGTGTTTGTTCATCAACTGACATTTGGGCGCCTTCTGAAGAAGGAAAGAAACAGCAGGGCACAGTATAATTTGAACGAGAGAGACAAGGTGCTGGTCAAAGCAAGAAAATCCTAACTGGGGTGGAATGAAGTGTGGGAAACTCTCTCTAGAATTTCACTGATTAACCATTGATAAAATAACAGAAGTCTATTTTTCCCCTCTCAGGGCCCCCTTTATTCACATGCTGAATGTGAAAAGTAAGACATCCAACTTACCTAAGCTTTACACTGTGCTAATTGTGTGCGAGAGACTGTCATTTGAGAGTGTAGCCTCAAATCTCTTTTCTAAAGGACTTGGTGCAGAGCACATGCCCTGTCACCTCCTCTCTACTTTGAGGAGGTGCTGATGAGCACAACAGTTGATTCTTTCATCTTTACTGTTTGTTTTTCAGGAGGTATGTAGCGTTTGTTTTTTGGTATCATCTTCCTCAACTCCTGTACTAGCAGGGTTCCTCCCCTTCCATTCTCTTCAGGAGGCATATTTCCATGTCAAAGACCTCTCTGGAGAGAAAGCCTTTTTCTTCCATCCTCTGCCTTGTTTGTGCCGGAATCACCTTAACTCCATCCTTCCCAGCCCTGTTTCACAATAACAGTGGCAAGGAACAGAACCTGATTTAGAAATTGAAACCCCAGAAAAAGCCAGCTTTATTCTGTGAGGGATAAGAGCAGTTAAATTGCCCTCAAAAATATCAAGTTGTTGTAAGAAGGAATGATTGCTATCTCTTGCTGTAAACACAGAAATAAGAATTATTCTTTGGTGAAACTGTAGATTTTCCTTAGGAAAAATGGAAATGCTGAGACCTCTACACACAGCTGGGTAAATTCATGTCAGGCTAATAGAAGAATTTATATGGGGGGAGTAAGCATACTTTAACTTGTCTTCTATCTATAGACAGTCTCCCAATATCCTCATCCAACAGGATGAATGGGTAATTGAAGTGGACACAAAGAAGACTCTTCTGTTCCATGTTCTTGTTCTTCTAGGGTTGGGGAACCTTGGAACTTATTCCTACTCTTGCACTTTGGGAAGGTCTTGGGAACCCAAATCCATTTATTACCTGTAAATTGTGCCAAGATCAGAAGACAGTCATGAAAGGGCTTCCTTTGGGAGTGGTTTTTGGTGGTTTCGTTCAATGCTGTTTGGACCCAACTAATGCATTTTCCTTAAGCCATCAAAAGCCCAAGAAATCTTCTGCACTACCCACCCTTTCATACGGAACTCAAGTTTATTAGCTCTTATCTGGTACCAGAATACATACCCCATTGGTCTTTGGATGACAGCCCTCTGGGCTCCCCACAGTAAAAGGTAGTCTTAGAACCAGGGAAGAAATTAAAGTCTCCTGGATCCTAATTTTTTCTCATGTCCTAGGGCTTGCCCCCTCTCCTCCTATACTAGACTTGCTTAGTCATACAGAAATACTGGACAAAAAGCGTTCTCTCTTCTTTCCCTAGATAGTTCACAAAATATTCCATTAGTTTGCAATACTCTTCCCCTCTTTGATCCTGGCTGACTTCCACTTGGCTGACTCTTATATCCAATTAACTCTGAAGTCTTCGAAAACTCTGTTAGATGTTCTTCCTATATAATGTCACAACTGGCAGAATGAACAAATAAAACAATCATGGGGAAGAAATAAAAGCATCACAAAACCTTCCAATTACTTGCCCTTTACCTCTTTTTTATGTAGTACTTGGGAGCACTAATGACCTCTTCTCTTTTATTCTTGAAAATGTTGACCTATGTCTCTCTCTGAAACCGGAAAAGAGCACAGTCCTGAAAGTAATGAGTCTATGCTGGCAGGACTCATTTAAATATCTTTTATGTATAACAGGAAATTCAGGAAACACAGGAAGTATTTTCACTGGAGAGGTCAACCTGGAACACTCATTTCCAAAGTTACCTTAAGATTATACAGAAGTAGACACAACTTTGGTTTTCAGATAGCTTACCATCAAGTACTCGGATAAAGCACTAATATTACTTTTCTATTGTTGTTACAAATTACCACAACTTTACTGGTTTGAAACAACACAAATGTACTAGCTTATAGTTCTGTAATTCAGAGGTTTGGGCATGGTGTAACCTTGTTCTCTGCAGGGTCTCACATTCAAGTATTTGTTGAGCTGAGTTCTTTTTTCTTTCCTTATTATTTTTATTCTTAATTTTTGGTGGTGCATAGGAGGTGTATATATGTATGGGTTACATGAGATATTTTGATACAGGCATGTAATGTGTAATAACCAAATTAGGGTGAATGGTGTATCCATCCCCTCAAGTATTTATCCTTCGTGCTACAAACAATCCAATTACACTCTTTCACTTATTAAAAAATATACAATTAAATTATTTTTGACTGTAGTCACCCTGTTGTGCTAGGAAATACTACGTCTTATTCATTCTATATAACTGTATTTTTGTACCCATGAACTCTCCCCAGTTCCTCCCCACCCTTCCCAGCCTCTGGTAAGCATCCTTCTACTTTCTATCTCCATGAGTTAAATTATTTAAATTTTTAGCTCACACAAATAAGTAAGAACATGTGAAGTCTGTCTTTCTGTGTTTGGCTTATTTCACTTAACATAATGACCTCCAGTTCCATCTGTGTTGTTGCAAATGACAGGATCTCATTCTTTTATGGCTGGAGTAGTGCTCTATTGTGGATATTACCACATTTTATTTATCCATTCATCTGTTGATGGACCCTTAGGTTGTTTCCAAATCTTGACTAATGTGAAAAGTGTTGCAAAAACATAGGAGTGCATTTATCTCTTTAGTACACTGATTTCTTTTCTTTTGGACATACACTGAGTGGGATTGCTGGATCGTAAGTTAGCTCTATTTTTAGTTTTTTGAGGAGCCTCTGAGTTGTTCTCCATTGTGGTTGTACTATTTTACACTCCCATGAACAGTATATGAGGCTTCCCTTTTCTCCACAACGTAGCCAGCATTCATTATTGCCTGTGTTTTTGATAAAAGTCATTTTAACCGGGGTGAGAGATCTCACTGTAGTTTTGATTTGCATTTCTCTGATGATCAATGATGTTGACCACTTTTTCATATACTTGTTTACCATTTGTATGTGTTCTTTTGAGCAATGACTATTCAGATCTTTTGCCCATTTTTAATTGGATCATTGGATTTTTTTCCTACACAGTTGTTTGAGCTCTTAATTATTCTGGTTATTAATTCCTTGTCAGATGGGTGATTTTAAAATATTTTCTCCCATTCTGGGAGGAAAATAAAATTACAAGTCAATATCCCTTATGAACATTAATGCAGAAATCCACAACAAAATACTCGCAAACTGAATTCAACAACATATTAAAGTGATCATTCATTATGACCAAGTGGGATTTATCCCTGGGATGCAAAGATGGTTATACATATGCAAATCAATCAATGTGATACATTACATCAACAGAATGAAGGACAAAAAACATATGATCATTTCAATTGATGCTGAAAAAAAATTGACAATATTTAACATCCCTCATGATAAAAACTCCCCAAAACACTGGGTATAGAAGGCGTATACCTCCATATAACAAAAAGCCATTTACGATAGACCCATAGCTAGTATCATACTAAATGGGAATAAACTGAGTCTTTCCTCTAAGATCTGGAATATGACAAGAATGCCCACTTTCACCACTGTTATTCAACATAGTACTGGAAACTATGTTGTATCTTCACTTTGTTGATTGTATACTTTGCTGTGCAGAAGCTTTTTAATGTGATATGATCCCATTTGTCCATTTTTGCTTCGGTTGCTTGTGCTTATGGAGTCTTGCTCAAGAAATCTTTGCCAAATCTAATGTCTTAGACGTTTTCTCCAATGTTTTCTTGTACTAGTTTCATAGTTTTAGATCTTAGATTTAAGTCTTTAATCCACTCTGATTTGATTTTCGTATATGGAGAGAGGCAGGGAAATAGTTTTATTCTTCTGCATATAGATGTCTAATTTCCAGCACCATTTATTGAAGACTGCCCTTTCCCAATGTGTGTTCTTGCTACCTTTGTCAAAAATGAGTTCACTGGGCCGGGTGTGGTGGCTCACACCTGTAATCCCAGCACTTTGGGAGGCAGAGGCGGGTGGATCACGAGGTCAGGAGCTTCAGATCAGCCTGGCCAACATGGTGAAATCCTGTCTCTACGAAATACAAAAATTAGCCAGGGATGGTGGTAGGTGTCTGTAATCCCAGCTACTTGGGAGGCTGAAGCAGGAGAATCGCTTGAACCCGGGAGGTGGAGGTTACAGTGAGCCGAGATCATGCCAGCGCACTCCAGCTCGGGCAAGAGGAGCACAACTCCGTCTCAAAAAAAAAGAAAAAAAAAAAGAGTTCACTGTAGATGTATGAATATATGGGTTCTCTATTCTGTTCCACTAATCTGTGTATCTGTTTTTATGCAAGCACTGTACTGTTTTGGTTACTATAGTGCTGTAGTATAATTTGAAGTCAGGTAATGTGATTCCTCCAGTTTTGTTCTTTTTGCTTAGGATAGCTTTGGCTCTTCTGGATCTTTTGTGGTTCTATATAAATATTAGGACTATTTTTTCTATTTATGTGAAGAATGTCATTGTTATTTTGATAGAGATTGCATTAAATTTATCAATTACTTGTTTAGTATGGACATTTTAACAATATTGATTCTTCCAATCCATGAACATAGAATATCTTTCCTTTTTTTGTGTGTCTTCTTCGTTTCTTGCATCAATGTTTTATAGCTTTCATTGTAGAGATCTTTCACTTCTTTCGCATTTTATTTTATTTGTACCTATTGTAAATGGGATTCCTTTCTTGATTTCTTTTTAAGTTTATTTTCTCTTGGCATATAGAAATGCTACTGATTTTTTATGTGGATTTTGTATCCTGCAATTTTACTGAATTTGTTTATCAGTTCTTATAGTTTTTTGGTAGAATTTTTAGGTTTTTCCCAAGCATAAGATTGTATCATCTGAAAACAAGGATAATTTGAATTTTTCCTTTCCAGTTTGGATGCCCTTTATTTATTTCTTGTGTTTGATTGCTCTAGCTAGGATTTTCAGTACTATGTTGAATAACAGTGGTGAAAGTGGGCATTCTCGTCATGTTGCAGATCTTAGAGGAAAGACTCAATTTTTTCCCATTTAGTATGATACTAGCTATGGGTCTGTCGTAAATGGCTTTTTGTTATATGGAGGTATACGCCTTCTATACCCAGTGTTTTGGGGAGTTTTTATCATGAGGGATGTTAAATATTGTCAATTTTTTTTCAGCATCAATTGAAATGATCATATGTTTTTTGTCCTTCATTCTGTTGATGTAATGTATCACATTGATTGATTTGCATATGTATAACCATCTTTGCATCCCAGGGATAAATCCCACTTGGTCATAATGAATGATCACTTTAATATGTTGTTGAATTCAGTTTGTGAGTATTTTGTTGTGGATTTCTGCATTAATGTTCATAAGGGATATTGACTTGTAATTTTATTTTTTTTTGATACGTCTTTTGTTTTGTTATCAGGGTAATACCAGCTTCATAGATTAAGTTTGGAAGTATTCCCTCCTCCTCTATTTTTCATGATATTTTGAGTAGGATTGGCATTAGTTCTTTAAATGTTTGATAGAATAGAGCAATGAAGCCATTGGGTCCTGGCTTTTCCTTGCTTAGGAACTTTTTATTATGGCTTCAATCTTGTTACTTGTGAATGGTCTGTTAAGGTTTTGGATTTCTTTATGGTTCAATCTTGGTAGGTTGTATGTGTCTAGAAATTTATCCATTTCTTCTAGATTTTCCAATTTATTGGCTTATAGTTGTTCATGATAACTACTAAAGATCCTTTGAATTTCTGCTATATCAATTGTAATGTCTCCTTTTTCATCTCTGATTTTATTTATTTCGGTCTTCTCTCTTTCATAGTCAGGATAAAGGCTTGCCAATTTTATTTATCTTTTTGAAAAACCAACTTTTTGTTTCGTTGATCTTTTTTGTTGTTTACTTCATTCCAACTTCATTTATTTCTGCTTTAATCCTTATTATTTCTTTTCTTCTATAAATTTTGAGTTTGATTTGCTTTTGCTTTCCTAGTTGTTTAAGATACATCACTAGGTTGGTTAATTGCAGTTTTTCTTCCTTTTTGATGTATGTACCTGTAGCTATAAACCTGCCTCTTTGTACTGCGTTTGTGGTATCACATAGGTTTTGGTGTGTTGCATTTCCATTATCATTTATTTCAAGAGATTTTTCAGTTTCAATCTTTTCTTTGTTGTTGTTTTTAGATGGAGTTTCGCTCTGTTACCCAGGCTCTGGAGTGCAGTGGTGCAATCTCATCTCACTGCAAGCTCTGCCTTCCGGGTTCACCCCATTCTCCTGCCTCAGACTCCCAAGTAGCTGGGACTACAGGCGCCTGCCACCACGTCCGGCTAATTTTTTGTGTTTTTTAGTAGAGACGGGGTTTCACAGTGTTAGCCAGGATGATCTCGACCTCCTGACCTTGTGATCCGCCTGCCTCGGCCTCCCAAAGTGCTGGGATTACACGCATGAGCCACCATGCCCAGCCTCAGTTTCAATCTTAATTTCTTCATTGACCCACACTGGTCATTCAGGAGTGTATTGTTTAGTTTCTGTGTGTTTATACAGTTTCCAAAATTTCTCCTTTTATTTATTTCTAGTTTTATTCCATTTTGGTCAGAGAAGGTCCTTGATATCATTTAAATTTTTTTGAACTTTTGAAGACTTGTTTTTGATGTAACAACAAGTCTGTCCGGGAGAAAGATCACATGCTGAGGAAAAAAATGTATATTCTTCAGTTGTTGGATGAAATGTTCTGTAAATATCTATTTGGTCCATTTGGTCTATAGTGCAGATTAAGTCCAATGTTTATTAGTTGATTTTTCTGTCTGGATGATCTGTCCAATGCTGATAGTGGGATACTGAAGTTGTCAGCCATTATTTTATTGGGGGCATATCTCTCTCTTTAGCTCTAATAGTATTTACTTTATATATCTGGCAGCTCCAATTTTGGTGGCATACATGTTTAAAATTTTTGTTATATCCTCTTGCTGAATTGACTCCTTTATCATTATATAATGACTTTCGTCACCTCTTGTGATTTTTGTCTTGCAATCTATTTTGTCTAATATAAATATAGCTACTCCTGGTCTTTTTTGAATTCCATTGCCATGGAATATGTGTTTTTCATGCCTTTATTTTCAGTGCATGTGTTTCCTTACAGAAGAAGTGTGTTTCTTGTGGGCAATGGATT
>NW_012109541.1:639176-695334 GCF_000951045.1 Mandrillus leucophaeus | reverse complement strand
TGTTTTTTGTTTGGTTTCCTCCTTTCTTTCTTTCTTTCTTGCCTGCCTGCCTTCCTTCTTTCCTTCCTTCTTTCCTTCCTTCCTTCCTTCTTTCCTTCCTTCCTTCCTTCTTTCCTTCCTTCCTTCCTTCTTTCCTTCCTTCCTTCTTTCCTTCCTTCCTTCCTTCTTTCCTTCCTTCCTTCCTTCTTTCTTTCAGTGATGGTGATTTTCTCTGGTGTGATTTAATGTCTTGCTTTTTATTCTCTGTGTGTCTGTAGTATGTTTTTTTGATTTGAGGTTATCATGAGGCTTGCAAATACTATCTTGTAACCCATTATTTTAAGCTGATAGCAACTTAATACTGTTTGCATAAACAAACAGGGAAAAGAAAACTAATACACGAAGCTCTACACCTTAACTTCATCTCCCTGCTTTTTAACTTTTTGTTGTTTCTTTTACATTTTATTTGAAAAGTTACTATTTTTGATTGGCTCATTGTTTAATCTTTCTATTTAAGATAAAAGTAGTTTACACACCACAGTTACAGTGTTATAATGTTCTGTGTTTGTGCACTTACTATTACTAGTGAGTGTTGCACTTTCAGATGATTTGCTACTGATCATTAATGTCTTTCTTTCAGATTGAATAACTCTTCAGCATTTCTTGTAGGACAGGTCTGGTGTTTATGAAATCCTTAAGCTTTTGTTTGTCTGGGAAAGTGTCTTATTCTCCTTCATGTTTGAAAGATATTTTTGTGGATATACTATTCTAGGGTAAATATTTTTTTCCTTCAGCATTTCAAATATGTCATGCTGCTGGGCGAGGTGGCTCACGCCTGCAATCCCAGCACTTTAGGAGGCCAAGGCGGGCGGATCACGAGGTCAGGAGATTGAGACCATCCTGGCTAACACGGTGAAACCCCGTCTCTACTAAAAATACAAAAAGTTAGCCGGGCATAGTGGCAGGCACCGGTAGTCCCAGCTACTCGGGAGGCTGAGGCAGGAGAATGGCGTGAATCTGGGAGGCAGAGCATGCAGTGAGTGGAGATCACGCCACTGCACTCCAGCCTGGGCGACAGAGTGAGACTCTGTCTCAAAATAATAATAATAATAATAGTAATAATAATAACAACAACAACAAATATGTAAATAAATATGTCATGCCACTCTCTCCTAGCCTGTAAGGCTTCCAATGAGAAGTCTGCTGCCAGATACATTGGAGCTCCTTTTTATAAGCTTGTTTGTTTTCTCTTGCTCCTTTTAGGATCCTTTCTTTATCCTTGACCTTTGGAAGTTTGATTATTAAATACCTAAGGTAGTCTTCTTTGGATTAAATCTGCTTGATGTTCTATAACCTTCTCATGTTTGGATATTGATATCTTTCTGTAGGTTTGGGACATTCTTTGTTATTTTATCTACAAATAAACATTTTACCCCATCTCTTTTTCTACCTTCTCTTGAAGGCCAATAACTCTTTTTTTTTTTTTTTTGAGAAAGAGTCTCTCTGTTGCCCAGGCTGGAGTGCAGTGGCACAATCTTGACTCGCTGCAGCCTCCACCTCCCGGGTTCAAGCGATTCTCCTGCTCCAAGCAGCTGGGATTATAGACATGAGACACTGCACCCCGCCTAAGGCCAATCACTTTTAAATTTGCCCTTTTGAGGATATTTTCTAGATCCTGTAGGCATGCTCCATTGTTTGTTTAATTTTTTTGTCTCCTCTGACTGTATTTTAAAATAGCCTGTCTTCAAGCTCACTAATTCTTTATTCTGCTTCATCAACTATGCTGTTAAGAGACTTTGCTGCATTCTTCATATGTCAGTTGCATTTTTCAACTTCAGAGTTTTTGCTTGATTCTTTTTAATTGTTTTATTTGTTAAATTTATCTCCTAGAATTATGAACTCCTTCTCTGTTATCTTGAATTTCTATGAGTTTCCTCAAAAGAACTATTTTGAATTATGTGTCTGAAAGGTCACATATCTCTGTTTTTCCAGGATTGGTCCCTGGTGCTTTATTCAGTTCACTTGGTGAGGCCATGTTATTGTGGAGCATCTTGATACTTGTAGATATTCACCTGTGTCTAGGCATTCTTCCTACATTGAAGAATGCATTGCATTGAAGAATACAAAGACTATTTATTGTAGTCTTTGCAGTTTAGGCTTGTTTGTACCTGTCCTTCCTTGGAAGGTTTTCCAGGTATTCAAAAGGACTTGGGTGTTGTGATCTAAGCCATATCTGCATTAGGGGACACCTCAAATTCAGCAATGTTGTGGTTCTGGCAGATTCATAGAGGTACCACCTTGATGGTCTTGAATAAGATCTGGAAGAAATCTCTGGATTATTAGACAAAGACTCTTGTTCTCTTTCCTTACTTCCTCCAAACAAACGGAGTCTCTCTCTCCCTCTCTCTCTCTCTCTCTCTCTCTGTCTCTTCTGAGATATATGGAGCTAGAGATGGGGTGACACAAGCAACCCTGTGGCTACCAGCACTGGGACTGCACTGGGTCAGATCTGAAGTTAGCATAGCACTGGGTCTTGCTCCAGGCCTGCTGTAACCACTAAGTGCCTACCGCCTATGTTCACTCAAGGCCCTGGGGCTCTACAGTCAGCAGCTGGCAAATCCAGCCAGGCCTGTTTCCTTCCCTTCAGGGAGGCAAGTTCTCCCAGAGCCCAGGTGGGTCCGGAGGTGCTGGTTGGGTGCGAGGGACTGGAGTTAAAAATCACAGAAGTCTATCTGGTGTTCTTTTTGTTCTGCAACTGAGCTGGCGCTCCAACCACAAGATGCAGTCCACACTTTTTCCTCCCCTTTCCACAGGCAGAAGAGCCTCGCCCTGTGGTCATAATTACCACAGGCAGGCAGGGATTACAACTAGACCACTGCCAATATTCCCTTCAGCTTCAGGCCCAAGGATTCTTCAGTCAGCTTCTGGTGAATGCTGCCTGGTCTGGGAATCACCCTTTTGGGAAGTGGGCTCCTCTCTGGCCCAGGGCAGGTTCAGAAATGCGTCCAAGAGCCAAGGCCTGGAAGTGGGGACTCCAAGAGCCTGCGAGTTGCTCTAACCCTCTATTGCTGAGTTGGTACCTAAGGTGCAAGACAAAGTCCCCTTACTTTTCCCTCCATGTTTCTCAAGCAGGAGACTCTTCCTGTAGCTCCCACAGCTGGGAGTGTACTGAGTGTCACACGAAGCCAGCAAGTTTCAGAGTCTCACCCAAGGCCCACAGCATACGACCTCGGTGTCACTGCTGGTTATTCAGGGCCCAAGGGCTTTTTAGTCAGTAGGTGATCTGTCCTACCAGGACTGGGTCCTTCCCTTCAAGGTAGTGGATTTCCTTCTGGCCCAGAGTGTGTCTAGAAATGTCATCTGGGAGCTAGGGCCTGGAAGGAGGGCCTCATGGCTCAGAATAGTGCCTTATGCTACTGTGGCTGAGGTGGTATCCAAGATGCAAGACAAAGTCCTCCTTACTCTTCACTCTCCTCTCCTTAAGCAGAAGGAAGGAGTCGCTTTCATTGCTATGAGCTACACTGCCTGGGGTTGGGAGGGAGATGGCTCAAGCACTCCGTTAGCCAGCCCAGATGATGTAGGTCATGTGCCCCCCAAATCCACTGTCTGTGCGTTCATTTTAACACTAGGACTTGCCTAGGAGTTGTAGTCCTTGTGGCCTCAACTGCCTTTCCAGTTTATTTAGAGCCCCAGGACACTTTAGCCTGTGGTGGCAATACTTACCAGAACTCAAGTTCCGACTTCTAGGATGAACAATTCCACTGTGGCTACGGCTGATTTATATATACCCTAGGTGGGCGAGTATCGGTTGAGTCGAGCCCAGATTTGCTTTCTGCTGTGACAGGGCAGCACTTAATTCAATGCAATGTTTCACAGCTGATATACTCTCCCTTTCTTAACTGCACAGATTCTCTCTTTGTGCCATGCAGTCACTGCTGTGGGATGGGGGAGGGGTAGCATTGGTAATTCAAGACTGTCTTTCCTACACTCTTCCAGTGTTTTTTTTCAGCCATGTGAAATTAAAATCAGCTACTGTGAGTGCTCACTTGATTTGAGGATCTTATGAAGGCACTTTTTCTGTGTGCAAAGGGATGTTTCACATGGTGGCAGGCAAGAGAGGCTGCATAAGGAAACTCTCCTTTATAAAATACATCAGATCTCGTGAGACTTATTCACTAACATGAGAAGAGCATAGGAAAGACCTGTTCCCATGATTCAATTATTTCCCACCGGATCCCCCCCATGACACACGACACATGGGAATTATGGGAGCTACAATTCAAAATGAGATTTGGAAGGGGATGCAGCTAAACCATATCAGGGTGTGAGCCACTGTGCTAGGCCTGAGCTGGGTTCTGATCTGGGGATTTGGGGTCCTCTTCCAAGCTCACTCAGTTCCATGCAATGTAGGACTGAAGTCCCTATTTCTTGCTGACTGTTGGGGCTGTTCTCAGCTCCTAGAAGTCACTCAGGTCTTTGCCATGTTCTTCTTCCCTCTTCAGAGCCAACAATGCAGAATCCCTCTGAAACTCTGAATCCCTTTTACTAGGAAGAGCCCTGTCCATTTTGAGATCTCACTGATTATGCCAGGTTAGGCTTACTATGACAAAAAATGTGACCTAATTATGGGAGTGACATCCCATAGTATTTATAGGTTCTTTCCACGCTCAAGAAGAAAGGATCCTATGACAGTGAGGGTCTCCGGGTCATACTAGAATTCTGTTTACCACAACACTCAGTGGATAAGGCAGAAAAATCTAAATTCTACTTGAAAGACATAAAGTGTTATATGAAGGCATCATAGGGAGACAACCTTACTCTATGATGGTAAATGCTTAGCATACGGGAGATGCTCAATCAGTGTTTGTTAACCTGTGGCAAATCCATATATACTGAGAACACAATAATGTATTGGACGTATGAATCAGAATGAGGATTACTTGTCAAATAAGAAAACCTGTTTGTTCCGCAAATTGGATAGTTTGATTGTCAACTTTCTGTGCAGGGGAAAATGAACTCCAGAAGGAGGGGCTGGGTAGATAAAGGTAGGGCTGGGGTAGATAAAGAGCCTTTACACATTTAAGCATTTTGAGCTACTCTCAGGGGAGAAGCCAGAAGAATTTTGGTGAAAAACTTATTCAGAAACCACAGCAGGTAGCTTGATGTTAAAGGCAAGAATACAGGATCAGACACAAGTTGTCTTTAGTGGCCCAGTGTTTTTCTTATTTGCTGAGGCGCCTGAAAGTGTGTACTTACTCACATGGGTTACTAAGTTCCCATTCAATATATCACTTCCCTTGAAAGAGTCAAAGCACTTTCCTGAGAAACGCTCTGATAACCTGGCAACGAATGAGATAGACCTGCCCAGACTGGAGTTCAATACTTGTTTGTGTTGACAGTATCTTCCGGTGTCTAACAGGAGATTGAATTGTAGTCATTAAAAGTGCTTCTCTGGGGTCACCTAATAAAAACAACACTACTAGGGGGGTCTTCTGATTATGTGACTCCTTCATTTGAAGTAATTTCAGAGCTTTACAGACAGATCTGTTTACAGCTGTTTCCCATTCTTGTTTCACAAATGGAAATAAGTTGCCTCTGAAGAAAACGGACTTCTCCAAGGTCTTAGTAAATCAGTTGAAGCACAGGAGAGCTAATGCAATAGCCTAGCTTTAAAATTTCTAAAATGGAGATGCTTGGGTGTGGTGGCTCATGCTTGTATTCCCAGCACTTTGGGAGGCTAAGATAGGAGGACTGCTTGAGGCCAGGAGTTTTAGACCAGCTTGGTCAACATGGCAAGACCCAATTTCTACAAAAAAAATTTAAAAATTGGCTGAGCATGGTGGCGTGCACCTGTAGTCCTAGTTATTTAGGAGGCTGAGGGCTTAAGGAGGATCACTTAAGCCCAGAAATTTGAGACTGCAGTGGGCTACAGTTGTGGCATTGAACTCCAGCCTGGGCTATAGAGTGAGGCCCTGTCAATTTAGATAGATACTTTAAATTGATACCTGAGTTTCTAATTTTCTAATTTGAATATTCACTTTTAACACTTATTTAGAAACACTTCTATTGTTCTCACAGTTCTCTAGTCTTGAAATGCTTGTATCTTTTCCAAGGCCGAAAATCTGGATATTTTATAAAGCAGCTTAATTATTGAAGATTCAGATAAAGTCTGTTTGACCAAGCATGTGTGTTTGTAAATGTTAGGTTTAAATATTTTTATTTAATTGCTAAATACAAAATTGAATTACCTGACTGAAGTGACAGTCTGATTATTTCAATGTTATGCAAGAAGAATTTTAAATTTCCTGTGAAGTTCTCAGAAAGAATGATGAAGACATTGTTACTTCTTATATAAAGTCCAGTTTTAAGTACTCCAGA
Source organism: Mandrillus leucophaeus (assembly GCF_000951045.1). Taxonomy (NCBI): domain Eukaryota; kingdom Metazoa; phylum Chordata; class Mammalia; order Primates; family Cercopithecidae; genus Mandrillus; species Mandrillus leucophaeus. The sequence continues at coordinate 688,977 of NW_012109541.1, read as the reverse complement.
GTAGATTTAGAAAGCCTTTGCCGCTGTTTATCACACTTTAGCTGTTCAAGGAGGAGTCAGAGAGGCACATAAGTAGGGAAGGATGACTTATATAACTGATGCAAATACAAGTACAGGCCCAGCAAAATTTCAGGTCACTGTGGTTGAAGCTCTAATGAAGAGTAAACAAAATTACATCTTGTTATGTAGAAGTAAAGGAGGAGTGGCCGGGTATGGTGGCTCATGCCTGTAATCCCAGCGCTTTGGGAGGCTGAGGTGGGTGGATCACCTGAGGTCAGGAGTTTGAGACCAGCCTGACTAACATAGTGAAACCCTGTTTCTACTAAAAATACAAAAAATTAGCCAGGTGTGGTGGTGGGCGCCTGCAATCCCAGCTACTCGGGAGGGTGAGGCAAGAGAATCACTTGAACCCAGGAGGCGAACGTTGCAGTGGGCCGAGATAGTGCCACTGCACTCCAGCTTGGTCAACAAGAGCAAAACTCTGTCAAAAAAAAAAAAAAAAAAAAAAAAGGATGAGTGCACAGAAGAACTTGGAGGTTTATGGCCTATTTTCTGGTAACATAGAATCTTAGAATGGTTCAATCATTGTAGTGGCAATTGTTAATTGCCATCAAAATATCATTCTTGAAGATACTTGGAGAGGTTTGTGTGTGGTGAATTCCATCACATGTTAATATGACAGTGACAATGTCCTAAAAAAGTGACTACAATTGATGAAGATGTTGGATGTTTGTGAACTTAGCATCTAAACTACGAGTTTGAATTTTGTTTTTAATAACAAATTGGTATTAAGCTAGAACATCTGAAGTATTTTCTTATACTTAGGAAAACATAGAGCATTTTCAGATGTTGAATTTTAAATTAGGAAACAACAGCAAAGTATCTAGAGACACAGAATACACCAAAGGAAACCCACAAACCACAGGCTAAGACATTGTTACTGTGTGGACTGACCATGACAAAATACTCACTCCCTTTCCTCTCACAAGGGCTGCTTTTAGCTGAATACCAGATATTATTGACATAAAAAACTCAGAGCACTAAAAATGTATCTACTCTGTTTTTCTAGTATTTGTTTTTCTTCCTTGTCTCCTGCAATTTTATGTGAGAAATGAGAACTCGGCGTGACCCCAGTTATTAAAATCCGGAGGCTAGAATCTGGATAAAGAATATCTATTGAAGTATGGCACCAAAACTTGATAGCTTTTGTTTCTTTTTGGTACTGTTGTGAGGACCAAGAGTTAATGAAAGAACAAAAATCTAATCAAGCAAGTCTCTTCTTGTTCAGAAAGTTAAATGCATATGTGAAAGCATCAATGGTCAATATCGACACTTTGGTAGATGCATTGGAAGTAATTTGGCTTCACGCCAAGCTTTTAAGGCTATTGGTGGAGGAGGGAAGAGTTTAACAACAGGAAAACAGCCAAAGAATATGCACTTCTCTTTCATCATCTTTTTTTTTTTTTTGAGACATAGTCTTGCCTTGTCACCCAAGCTGGAGTGCAGTGGCGGGATCTCGGCTCACTGCAAACTCTGCCTCCCAGGTTCACGCCATTCTCCTGCCTCAGTCTCCCAAGTAGCTAGGGCTACAGGTGCCCGCCACCACACCCGGCTATTTTTTTGTACTTTTGGTAGAGATGGGGTTTCAGACCTGTTAGCCAGGATGGTCTCCATCTCTTGACCTCGTGATCTGTCCGCCTCGGTCTCCCATAGTGCTGGGATTAAAGGCGTGAACCACTGCACCCGGCCCTCTTTTAACATCTTAATCACCTATCATATGTAATGATTGGTGAATAATATAGGAAAATTGCTAAAATTGCTCTGTCTCAACATTTATAGTTTCCAGGGATGGAAATTATACCCAGATATCCAGACTTAACAGGCATCTAAAATTCAGGCTCTAACTCCTCAATGTTCTAGAGAATATCTATAATGCAATTTCTGCCTCTAGAAATCTTTGTGAAATTCTCACAAGTGGGAGATGTTTAGCATAATAGATAGATGAATGACTTGCACCAGATGTATCCTTTGTGTGGAATGCTGTTTTCCATGACTCACATACAGCTATTTCCACCTTGCTATATAGGGCTCAGTTTATACATCATTCCCTCAGAGAGGACTCTTCTGACCACCCTACCCAATCACTCCATAACATGTTTTATTTTTATCAGAGCACTTGCCACTTCCTCCTATTTTATTTTATTTTGTTTTGTTTGCGGTCTGTCTCCCTGACTCTCACTTGAATTTAAGGCCCATGGAAGCAGAGACTTTGTCTGTCTTGTTCATTTCTATTTCCCTGTGTCTAGAAGATGTCTAGCTAATAGTGCTGTGGAATGACAAATGAGTAAATGAATGAGCAATAAAGTATAGATATATTCTACAACTATTTAGTTCTTTGTTTCCCAGGGAAAGTTATTTGGTCTTAATATTCTGCCTCTCATATTCTTTCTGTTCACAAACGATATTAAAATGCATAGTGTTGCCAGTGTATAAGGGTTTACATGAGGGTTTTTCTACAAGCGTGGAGAGGGTTTCTCCAAGAGCAAAATAAGATTATCAGAAAATTTACTTTTAAGATAAACAAATGATAGATAAAAACTGAGAAAGGAAGTTACCTAAGTAAGATAAAGTGACTCCTAGGTCAAGATTTGATTGAAATGAATGAAGTGTATTATCATATATAAGAGGCAAAAAAGACAACTAAAAGCATTGGTTAACCATGAAAGTAGAAAAAAAGAGTTTTGGATGCAACTTTGCCAGTGCCTGTCTACACATCCAAGGATCGTGCATCCTGGAAGGGTCCGCCAACACACCACTCTGCTGTGGAATGGTTGCGTCTGGTCATCTCAACCTCATGCAATTATTTGCTTCTTGAAGTCTCTTTGTTCTGATTTCCAGGCCACCAAGCAAACTTTGCAATGTGATTTGGCACACATTTCTCCCGCCATGAGAAATATACCTATAAACTTGAAGTCCTTCAGTCCCAGTGATGACCATTGCCCATCACACATAATAAATTGGCATCAGCTTTATGTGTCTATCCCATAAGCTTGGTAAATGTGAGTTGTTCCTAAAAGAGCTGTGCTGACAATTCGTACATCTAAGCTGGCTAGGTTCCCAGCAATGTGCTGGATTCTGATAAATTCACCAGGATGAGGGATTGAAGACCTTGTAAGGGAGGCACAAGAACTGAGCCAAAAATTTTAGTTGAATTTTTGAATTAGTGTCCATCTGCTATCCATGAAACAGGTTGGTGACTTAACTGAGGGCAATGTTTTGAATCTTTCTAACCTAAGGGGATGGAGGTAAGTGAAATCCAAATCACCATCTCTATTTCTCAGCACGAGAGGTAAAGAATTTGGGACTAGTTATTTGGAAATTCAGATCTCAGTCTCATTTGTTTCTTTAGAGCCTCTCCCTAAAGCAAGTCTTAACATGGTATAAAGGAAGAAGGTGGATTTTCTTCTCTTCCTTGGAAAACCCTCCCTATGCCTAATGCCTACCCCAATGTCTACAGCCAAGTTCCTCAGCAGGGCTCTGCACCAGGGCTTGAGGCCCAGGAGCCCAGATGAAGCATGAAGAACCCGTGGATCCAGCCTGTGATTGCCTGTGTTTGGCCGCATATAAATAACCCTGGCCTTGGTAAAAGGGTCAGCTCAGGGACTTGTGTCTTTGGCATTGCTGATCTGCTTTCTGACTGCTTTTCATCCCTCCTGTTTTCAATGACCTTTCCTCTCAGCATTTCTATTTACATTAAATACTCTCCTTAACTTCTTTTATATAAAATATTCTTTCTTTAATTGCATTATAATAACCCAAAAGCAAGTGATAAGGAGGGGTGTCCTATCTTTGTGTCTAAAGTCATACTATGGTTTGGTGTAAGTTTAAGCAAGATACCCAGCAAGATCTGGGTGTCTTTCACCAAGACAGTAGAATGAAGCAGTTAAGAACTTTGGGCTTGAGCCGGGTGCAGTGGCTCACACCTGTAATCCCAGCACTTTGGGAGGCCAAGTCGGGCAGATCACCTGAGGTTGGGAGTTCGAGACCATCCTGACCACCACGGAGAAACCCCGTCTCTACTAAAAATACAAAAATTAGCTGAGCATGGTGGTGCATGCCTGTAATCCCAGCATTGGGAGGCTGAGGCAGGAGAATCACTTGAACTCAGGAGGCAGAGGTTGTGGTGAACTGAGATCGCGCCATTGCGCTCTAGCCTGGACAACAAGAGCAAAACTCCGTCTCAAAAAAAAAAGAAAAGAACTTTGGGTTTGAAGTTTGAATTAACCCTTGTTTTGCCACTCACTTGCTGCTTGATTTTGATTTAGGTCATGTTTTCAAATCTTGGGTTTCTCATCTGCTAAACAGCAGTAGTAACTCTTCAGAGTGCTTCTGAAGATTAAACAAAATCATGGATTTGGGGCTTAGCAAGCTCCTAGTACACACTATTATTTGTTTTATCATCTCTGCCCTCACTGCGGGATTCTTTTCAGTTCTGCTCAGAAGGAAGAACCCTCCTAACCCCTTCCCAGTGAGGATGGCTCCTGGGCCCAGAGGGACTTGCCAAAGCCATGTTAAGAGAGGATAAGCCACCCCTCTCTGTCCCGTGCCTGCTCTTTGCTATTCTCATAGCCCTGCCCCATCTCCTGTGTACTTTCCACCCCTACTTGTCTGAAGCCCTTTCACTGTGCCTTCTTTCTTTGTTTGTATGTGCTGTATCCCAAGATCACTGCAGTAACAGTTCTGCTGGCACCCTGCCTTACCTATCAGATAAGCTGTGGGGATATGAGCTACAGTTTCTATAGCTTTGAGGCCTGAGGTTGGAGTTTGAGCATAGAGACCACGAGCTACTGTGCAGGGGAATGTTCTGATGAAGGGCAAAATCTGGCAATGAGAGAACTGGGAGAGTAGGAGTGGAACCCAGAAATGTTTAGTCCCAGGTGCAGGGGCTGGGAGTGAGGACCTAGACTGCTTGGTGATGGAGATGATGTTGTCATTTTCCCTGTGTCTACAGCACCTAGCACAGTGCTCGGCATAAAATAGGCCCTTAAATGTAGGTGGGTGATAATTACTGAGGAGTAAAATTTAGGAACTTTGTTGTTTAAATTGTGTGTGATTGGGGAATTGTTGATTTGCCTGAATACTGATTACAGTCTCTCTAAAAGGAGCATAAAAATGACATATTTACGTTGCCGATGTAAAAAGTATTGAATGGCATTTATGTGACTTGCTTAGATTAACACATAGCAAACTAATACTTATTATACTTGTCATTACATTTGTATCACATTACCTTTGCTGTAAGTTTTATTTGATTGCAATCGTAAACTCTATGTATGCTTAAGATGTGTTTACAGAGTCTGAGGCTTAATCCACCAGTAACAACAGACATCTTTCTCTGTGCTTTAGAGTCCTACCTCGCGAGCTCAGACTTCCTAGAATGTTACCACGTGTCCCACATTTGTTCACTCACATATTTAAAAAAGACAAAAAGGACAGAAAGAACATTGCTCAGGACAGTCATGGGAGGGGGGTGACCAGAACGAAAACAGTCAGTGCAGAACATTGTGCAGGCCCATTCCTGGGGCGTGAAGAATCCGAGACATTTGGAGAAGACCCAGGGAACACAAGGAAGGGAGGGGGGTATCGCAAGCAAGAGGCAGGCAGTGAGGAAGCAGCCAGGGAATCTGGCTGGGATTCCAATCCATTCTTAGCTACTTGATACAAAGGCTATTATATTAAAATTCTTCTAAAGAAAGATGGATTTCCACAGCACCCTATTTGTGTCCTAAAATAGGGTGCTGGAGCAATTGAATGGTGCAAAAACTCTTTCTTCCCTCAGAGTCAAAGAAAGAGTAAAAATTGGACTTAGGAAATTAACTTTCTACTTGAGTAGTATTTGTCCTTTTTCACATACTTGTTTATAAACAGTTTGAGTTTCACTGAATAATTTTTCTTTCAGTTAATAATATAGCTTCCCACATCCAGTCACTTACTAAGCTCTGGACACCTCTAGTTTTTTCAATAGCTCTCAATCTTCTATCTTAGTACAGGATCATCTGAAGGACATCTCAGGGGAAGGTTTCATGTGTAAGTGATTTATGAAGGACGTGCTTCCAGGAGAACCTGGGAAAGGAATGAGGGAAGCAAGATAGGGAAGGGTGCAGTTTCAGGCAGCATGTTCCAGAGAGTAGCTTCAGCCTGAGCCCATGGAAAATACTGGAATGTAACTTGGGTCTTGGGATTTGTCCCAAGCATGATCAAAGCAACTGGGCTTTAAGATTTTATATTTTATAATCCCTCTCTAAAGGCTGTGGGATTTGAGGGGTTAGTGGTGGTGGGGGTGGTGTGTGGAAAGTGAACTTTTAGGCACTTTGGGTTTTTTTATGCCTGTGGGCAAGGCACTCCAATGCCAAGAAGTGTTCGCCAAAGGAAAGTTTCAGGTGTGAGGTGGATGTGGGCATGCAAGCAAAAGTGCGGCTGGAGGGTGGTGCACAGAAGATGTTACCAAGGATACCAGGGGATCTCAGCGGAGCTTAGAGAATTTCCACAGCCTCTCTTGATCCTCTGATCCGTAAATTCCTGTTGTCTTTTTGTCTTTTCTTTTCTTTTCTTTCTTTCTTTCTTTCTTTTTTTTTTTTTTTTTTTTTTTTGAGACAGAGTCTCATTCTGTCACCAGGCTGGAGTACAATGGCATGGTCTCATCACACTGCAATCTCCACCTCCCGGGTTCCAGCGATTCTCCTGCCTCAGCCTCCCGAGTAGCTGGGACTACAGGTGTGCACCACCACGCCCAGCTAATTTTTGTATTTTTAGTAGAGACGAGGTTTCACCATGTTGGCCAGGATGATCTCGATCTCGTGACCTCGTGATCCACCTACCTCGGCCTCCCAAAGTGCTGGGATTACAGGTGTGAACTGCAGCACCTGGCCATCTGTGATCTTTCTAAATCACAAATCTGGCAGTGCTAGTCCAGTGCTCACAACCCTTCAGTTCTTACCTAAAGTCCAAGCTCCTTAGCATGACTTGCCTGATACTCTTGATCTGACCCCAAACTCTTACGGCTGTACTCAAATAGCACAGTGGGTGTTATGCACTGAATATTTATGATCCCACCTCCAAATCCTAATACCAACCCCATGGTGATGTATTAGGAGACAGAACCTTTGAGAGTGATTAAGTCATGAGGGTGAAATCCCCATGAATGAGATTAGTGCCCTTATAAAAACACTCCAGAGAGCTCTCTCACCCTTTCAGTCATGTGGGGATGTGGCAATAAAAATCCTGGGCCTTCTATGAAACAGGAAGTGGGCCCTCAACAGACACTGAATTTGTTGACACCTTGATCTTAAACTTCCCAGCCTCTAGAACTTTGAGAAGCAAATATTTGTCATTTAAACCGCCCAGTCTATGACATTTTTGTTATAGTGGCCCAAATGAATTAAGATGCTGGTATGGCTTGCTGCTCTCTGACCTCTGGAATTCTGTAAAGTTATGCCTAATGTCTAGAAAATCTTTGCCCACCTCCTCACCTGGCTCACTGTTCCTTACCTTTGAAGATCTAACTCAATCTTTATGGCCTCTGGCTTTCCACTGTACCCTGGGCTCATGCCATTGTAATATTTGCCACACTCGTCCTCCCACCAGACTGTGAGCCTCTTTAAGAGAGTCTTGTGCCCTGTTCACATCTACATTGCATCATTCTTGAATTCTATTAGAGGATAAAGTGAACTGAAGGAGGAGCAGGAAATCTGTCTTTGCAGGGATCTGCAGAATGAATGTGATTTAAGTTTCATGGGCCTCATTCTTCAAGAGTTAGGCCAAGAGAGTCAAAGCAAAAGGTTGGTCCCCTATTATGCACCAGATAAGGGGCTGGATGTACATTGTCATATTTAGGACATGTGTACATAAATGTACATCCAGCCCATTATCCGGCGCATAGCAGGGGACCAACCTTACCTTTGGAGATTCAGCTCAATCTTTATGGCCTGTGGCTTCCCACTACACCTTGGGCTCACGCCATTGTAGTATTTACCACACTCATTTTCTAAGAGGTAGCACCATCAAGAAATCATAAAATAGAATAAGGCTCTTGAGATCAGAGACTTTTCTGTTTTCAGAGCTTTTCTGGTTTCCTAACGGTGCTACCTCTGAGAAAGAAAAATTTAACTCATATACTCAATTTGGCCTGCATCTATACTGAAAGCGGAAGAGATATTTAAGCCAATTAAATGTATATTTTTGAGGGCCTTGGATTTCAGGCGAAGACTTGGCAGTGTAGTAGATGTCAAGTATGACATGAATTAAACATGGAACCTGATTGCTATGGGTTGAATCATGTCCCCTCAAAATTTATATGTTGAAGTCCTCACCTCCAGTATCTTGGAATATGACTTTATTTGGAAATCAGGTCACTGCAGTTAAAATTCAAGATGAGGTCATCCTGGAGTTGGGTGAGCCCCTAATCCCACCGGCATTCTTACAAAAAGAATGCCACACAAAGAATCAGATATGCATATCAGGAAAATGTCATATGAAGATGAAGGCAGAGATCGGGATGATGCCCCTAGAAGCCAAGAATGTCAAAGATTGTCAGCAAACCACCAGAAGCGAGGAGAGAGACATGGGACAGGTTCTCCCTCGCAGTTCTCAGAAAAACAACTCTACTGACACCTTGATCTGGACTTGCTGCTTCCAGAACTGTGAGACTACACATTTCTGTTGTTTAAGCCACCCAATTTATGACAATTTGGTATAGCAGTTTTAGCAAATTTGCACACTAATCAGTCAACTAAGAGATAGATACTAAAAAAAAAACAGTATGTTGCAGTGTGATGAGGCTAATAGTAGCATCTGTGCAACCTACAGATGCAGCACAGAGAAGAGAAGGATTGGCTGTGAGTTTTGGGAATCAGATCTACACAAGTAGGGGGTACTGGCGAAAGGAAGGTTGCACAGAAGAGTTGCGTGAGTCAGGTTTTGAAAGCTAAAGATGATGAAGACTGATCTCTCTCTATGGTGGTTATGGCAGTCACAGATAAAGCCAACTGCTGTCCATTATTACCCCTATTTTCTCTTAAAAATCTCTGGTAGGAGCTGTGCAGAGAGGCCTTAACAGATATGGGAGCAAGCAAGTAGATTTGGGGTCTAACAGTGGCATGTGGTAAGCAGCCTGTGATCTTGCACCAATGGGTGTCATTCCACTCCCATCCCCCACCTCTGATGCAGCACACCCTTTGTTCTCCCCTTTCTTTTTTCCTTTGAGTAAATCTGTTTACTACCCAGAAAAACGAGGAAGGAATAGGCCAGTTGCCCAGGGCAGATGGTGCAATGTTAACAGATGACACACAGAAAGCAGAACTCCTCAGCTCCTATTTTCCTTTTACGTTCTCCAGCAAGGCTCTTCAAATGAAACAGAACAAAAGAAACATCATCAAGAAGAAACTGAAACACAAGTCCATGAGAGATAGTGAGGGAACCCACTATCTGGTTGATTTAAATGGTTTCGTGTCTTCAGATCCAAGTGAGTTATAACCAAATAATGAAAGAACTTACAGAAAACACCAGTGAGCCACGAAGCAGACATTCTTTTCAGTGATTTTTCAAAAAGAATTTCTGGATAATTTAAAATGTGCTTCAAACCTAGAGAAAGGCAAATGTTGCTCTCATATTCAAAGAAATATTAAAGATAAACTCACAGAAAATACCAGTTCATCCTGATTCCCTGAAAACTTTTTTGTTATTTTATTTAACTTATGTACATACAAACATACAAAGAGGGAAGAAGGGAGCAAGGGGGAGAGAGAAAATGAAGGAATGAGAGAGACACAGAAAGAGGGAGAGAAAACAGAGCAGAAAAGATACAAAAGGGAGAACAAGTTTATTAGCTTTGTGAAAATTACATTGAGTTTATAGCACTCAATTTACCTATGGTTGTAACTTCAATAATCCTGCAAAATTTTATAACAGTCAATTAAATAAGCATGATGTGTGCCTTGAGAAAATTAAGGAGATGATTAATAAGAACCAGAGGTTAATGAGAAAAAATCATGCTAAACTTGGAGCTTTTTTCATTCCCAATTTCCTTTGCCTTGTATTTTCTTGTTTCCCCAGTGTAAGAAATTCCCTCTCCATTTTTATTTCATCCAGAGATGCAGCACTACCTATATCAAACAGAATGTGAACGTCTGCAAGTTCTACACAGTATTTCCTGGAAGCTAATTGGATCAGAAGAAAAGGCAGTGCTGATCACAGAGTTTGCCTGTCAGTCCCCAAACTGTATTTTCTATTTTCCAAGTTCCTCATCCTGAGGCTTTCTTCCCTATCTTTTTCTGTGAGTACCCACAAATCCTGGGCTTCTTCGTTATCCACTTCCCTCTTGTTCCTGTTCTGATAATCTTCCCAGTACATTTGTCCATCCAGGAGCTGGTTGCTGGCTTGCTTTGGTCAGATGACTCCTCCTAGGGTCTGGATCCTTGATTGATGGCTGGGACCAGGAACCTCTGAGCAATCCATCCGTCTGATGCAGACTGTCCTTATTCACTATGCTTACTATGAATTCCAGTTCCCTTCTCACACATTGGGCTCATTTCTTCTTCTTGAACTATGTCATTATTTTTCTTTTATTCCATATTATTTGGACACCAACTCTTCAAAATACATCATTACCCCAGGATTAAGAGCCTGGGCTTTGGAGTAAGACTGTGCTTTTTATCTCTAAAAGTTATAAATCAGATCATATTTCTCTCTTGTTTCAAATCTTCCACAAAGTTTTCACCATGTTTAGAATAAAATCCCAACTCTTTACCATGACCTGTAAGGATCTAGATAATCTGGTCACTGCCTACCTCTGTCATCATTGCACACCACTCTTTACTTTTTTTTTTTTTTTTTTTAATATGCCTTCTTTCTGTTTTTTAAACATGTCAGGTCTGTTCTTGTCTCCCAGTCTTTACACTATTTTCCCTCAGATCATCACATTCCTGGATTGTTCTATTCATGAAATTTTCAGCTAAAGTTTCTTCTTGGGGGAACTTTCCTGACTACTCTGTCTAAATCAGTCCTCTTCTCCCACTACCAGTTAGTTCCTGGCACTTTATGGTGCTGTATTGTCTTTGTGACACTTAATATCCTCTAGAATTACCTTGTGCATTTATTTGATGACTTTGTTTATTTCCCTTGCCTTGACCTCCCAGAATGTAAGTACCATGAGCGCAGGGTCTCTATCCTCAACCCATAGACAGTTTCTGGTATGTAGTAGGTACTCAATAAATAAAACAAATCAGTGAATGCTTGCTCCATACTTTCTGTGCTACATGGCTATGAACTAATTGTTTCCATGGGTTTTAGTTCCCTATCTTTACAATGTGGTTGGCAACTCCTGTTTCATTGGGATTTTGTGAATGTTGAATGAGATTACACAGGTAAGATGACTAGAGCGGAGTGGGGAATAGAACAGGCACACAATAACATGAAGGGTTATTATGATATGCCACTCTCCATGGAATGCCATAGGAACACAGAGATGATTCTAACGAAGTCCTTTTCCCAGAAGTTCCCAGTCATTATGTTTGAGCGGACATTAGAGTTGCTGCAGGCCTTGGACACCACACCCCACTTTCCCTGTTGAACCTCTCCTGGGAGCCAGACTCTCCCAGGGCCTGTCACATCTGGTTGTTGGGTCATGTTCCTAGGCCTGCTTATCCACATTGCCTTGTCTTATTGTGAATAAACAACCAAGATACACTGATAATCCCCAAGATTACAAAACTAACCCAATTCTCTTTTATGGATGAAGCTATTAGACTAGTATTTCTAGGTATAACACAGGGTCTTAGTGTCTCTGTATTTTAGCAGAGAATATGACAGACATTTAGATATTATAGATGAATATGAGAATATGCCTCTTTGACATTAATTACTATTTAATTAGATAAACCTGAAAAACTCCCAATGTTTTACAAGTTTAAAAAGCACTCTTAAGATTACAAACAGTAATGAAGATTCATAGGTAGAAGACTGGATCTTTGAATTATAATTTGATTTGATTATACAGGGGGTGTCTAATTTATTCACTTCTCTACCAGTCTGTTGTCACAGTATCCTGAAAGATGATGAGCCTCTGAGCCTAGTATCTCTGTCTTCTAATTATCTGAACATAGTAAGAAGGCTACAAACTGATGTATGTAGCATGATACCATTCTGCTGAAAAATACATATTCATGCATGGAAGAAAAATAGCAGAAGGACACCAACATGTTAACAGTAGAAGTAATATTTCAGTCTTTTTTTCCCTATGCTTTTCAAACTGTGCTGCTGCTTTTACTCCTTATGACTTTTGTAGGTGGAAAAAACTAATACAAATGAACTGCACACTTTTACAGGATGGGAGAAGGATGACCTGTGAACTTCTCTTGTTAGAAAAGTCTCAGGGACTGAGGTGATTGTCAGTCTCAGAGCAGCCATATCTGAGACGAGGACCAAGGACCAAAGACCAAGTAGCTGTTTCTGAGACAAGGACGACCTCCAGAACAGGTGGAGAGTAGTTCCCAATGGTGCATCATGACAGGTCTCAGTCCCACCTTTTAAGAATTGTTCTTATTTTGAAGTTAGGGTGAAGTAAACTTTGGTTTAATTTTAAGAATAAATTTCTTATAAGTATAGCTATGGAGAGAATGGCCATTTTGTTAGATTGTACAGTCCATCGTCAGCAGGTAGCCTTTCTCGAACAGAGATGCTAAAAAGAGGATTTCTATACTGGATGGGGAGTTGGACAAGATGATATTTTATATTTTCTTCTAGGTTAGTAGACATCATTATCAAATCTGCCACTCTTTCTTCTTTATTACTTATACTATCTCTATGAGATGGATATTATTTTTATTAGTGAAGAAATTGATGCTTAGACAGGTGAAATAATTTGCTGAATACTCAAGATCTTTCACATTTCTTAGCTGGGATTTGAGCTTAGATCTACTTGGCCTCCAAGACCAAAATATTCTATGGTGTTCTGCTACTTTCCAATCTGTGATTCTGTACGCACTTCTTCACTTTCTTTTTCTCTTCTCTTTGTAGATTTTCACATTGCTTTCTTTCTGTTTCCATGACTTAGACAACGATGGTATCTGGTAATATATTTGGCTTTGATTTGGTTCTTGGTATTGATATTTAAGGCAAAGAAATAAATGGCTGACTCTTGGATAGCAGAGTCATTATTTATTATTATTATTAATTATTGTTTTTGATGTAGCTGAAGAGATACTGGGTTATAATCTTAAAACTTCCAATGATGAGTGTCTAGAAAAAACAATCTTAAGTATTTAAAGATTATTCTTTTTTAATACTGAAACTAACAGTATGAGGCTTTCAGTAGAAAAGTAATAGGAGACAAATTGACAGCAAATTGAAAATAAAAGCATCTGTCTTAGTGCTGTTCTCATTCTGGATTCCCCACATTTCTTTTTTTTGAAGTGTGTACCTTCTTCTTTTTGTGTGGAATTGCCAATCCTTCTACATGGATTAGTCCCAAAGAGTGGTTTCTCTGCACATTCTCCACCAGACAGTAGCTCTTCATTAGGATGCCTTGATACTCTGGTGTGGTGCCACCACATGTAAGTTACACTGAGCTCCCTGGGACTTGCAGAAGCAGGGCCCATTCTACATATGCTTCAGCCCCACTGTCAAAATCTTTGTAGTGGTAGCTCCCCGCTACATTTGAATTCTGTTGCTGCAGCAACGAGCTCAAGAAGAGCTTCTGTATGGGAATAGAGCTAAGGAGGATGCTAAGGCTCAGGCGAACTGACCCCTTGACAGCCTAACATGGAGGCTTTTATCTTTGAATTTAACACATTTGTCAACTTGACAGGAAGCTTGGGCTGCAGATTCCTGCCCTTGTGAGACTCTGAGGCCCGGCAGAAAGAGCCCAGACATGGGAGTCAGAGTCACGGGAGGGTGTGGGGGTAAATCCTGGCCATGCAACTTCCTGCGCTAGGATCTTATTTCCCCTGGCTAGAATTCTATCATCTATAAAATGGGATAATAATGACTATTCACGGAATTTTAGAGAAAATAAATGGTTAATTATGCAGAAACAAGGATGTGGAGATAAACGGGAATACAAGAAAAACAATAGGTTAAAAAAAAATCATAGCCCTGCTTCACAAATCTTTATGCCTGATTTTTACCCTACTCAAATATTTGTGAACTGTCGTGGAGATATAGTCTTTGCCTGAGTATTTTGCCAGGCTCAAAAGAGCTATCTATCTTTCAATCTGAGCAGCTTGATAATAATGCCCCCAAAACACTGTGGGATTACACATGAAAATGAATGCCAAGGAAAATAAATAAAATTGATTAACAAAGAGTAATTGCTATTTAATCACAATTTGAGAAACACATTTTTGCCCTTTATTACAGTCATTCTGTCCTTTAAACTATTGTGTTTTGTCAAAAGAACATGCACTTGCAGTGCTTGAAAGTGAGAAATAATACATTTTTCAAGTGTTCACCATGTCAGTGTCAGAACGGCAATGAAAGTAGTTATTAAAAACCTTAGCTGCACTTTCAAGTAAGAAATAAAGTAAAACATAAATTGCTTTCATGAAATGAAGCTAGTTACCATGATCAATGGTCAATAATAGTATGTGTTATTTATTCTTCTGTGGAGCAAGGGGCAAAGAGGTTTGAAAATGACTGGTTAAATATCAGTCTATTTTATTTAATAAGTGATAGCTATTTCCTACATTACACAAAACTCAGTCTACTTATCCAGAGCTCATATTTCAGTCTCAAATTCAGCTTTGGCTGAATAACCAGAAGCCATCATTGTGGGCCTAAGCTGGGAGATTTTTAGTAAGGATTCTGTGACATGGTCAAACAGAAGACCAAATGGATTTGGTGAAGGCTGGATTACTTACACAAAGTCCAAAGATAAATTTAGTTGAAAATTGGTCACAGGTAGCCTTGCAGTCTCAAAGGGCATTTCTGACTAGACAAACAGCGTCTACCAACATCCCCTCCACTGAAATAAACAGCTGAGTGTTCCCTTGCCACAGGCTGGGTAAATACTAACTAAACCGTCTGCCTGTATGCCAGTCGGAGCAACACTCCCTATTTTTTAGCAAAATATTTTTCCACTCTGGCCATCCAAGAAACTCTCCAAATCCAATACATTTCAACGGAGTTTTTAGGCTTCCCGATTTTTCTCACTATTTATAGCTTTCAGATGTTGGCAGGTATGGGACTACATTTTCTTCAGAATAAAGTTATAAACGGCAGCAGTGCTGTTTCATCATATGCCACACAGTATTAAGTCAGTATTAAAACAATCCTTCTTCTTTATGAATGTCAACATTGACAAAGGCTAGAAAACAAAATAAATGCCTCACCAATATTATATCAGTGGTCATATTTATATTGTGCAGAGTTTTATGGAGTGAGGAAGAGGGAATGGGATCCGGAGGGAAAGCCCAGTCTGTTCAGGGGTAACGTCTGTTCAGGGAATAGCATTTGTGAGGCTGAAGTACAAAAGTCCAGGAGGCCAGATCTGCCCCTTCTGTGAAACTAAGGCTGAGCAGGGCATAAAAGGAATGTAACAGTGCCTCCAGGCATATAGTATTAATAAATTACCAACTGCTTGCAAACACAACACCTTACTGGTCCTTAGAACAACCCTGGGCAATAGAATAGGTAATTATTCACCCCACTTTATGGATGAGGAAACTCAGTTTCAGAGAGATGACTTAGCCGGGGTTACCTTGCTAGAATGTTGTAGAGCCAGAAGTGGAGGCCCAGTCTTCCGATGGCTAACCTTGCTTTTCTTCCCCAACTCACACTGCTTCTCCAAGAATTCAGCCCATGGAGCTTTCCCAGGCTCACTGGAGAGATAGTCTATTCACATGTAAAGGCCAGTGAATAAACAGAAAGAGACAGTAAAGGGATGGATTAGAGAATAAAGCCCAATATTCCAGTTGCTAGAAAAAGATTATATTGGGCAGGTTAGGAGGTGATAATCAGGCACATCTGAAATGTGGAAAAGTTGAGTTTAAATCACCAGTTTTGTCACCAACCAGCTAGGTGACCTTGGTGTCCTCATCTGTAGAGCTTTAAGGACTCCCTGGGAATTGTGGTAAAATCACCACAATGAAGCCCTTTGGGGTCACTTGAGAGACAACCTTTAAGATCTTGCCCTAGGCCACCTGTGGCAGGATTCATCAAGGAGGCATGATGTGAACTAAGGAACTATAGCAACAGAGAGGGAAAGGAGAAGGGAAATATGGACCGGGAAAGAGTTGAGTCCAGTTATGGTGGCAAGGGTGGGTGTGCTGCTTATGTGGGAGAGTAAGGAGATACTTGATGGATAGGTGATACAAAAACAAAATATGTGCAAAGTTCAACCATTACCAAGTCAGTTTTATCCATGGAGCTAATCAGTCTGGACATTTCAGGTCAAAATTTACTCCTTTATCCTTTAACCAATTATCAAGACAGTTGTCCTAAGTCTTCCTTCTTTCCTTCTCCCCTTCCTCCTGCCCTCCTTCCTTCTATCTACCTTCTTTCCTCCTTTCTTCCTTTCTGCCTCTCTCCTTTCCTTCCTTTCTCCCTCCCTTCCCTCCTGCCTTTCTCTTCCTCTCTCCTTTTCTTCCCTCTTTCCTCCCTCCCTCCCTTCTACTTTGCCTGCTTGAAGACACAGACTTCTCTGGAGTATATTTCAGGAGGGGTGGATTTGTTTGTCTAGGGCAGGGCTGTCAAATACAGGTCATGCATGCTGCCACGCCCCTGCCATGACAGACAATGCTAATCAATCACTGTACTCTGGGCATGATCTCAGGATTAATTTCAAGGTGCATGGGTTGGTTAGAGTTGGCTCAAGTGACGAGAGTTGTTTGCCAACGTAAATCTAGGACACAAATGGATCAAATATGGCTTTCCATTTTCAAAAAGGTTAAAGTATACTAGAAAACATACTTCCTTTAACCTTTTAAAACATTCCACCCCCACCCCCTACTGTTTTAATCTCAGCAAGAGCCTCAAGCAAAAATAGACAAATGTTATTTGAAGACATCATCTAGTGAAGCGAGAGTCTAGCAAAGATTTTTTAGAAGCCTGAATATGTTTCATGAATGAATATCATCTTTTGAATATTTTGTCATACAAATTGACTTCTGGACATTTTGATGTTTGCTTCATGTAAATTTGAATTTCCCTAGTGCTAAAATTTGGTTTCTCTGCTTTAATGCAAATACGTTATATGTGTACATAGACGTGGAAGTTATGAGCTTAGTTTCTGAAGCCTATGTCGGAACCCCAGCTCTGTCTGTTTCTAGTTGAGTGCCCTTGAACAAGTTAATGTTACCTTTCTGAGCTTCAATTTTCTCATACTGAAAAAAGTAGTAATCATCATTGTTATCTCACAAGCTTATGGTGAAGAGTAAATGAGATAATTCATGTATAACATTTAGCATAGTATCTTGCACATAATAATACTCCACAAATGTAAGTTTGTGTGTGTTGTATGCAACTAGTACTGTCTATCCAGGGTGAATTAAGGACTGTGATGCTTATTGAATTGTTTGGCTAAATGTTACATTTCTTTGCTTTTGTGGGTTTAAGTCAGAGTTTTAATGCTACTTGAATTCTATTTTGTGGTTCTATCATGATTTTTGTGTGTGTTTAAACTCCAAGAAAAATGTCCTCTTTTTTGGTAGCTGATATATTCAAACTACCAGTGCTGGAAGAAAAATAATCTGTCATTGAAGTAGATGAGAGTTGACATGACAGACTGTGCACTCTATCTTAAACATTCATAACATGCATAATATGGTCCCTATGGAATGAAATAACTCCTTTAGAGTCTTTGCAGTCCCTTGTACCATGGGTCTCCTAGAGCGAAGCCATTATAATTCTAAAGCAGCTATGCCTGCTTGGGGAATAAAACATCAAGGAAAAAAAAGGCATTTCACATACCAAACAATTGACATTTCTATATTGTTTAGATGTGTGTGCATACATGTGCACAAAAGTATGTGGATGGTGCACATAGGTGTGTGGTGTTTTGAACTCTGGTGTTTGATATATTATTGCTTACTGGCTAGAAGTAATTTCTTCAGAATCTGAAACACTTGAAATCCTGATTTTATTATGTTATTGGTCATGTGATTTTGAAAAAGCTCCCTGTTAAAATCTTAGGTAACTCATATTTAAAATGTGGATAACCATATCTTCATACTCTTTCATAGGAAGAATAAACTCATGTGAGATAATACATGTAAAATATATAGTAAATATTTGGCACATTTCAATTTCTCCAATAATAGAGCCATTAATAATGATAAATAAGTAAAACAAGTAATTAAAATAATGTCTATGGCAAGGCAAACTGGTTTTCAGCTTCATTATTCAATGTCCTGCTTTGATTTTTATTTTATAGAATAATCATTTGCTAGCTTAAGTAATACATCATTCCTTAATTATAACTGTCAAGTGAAGACTTCACTAATTTATGCCTCTTTGGAGAAATATAAGCACTTGAGCAAATAACTAATATTCTGACCCTGAGTTTCCTAATCTAACAGGAAAGTCTATCTCAGTGACTGCATTCTGTCATAGCCATTCCTGTTGAAAGGATGAAATGAAATAATGGATTTTACAGGTCTGTGTGAGGCACAAGCTGGCCATACAACTGGAGAAAGGATATAAAATTGTATATACTTATGAAATACTCAAATATTAATAGGCAGTGTCTAAAGAAGACCAGAGCATTTGAATAAACAAACAAATAATCAGTCCAATGGCAAGTGGAGATTTTTATATTTTCTAAGTATTCTTCTCAATTGAAAGAGTTGACTTGTGCAGTGCATGCACTGCATAATGACATTTTGGTCACTAAGTGTGAACATATGACAGTGGTCTCATAAGATCATAATACTGTATTTTTACTGTACCATTTTATGTTTACATATGTTTAGATACACAAGTATTTCCATTATGTTACAGTTGCCTACAGGATTCAGTATTCAGTACCGTGACATGCCTTATGGGTTTGCAGCCTTGGGGCAATAGGCTATACCATATACTTACTTGTGTAGTAGGCTATACCATCTAGGTTTGTGTAAGTACACTCTGATGTTTGCACAATGATGAAATTGCCTAATGATGCATTTTTTTTAGAATGCCTCCCTTTCATTAACTGACACAGGTCTGTATTTGTTTTTAATAAGAAATTATAGTACATGGTAAATTTTGCCTTTAACATTTTTTTGGAAATAAATGGCATTCCCAAAGAGCCTCTTGGGCTTGTAACTGTGCTATATTTCCATGTTAGCTACATCAAGATAATAACATTTGATCAACACAGTCTACTTGGAGTGACCAGATACTACTGGGTCTCTGTTGGTCACACTATTGTGGATATGAGACAACAAACAGATTTTGCCAGATGTTCCAGTATAAACAGCTTCTCTGCTGTCAAAACCTAGAGTTGAAGTGCCGAAGAGGGATATTTCAACCTTCTTCATACTCCAGTAGAGAAGGAGTCATTATTATTTACCCAACTTTTCAAAGGTAAACATTAAATCAATTTAACAATTTAATTTTAAGAAGAGTGAATTTGAAATTGGGAAACAAATCTACCATTTACTTCCATGGTTTTTTTTTCCTGACATCTGTAAAACAAGGCTAATGATATCCACTTCACAAGACTCTTATACAACATTAAAAAATTTTCCTGAGAAATTCATTTGTACCTAACAAAATACTGCAACTATGTAAATTAGTAAGATATTCGCCTAGTCTTTTTAAATTCTCGCTGAGGTTGTGCTTAGTTTGTGGTGTTTGGAAATTAACTTGAATATTAACTCACTCAGGTTAAAATTTGGCCTCTGGAGCAAAAAAACTGTATATTTGCACTCAATTATATCAAAAAAACAAGCTTTAAGCCCAACTGGTTCTGTCTGGGAAAGATGGCAGTGACTGGGGCAGCATCCAAGGAGCCACTGGTGCAACGGTGCACCCAGCAGTTGGGGAAAACTTTCAGCCTGGATGTCAGCAAGGAGATCATGCACAGTGCTTCCAAAAAGATGAAACTTTAGATGGGCAGAAATCAAGGGACCAGCTAAAGCTGGGTAGGAGGAAAGGGAGAGACAGACAGGAAGTTCCTGTATTTGCTGAACCTGACACAACTGCAGAGGTAAAACACCTTTTAATTTGCCCAAGGCATGAGAGAACAGCAACTCCTTTAAGTGTAAGACAAAGTTTGTCAATTTACACACAAGAGAGGGACCCACAGGCTTGCAGTCTGCTCCCGGGTTGCCATCCTTGTGATTGCCTGGGCCAGAAGTACAAGCTCATCAGTAGCTGTCTGATCTGTGGGCCTGTTGTTTGTGAAAAAGAGGGTGCCAGCCCTTGCTTATTCTGTGTCACAACAGTATGTACTCATGAAGAACAGGATATTTTGCAGCATGAGTCAAATGAGAGCCAGAAACTGCTAAAGAAGCTTATGCCATTGATGGAGAATTCTGGAAAGGTGGACAACTCTGCCAAGGACTTTCTATGTCATCAAGAATTTCAAATTATGTCTGGTCTGGAGAAGGATATCAAGCACAAAGACAGGCTGTTAGAGTTGCATAGAGCTAGTTTTCAAAGGACCCAAGTCATTGATGCTGATCAGATTTTTTTGCCAGTGACTCTAACCAGTGGTTGTCCAAACTTGAGTGGGAAACCAAATGAGAAGCAAGAAGAGGAGCTGAGAGAACTTCGACATGCCTCTCAACTCTCTAAGAAGGTCACCATTGAGTTTACAGCAGGAAGATCCTGGAAGAAGAAAATCCATTAGCAGAATATCACAGCAGACTAGACGAGACAATACAGGCAATTGCTAAGGAAACCTTGAACGAGACACTGACCCCATTTTATATATCTCCTGAAGAGCCTTTGGGAGTTCTGGTAAATCTTAGCACATACCAGTCCCCTCCCCAGTGGGTTGACCATGCAGGTGCAGCCTCACAGAAGAAGGCTTTCCATTCAGCAGGATTGGGACTGGAATTCAACTCATTTCAGTACTTCTTGTGAATCCAGGGTCAAGACTTTCAGGGAGGTTTGACAGTGGCTCATGTCTCTCTATACATCAGCCCTGGGTTTCTCAGCTTGTTAGAGGGATTAGAAAATGATGGAGTGCAGATCCTGGTATATCTCCCACAGAGGACAACTTTGGATAGCAGTCGTAGCTAAAACCTCCCTCTGCCTTCAAGAAGTCTCAGAACTCCAGGTTAGGTATCATCTTCTTCATGGGAAAGATGTGGAATTCCCCAGTGACTATCCATCAGGTTGTCTTTTGGGCTGTCTGGACCTAATTGCTTGTTTCAGAGGCAATTTCAGGAGCAGTTTCCAGACATCAGTGAAGAATCATGTTCTCCACTTGTTTTCATCTGCAAAAGTCCTCAGGAAATGGTTGTGAAGCTTCCTATTAAAGGAAACAAAAAAAATCTGGAAACTGGATTGCAAGATTCATTAAGGAGCAAAGAAAGGGTAAATGAAGCAGAATAAAGATTTCTGACTCAGGAGAAAAGAAACCATACAGCACAGTGGAGTTTGGTACACTAAAATTGCCATCCACTAGTTTTTTGGAATTGAAGCAGTAGAAATCTAAAGGCTTGGCATTAGGCTTGAATCTCTCAGAATTTAAACTCTTATCAAAATCTGTATATTTTTCTTAAGGAGTATAAGGAGTATAAGAAAATCTGTATATTTTTCTTATTTATGTAGTGGCTCAAAATCTTTGAATACATTATTTATTTATTTATTTTTTATGTTTTTATTTTTATTTTATGAGACGGAGTCTCGTACTGTTTGTTGCTCAGGCTGGAGTGCAGTGGCGCAATCTCTGCTCACTGCAACCTCCAGCTCCTGGGTTCACACCATTCTCCTGCCTCAGCCTCCTGAGTACCTGGGACTACAGATGCCTGCCACCACGCCAGGCTAATCTTTTGTATTTTTAGTAGAGACAGGGTTTCACCGTGTTAGCCAGAATGGTCTCGATCTCCTTACCTCATGATCTGCCTGCCTCAGCCTCTCAAAGTGCTGGGATTATAGATGTGAGCCACTGGGCCCAGCCTTAATACATTATTTATAAAAAAACTATTTGAAAAAAAGTTCAGGGTATTTCCTATTATTTGCAGGTTAGTGAGGCTACAACCTTGTGGGTTTCTAGATGAAAAATTTTCTCTCTCATCTTTCTTTTGACGTGGGAAAATACAAGTAAGATCATGGCAAAACATGAAAAGAGGAAGAGGAGTGTGCTGTATAAGACACTGGTTGAGAGCAAGAGGTATATAGTCAGATAGACCCAAATTTTAATATAACCTCGGTTACTCACTAAACTCATTGTTGTTTATAGATTAAATTAGGTAATACTTCTTTAAGACCTTTTCAAATCTGTGCTAAGATGATACCATCCTACAAATATCAGAAATACATGGAAAAATATTAATACTCAAATTGTCTTTCAGGTAGTAGGTGAATCCCCTTTTTCTTATGCAAGGGCGATGCTTCAACTTTAAAGTGCAAGAAGTGGATCAAGCAGTAGAGAAATGGAAGATTATAGTGATGACTATTGTCATGAGTCTTTGAAAGGGGTTGAGACACAGAATTAGAAGTGCAGGGTGTAGAATTTCTAAAATTTACCTTGAGATAATGTAAAAACAAAAAGATCATTAACAAACAATGAACACACACACACACACACACACACACACACACACACATGACCCTTGAACAATGTAGAGGTTAGGGACACCAAGCTCCTGTGCAGTCAGAAATAAGGGTATAACTTTTGATTTCCCCAAAACTTAGCTACTAATAGCTTACCGTTGATTGGGAGCCTTACTGATAACATAAACAGTCCATTAACAAATATTTGTATGTTGTATGTATTATATATTGCATTCTTACAATCAAGTAAGCTACAGAAAAGAAAATGTTATTAAGAAAATCATGAGGAAGAGAAAAAGAAAATGTATTTGCTATTCATTAAGTAGAACTGGATTATCATAAAGGTCTTTATTCTCATTGTCTTCATATTGAATGGGCTGAGGAAGAGGAGGAAGAGGAGGGGTTGGTCTTGCTGTCTCAGGGATGGCAGAGGCAGAAGAGCTGAAGGAGGTGGGAAGGGAGGCAGGAGGAGCAGTCACACTCAGTGTAACTTTTATAGGAAACTTTTGTGCAAGTGCATCAGTGCAGTTCAAATCCATGTTACTCAAAAGCTGACTGTATATACATAACTTTATAGAAGTACACAATTTAATACATCATTTACTCACTGTATAGGTTTACTCACTGTAAGTATGGCTTAGTGATTTCTAGGAATTTTATAAACTGTACAACCATAACAAAAATTCAGTTTTTTTTTTTTTTTTTTTTTTTGAGACAGAGTCTCACTCTGTTATCCAGGCTGGAGTGCAGTGGCGTGTAACCTCTGCCTCCCAGGCAGGTTCAAGTGATTCTCCTGCCTCAGGCTCCCAAGCAACTGGGATTACAGGTGTGTGTCACCACGCCTGGCTAATTGTTGTATTTTCAGTTGAGGTGGGATTTCACCACGTTGGCCAAGCCGGTCTCCAACTCCTGACCTCGAGTGATCCACTGGCCTTGGCCTCCCAAAGTGCTGGGATTATATGTGTGAGCTACCACATCCAGCCAACGATTCAGTTTTAAAGTACTTCTATCATCAAAAAATTGTTAATATCTTAGTCCCTTTTGTAGTCAATCACCACTCCAAAATTAAGCTTCGGGCCACCAATATCTGCTTTCTGTCTCTATAGTTTTGTCTTTTTCAAAAATTTTATATAAGATAAGTGTTACACTATATATTTTTTGTACATGGCTTCTTTCACTTTTTGTAATTTTTTTAAGTTTATTCATATTGTAGATATATCAAAAGTTTATTCATTTTTATTGCTGTATAGTATTTCATTGTATAGATATACCATATTTTATCTGTTCACCAAATGATGAACATTTATGTTATTTCCAATTTTTGTCTATTATTAATAGTGCCACTATGAATGTTCACATATAAGTATTTGTGTGGACATATGCCTTCTGTTCTCTTGGATAGGTATCTAGGAGTGAAATTTGCTAGATTATATGGTGTCAGTTTATTTTCGGTTGCTATAACAGAATATCTGAGACTGGGCAATTTCTCAAAACAACAAGAGATTTATTTTGGCTAATGTTTATGAAGCTGGGAAATCCAAAATTGGGTAGCCACATTTGGTCAGGTTTAGATGAGGGCCGTGTTCTGCATTGAACATGATGGAGAAGAGGAAGGATAAGTGGGCACATGTAAATGGGAAAAAGCAGTAGGGGCAGATTCACTTTATAATAACCTGCTCTTGTGGTTACTAATCCTGTCCGTCAAATTCACTCAGTCCCTTGAGAATTAATCTAGTCTTGTAAGAGTTGTATTAGTCCTTTTTTTTTCCTGAGACGGAGCCTCATTCTGTTGCCAGGCTGGAGTGCAGTGGCACAATCTCAGCTAACTGCAACCTCTGACTTCCTGGTTCAAGCGATTCTCCTGCCTCAGCCTCCCGAGTAGCTGTGATTACAGGCATGCACCAGCACGCCCAGATAATTTTTGTATTTTTAGTAGAGTTGGGGTTTCACCATATTGACCAGGACGGTCTCAATCTCCTGACATCGTGATCCGATCACTCGGCCTCCCAAAGTGCTGGGATTACAGGCCTAAGCCACCGTGTGCAGCCATATTAATCCTTCTTAATGACCTAATCACCTCTTAACGACTCCACCTCCCAGCTCTACCACACTGGGGACCAAATTTCCAACACATGAATTCTGGACAACACACTTAAATCATAGCATATGGTAAATGTGATTAACTATTTAAGAAACTATCAAACTATTTTCTGAAGCATCTATGCCATTTAGTTTCCCATCAGCAATCGATGAGGGTTTCTGTTTTTCCACATCCTCATCAATGCTTGGTATTATCAGTCTGTTGGATTATAGCCATTCCAGTAGATGTGCAGTGCATTTCATTGTGGTTTTAATTTGCATTTCTTTAATGACTAATGATGTTGAGCATTTTTTCATGAGCTAATTAGTCACTTGAATGTCTTCTTTGTTAAAATATCTACTTGAATCTTAAACTATTTTTTCTCTTTGTATTATTGAGTTGCAAGAGTTCTTTATGTTTTCTGTATATATAAAACTCTTTTATAAGATATATAATTTGCACATAATCAAATCATATATCTGTAGCTTGTCTGTGACTTGTCTTTTTATTTTCTTAATGGTGTCTTTTGAAAAATAAGTTTTAGTTGTTGATATCATAGTTTATTATGTTTTTCTTTTGTGGATCTTGCTTTTGGTGTCATGTCTAAGAAGTCTTTGCCTAACAAAAGATCATAAAGATTATAGTGTTAGCTCTTACATTTTTAGTTAACTTTTATCTAAGGTTTACATTTACATTTTTTTAAACATATAAACATCCAACTGTTTCAACACCATTTGTTGGAAAGGCTACACTTTATTCATTGAATTATCTTGGTATCTTTGTTGAAAATCAATTAGTCATAGAAGTAAGAGTTTATTTTTGATTGTCTGTTTAGTTTCATTGATTGTTATATCTCTTCATAGACCAATACAACACTATCTTGATTATTGTAGCTGTATGGAAAGTTTTAAAATCAGTTAGTGTAAGTCTTCCAACTTTGTTATTTTTAAAAATTGATTTGTTAATCTAGGTCCTTTGAATCTCCATATAATTCTTAGGATCAACTTGTCAATTTCTTCAATAAACTGGCAGGGCTCTCAGCCTTTTTCTTTTTCTCCTATGCTTTTAATAATTTCATTAAATGAATGCTGTTATGCTCAACATTACCAACCAGTCTCTGAGGCTGTATTCACTTTTCTCTCTATTCTTTAGAATAAATATCTATTAATTGATCATCAAGCTTATTGATTCTTGTTCTGTCATCTTCAATCTGCTGTTGAGCCTATCTTAGGCATTTTTCATTTTGGTTATTTCTTTATTAATTCTAGATTTCTAAAATTCCTCTTTTTAAAATAGTATGCATTTTTCTACTGAGAGTCCCTATTCACTGAGTCATTGTTGTGATAATGTTGTGCCCCTCAGAGTCAGCCTCTGTTGACCACTTTTTTCCCATGTGTGTGGGTCACATGTTTTTTGGATTGTCTAGTAATTTTTGGTTGAAAATTGGACATTTTATAGACTGTAATAGATAATATACCAACTCTGAGTTCTGATTTTTCTGCTTTTTTCAGTTTTTTTTTTTTTTGTACCTTGTCTGGACTTAAAATACAAAATGTCTCCCCAAATGGGGAGCTGCTGATATCTCTAGTTAGCTTTTTATTCTTATTTTTGCTTTTTAAAACTATACTTTTTTTAATCCTAAATTACTAGACTAGGGGTCATCTCTGTGTCTGTGGTCAGCCAATGATTTGGGTAAAGGTTGTACTCAAATACCCCCAGTCCATGAGAGTTTTACCTTCTGAAAATCAATATGCATGTGGTTTGGGGATCATATTCGAAATCAGCTCTTTTTCAAGTCATTTTTTGTTTTAACTTCTAACTAGGCTCTCTCAGGTTTCCCCTGTGCATACCTGTAGTTTCCCAGCCAAACATGAGGAGTCAGAACATTTCCATAGCCTGTAAATGGTGCTCTCTTTTCCAGGATCTCCCCATATAAATATCTGTCTGTGCACTTCTTACCCCAAATAAGACCATTATCTCAAACTAGTAAAGTTGTGGGCTTTCCTTGTTTTTCTTTATAATATTTGCTAAAGCTGCTGATTTTCTGCTCAACCTGCTTTGATCATCAAATGAGTCAGGGAGAAGAACATGGATGGAAATATCCTCAGGCAAGAACTTCACAAGCACCAATTGTTTTAACCAAGAGCTCTAGAAATTTTCTAGAATAAATGTTTCTCAATTTGTAGTCTGCTTTTCGGTCACTTCACAGATCCTTGATAAGGTTATTTATGACAATTTTGTCCTGTTGTTTTGTTTGTTTGTCTGTTTTTTTTTTTTTTGGAGACAAAGTCTCACTCTGTCACCAGGCTGGAGTACAGTGGCATGATCTCAGCTCACTGCAACCCCCACCTCCCTGGTTCAAGCAATTCTCCTGCTTCAGCTTCCCGAGTAGCTGGGACTACAGGTGTGCACCACCACACCCAGCTAATTTTTATATTTTTAGTAGAGACAAAGAATTTTGTCCTGTTTTATACTTGCTTTATGAAGAGAAGATTTCTCTGACCTCATGCTACCATAGTTGGTAGTTTCCCCTAGACCTGAAGATATATTTTCAATTTATAAATATGTACTTTTAAAGATGTGCCTTCTACTTTCCTTCTTCTCTTTCTGTATATGAATATTTATTTAAGTGTATAAACATAGTTTTCAAAAGATCATCTATGGATTATCTACTCTGTGCATGATCCATAGTGACTCCATTCCTGATATTGCCTAGTTAGGTCTCTTGACTCAGACAAAAGAATTCTAACAAAAGTGCATCGCAGTTAAAGACAAGGAGTTTACTGTGTATAAATTTATGTGTGTCTATAATTTAAGAGCAAGTGAAATTTATTTGATTTGTGTTATCTGTTATGTCATAATTCACCTTTTAATTGCCAGAAAGCCACTTTTTCTGCTTCACTTCTACTTGGAAAAGCATTCTTGAGAAAGTGCACTCGATGAGGGTAACTTAGGAAAATTTGATACCCAAAAAATACGTTTTTAAGCACTGTTCAAAAGCCATTTCCTGGTATGTGTACAGCACCATTATCACATTCTCTCATTTCTATATAAAGTGATGATTTTCATGTAGGACATTTGGAGCAAATATTAAGAAAAAACCTTTGGGAGGCCGAGGTGGTCGGATCACAAGGTCAGGAGATCGAGACCATCCTGGCTAACATGGTGAAACCCCGTCTCTACTAAAAATACAAAATATTAGCCAGGCATAGTGGTGGGTACTTGTAGTCCCAGTTACTCAGGAGGCTGAGGCTGGAGAATGGCGTGAACCTGGGGGGCGGAGTTTGCAGTGAGGCAAGATCACACCACTGCAAGTCAGCCTGGGCGATAGAGTGAGACTTGGTCTCAAAAAAAACCAAAAAAACAGTTCACATTTGCTCAAAGTAGTGTCACAAAATTACTACTTTTTTCATCAGTTAAAACTGTAAAAATTAAAAAATATAAAAGTAAAAATAAATATGTAAAATATAAAAAGTTGATGATGTCATGGTAAAAATAATCTCAAATATTGCCAGTAGCAGGAATTTTGGTTTTAAAAGCCTATTTAGGTATGCCAACACATTGGATAAACTAAAATAAATAAACACATTTCTAGAAACATGCAACCTGTCAAGACTGAATCATGAAGAGATAAAAAATCTGAATAGAACTATAACCAACAAGATCATTAAATTAGTAATGAAAACCTTCCAGTAAACAAAAACCCAGGACCAGATAGCTTCACTGGAAAAGTTTACCAAACAATTAAAGGATAATTAACACCACTCCTCAAACCTCCAAAAAATGAAAGAGTGGGAGTGAACACTTTCAAACTTATTCAAAGAGCCCAGTGTTACCCTGATACCAAAAACAGACAGAAATACTTTCAGATAAGGAAACTGTAGACCAATATCTTTGATGGATATAGATGCAAAAACCTCAACAAAATCTTAGCAAACCAAATGTAACAACATATGAAAAGGATTATACATCATGATTAAGGGGGATTTATCTTGAATTAATGCAAGGATAGTTCAACATATGAAAATGAATCAATATGATATACCATATTAACAGAATAACAGGCAAAGACCATATGATTATGTCAGTTGATGCAGAAAGATCATTTGACAAAATTCAACACGCTTTCATGATAAAAACACTTAACAAAATGAGCACAGAACGAAATTACCTCAGTGTAATAAAGGCCATATATGAAAAGCCTACAGCTAACTTCATACTTAATGGTGAATAATTGAAACCTTTCCTTCTAAGCTCAGAAACAAGTCAAAAGTGTCCACTCTCACCACTTTTATTCAACATATTACTGGAAGTCTTAGCCAGATCAGTTGATTAAGAAAAAATAATAAAGGCATACAAATTGTAAAGGAAAAAGTAAAACTATCGCTGTTCACAGATAACATGATCTTATAAATAGAAACCCTAAAGATTCTATAAAATAACTGTTAAAAGTAATAAACGAGGTCGGGCATGGTGGCTCACGCCTGTAATTCCAGCACTTTGAGAGGCCAAGGTGGGCGGATCATGAGGTCAGGAGATCGAGACCATTCTGGCTAACATGGTGAAACTCCGTCTCTACTAAAAATGCAAAAGAAATTAGCTGGACTTGGTGGTGGGTGCCTGTAGTCCCAGCTACTCGGGAGGCTGAGGCAGGAGAATGGCATCAACCCAGGAGGCAGAGCTTGCAGTGAGCCCAGAGCAGGCCACTGCATTCCAGCTTGGGTGACAGAGCAAGACTTCATCTAAAAAAAAAAAAAAAAAAAAAAAAATCAGCAAAGTAGCAGCATATGAAATCAGCATGCAGATATCAGGTGTGTTTTTGTACACTAACAATGAATAATCAGTAAAGGAGTTTAGGAAAACAATCCTATTTACCACAGCATCAAAAATAATAAAATACTTTGAACTTAACCAAAGAAGTGAAAGATGTATACATGGAAATTTCATTTATAACAGCATCAAAAATAATAAAATACTTATAATTGAACTTAACCAAAGAAGTGAAAGATGTATACATGGAAAACTACAAAACATTGCTGAAAGAAATTTGAAAAAACATAAGTAAATGAAAAATATATTTTGTGTTCATTAACTGAAATAATTAATATTGTTAAAATGTTTATACTACCAGAAGTAATCTACAGATTCTGTGTAATTTCTTTCGAAATGCCAGTGAAGTTTTTTTTTTTTACAGAAGTAGAAAAAAATCCTAAAATTTATATGGAATTTTAAAGAATTGTAAGTAGCCAAAACAAGTTTACAAAGAAAAACAAAGCTACAGGTCTCATACTTCCTGATTTCAAAATATATTACAAAGCTACAGTAATAAAAAGTATGGTATTGGCATAAAGACAGATATACAGACCAATGGAACAGAATAGAGAGTTCATAAATAAGCCCTTGGATATATGATCAAAAAATCTTCAACAGGGGGATCAAGGTTACACAGTGGGAAAAAGTCTCTTCTACAAATGCTGTTAGGAAAACTGAAAAATCCACATGCAAAGCATAAAGTTGGCTGTTCTCCTTACAACATACAAAAATTAACTCAAAATAGATACATGACCAACATGTAAGACATAAAACTATAAAACTCCTAGAAGAAAACATAGGCGAAAACTTCATGACTTTGGATTTTGCATTGATTTGTTGCATATTAGATCCACAGACAGTGTAAGCAAGAATAGATAAATAAGACTATATCAAACTGAAAAAGTCTGCACAAGAAAGGAAGAAACCAAGAGAGTGAAAAGACAACATATGGAATGGGAAAAATATTTGCAAACCGTATATCTGATAAGGAGTTAATATTCAGAAAATATAAAGAACTCCTACAACTCAACAACAAAAATGAAGCAATACAATTTTAAAATAGGCAAAGGACTTGAATAAAGATTTCTCCAAATCAGCTTATAGCTGATCTTTATAAGATGTCCAAAAACAGATCTTCCAGACAGAAAATCAACAAAGAAAAATTGGACTTAATCTGCACTATGGACCAAATGGACCTAATAGATATTTATAGAACATTTCATCCAAGAGCTGCAGAATACACATTCTTTTCCTCAGCACACGGATTATACTCAAAGATAGACCATATGTTAGGTCACAAAACAAGTCTTAAAACATTCAAAAATTGAAATAATGTCAAGCATCTTCTCTGACCACAATGGAATAAAACTAGAAATTAGTAACAAGAGAAATTTTAGAAACTATACGAATGCATGGAAATTAAACAATATGCTCCTGGATGACCAGTAGATCAATGAAGGATTTAAGAATAAAATTGAAAAATTTCCTGAAACAAATGATAATGGAAATAAAATATACCAAAACTTATGGGATACAACAAAAGCAGCACTAAAAGGGAAGTTTATAGCTATAAATGCATACATCAAAAAAGAGGAAAAACTTCAAATAAACAATCTTATAATGTATCTTAACTAGAAAAGCAAAAGCAAACAAAATCCAAAATTAGTAGTAAAAAAAAAAAATAGCAAAGACCAAGCAAAAATAAGTGAAATTGAAAAAAAAAATACAAAAGATCAATGAAACAAAAAGTTTGTTTTTTGGAAAGTTAAACAAAATTGACAAGCCTTTAGCTTATGGAAAAAAAAAAAAAAAAGAGAGAGAAGACCCAAATAACTAAAATCAGAGGTTTAAAAGGAGGCATTATAACTGATAATGCAGAAATTTGAAGGATCATTAGTGGCTATTATGAGAAACTATACACCAATAAACTGGAAAATCTAGAAGAAATGGACAAATGCCTAGACACATACAACCTTCTAAGATTGAACCAGGAAGAAATTCAAAACCTGAATAGACCAATAACAAGTAAGGAGACTGATGCCATAATAAAAAGTCTTCTAGTAAAGAAAAGTCCAGAACCTTATGACTTCACTACTAAATTCTAGCAAACATTTTAAAAAGAATTAATAGTACTCTAAGTATGCCAAAAAGTAGAGCAGAAAAGAAAACTTCTAAACTCATTCTATAAGACCAATATTACCCTGATACCAAAATCAGACAAAGACGCATCAAAAAAAGAAAACTATAGGTCAGTATCTCTGATGAATACTGATGCAAAAATTCTCAACAAAATACTAGCAAACCAGATTTAACAATACATTAGAAAGATCATTCATTATGAAAAAGTGGGATTTATCCCTGGGATGCAAGCATGGTTCAACACATGCAAATCGATTAAGTGATAGATTATATCAACAGAATGAAGGATAAAAACTATATGATCATTTCAATTGATAATGACGAAGCATTTGATAAAATCCAACATCCTTCATGATTAAAAAAAAAAAAAAAACCCTCAACAGGTTGGGCACAGTGGTTCATGCCTGTAATCCCAGCACTTTGGGAGGCCGAGGCGGGTGGACCACGAGGTCAGGATATCGAGACCATTCTGGCTAACACAGTGAAATCCCGTCTCTACTAAAAATACAAAAAATTAGCCAGGCGTGGTGGTGGGCGCCTGTAGTCCCAGGTACTTGGGAGGCTGAGGCAGGAGAATGGTGTGAACCTGGGGGGTGGAGCTTGCAGTGAGTCGAGATCACGCCACTATACTCCAGCCTGGGCAACAGAGTGAGACTCTGTCAAAAACAAACAAACAAACAAACAAAAACAAACAAACAAAACTGGTTATAGAGGGAACATACCTCAGCATAATAAAAGCCATGTATGATAGACCCATAGATAGTATCATACCGAATGGGGAAAAGCTGGAAGCCTTTCCTGTAAGATCTACAACATGACAAGGATGCCCACTGTCACCTCTGTTATTCATCATAGTACTTGAAGTCCTAGCTAGAGCAATCAGACAAGAGAGAGACAAAGGGCATCCAAATTGAAAAGAAATAAGTCAAACCATCCTTGCTTGTTGATGATATGAACTTCCACTTGGAAAAGACTAAAGACTCCACAAAAAAACTATCAGAACTGATAAACAAATTCAGTAAAGTTAAAGGATACACAATTAACATACAAAAATCAGTAGCATTTTCATATGCCAAAACTGAACAATGTGAAAAATAAATCAAAAAGGCACTACCTAGAAGTTAACTTAAACAAAGAAGTGAAAGATATCTGTATTGTAAACTGTAAAACACTGATGAAGGAAATTGAAGAGGACACCACAGAATGGAAAAATATTCCATGTTCATGGATTGGAAAAGTCAACATTGTTAAAATGCCCACAGGGTTAATAATCTACGTATTTAATGCAATCTCTATCAAAATACAAATGACATTCTTCACAGAAATAGAAAAAAATTCTAAAATACATATGGAACCACAAAAGACCCAGAATAGCCAAAGCAAAAAAGAACAAAACTGGAGGCATCACATTACCTGACTTCAAATTATACTATAGGGCTATAATAACCAAAACGGCATGATACTGGCATAAAAACAGACATATAGACAAATAGAACAGAATAGGGAACCCAGAAACAAATCCATATAACTACAGTGAACTCATTTTTGCCAAGGTATGAAGAACATACACTGCGGAAAAGAAAGTCTCTTCAATGAATGGTTTTGGGAAAACTAGATGTCTAGATGCAAAAGAATGAAACTAGACCCCTATCTTTTGCTATGTATAAAAAATCAAATCAAAATGGATTAAAGACTTAAATCTAAGACCTAAAACTGTGAAACTACTACAAGAAAACATTGGAGAAAATCTCCTGGATACTGGTCTGGGCAAAGACTTCTTGAGCAATACCCCATAAGCACAGGCAACTGAAGCAAAAATGAACAAATGGGATCACATCACGTTAAAAAGTTTCTGTACAGCAAAGTATAGAGTCAACAAAGTGAAGAGGGAACCCACAGAATGGGAGAAGATATTTGCAAACTACCCTACCCACAAGGGATTAATAACCAGAATATATAAGGAGCTCAAACAACTCTACAGGAAAACAAATCTAATTATTCCAATTAAAAATGGGCAAAAGATCTGTATAGACATTGGTCAAGAGAACACATACAAATGGCAAACAGGCACATGAAATGATGCTCAACAACACTGATCATCAGAGAAATGCAAAACAAAACTACAATGAGATATCATCTCACTCCAGTTAAAATGACTTTTATTCAAAAACCAGGCAATGACAAATGCTGCAGAGGACATGGAGAAAAAGGGAACACTTCAAAAAAAAAAAAAAAGAAAGAAAAAGAAAAGAAAGAAAGGGAACACTTGTACACTTGTTGGCGGGAATTTAAATTAGCATAATCACTATGGAGAACAGTTTGGAGGTTTCTCAAAAAACTCAAAATTGAATTGCTGTATGATCCAGCAATCCCACTGCTGGGTAAATACCCAAAGGAAGGAAATCAGTATATGGAACAGATATCTGTATTACTATGTTTGTTGCAACAGTATTTACAATAACTAAGGTTTGGAAGCAACCTAAGTGTCCATCGACAGATGAATGGATAAAGAAAATGTGGTACATAAGCACAATGGAGTACTAATCAGCCATAAAAAAGAACGAGATCCAGTCATTTGCAACAACATGGTTTGAACTGGAGACCATCATGTTAAGTGAAATAAGCTAGGCAACAGAAAGACAAACATCACATGTTCCTACTTATTTGTGGGTCTAAAAATAAAATCAAGTGGACTCATGGACATAAAGCGTAGAAGGATAGTTACCAGAGGTTGGGAAGGACAGTGGAGATCTGGGAAGAGGTGAAGATAGTTAATGGGTACAAAAAATATAGAAAGAATGAATAAGACCTACTATTTAATAGCACAATAGGGTGACTCTAGTCAATAATAACTCAATTGTATACTTAAAAATAAAGAATGTAATTGGATTGTTTGTAACTCAAAAGATAAATGCCTAAAGGAATGGATACCCCATTCTCCATGATGTACTTATTTCACATTGCATGCCTGTATCAAAACCTCTCATGTATCCCATAGATATATACACCTCCTATGCACCCATAAACACTTAAAAACAATAATTTAAAATTTTGAAAAAGATGTCCAACAAGAAGATGAAAAAATGCTTAACATTATTAATCATCAGAGAAATGCAACTCAAAACCACAGTGAGATATCACTTCACACCTGTTACAAGGTTACTATCAAACAAATGGTTAATGACAAGTGTTACAGAGGATATGAAGAAATTGGAATCCTTGTGCATTGTTAGTGAAAATGTAAAATAGTAGAGCTGCAATGGGAAACAATATGGAGGTTTCTCGAAAAATTAAAAATCATCGTATCATATGATCAAACAATCCCACTTCTAAATCTATAGCCAAAAGAATTGAAAACAGGATCTTGAAGTGATATTTGCACACCCGTGTACATTGCACCTTTATTCTCAATATCCAAGAGGTGAAAGCAAACTAATGACATCAATGACAGATGAATGGATAAAGTGACTGTATTATATACATGCAATGGGATATTATTCAGCTTTTAAAAAGTTCTGTCATATGCTACAACATGAATGAACCTTTAGAACATTATAAGTGATATACACCAGTCATAAAAAGATAAATAGCGCATAATTCCACTTAAATGAGGTATCTAAAATATTCAAATTGTTAGAAGCAGAAAGTAAAATGGTAGTTGCCAGGGGCTGTTGGTAGGGAGAAAGGGGAAACTGTTTAACTGATAAAGAATTTTACTTTTGCAAGATAAAAAGTTCTAGAGATCTGTTGTATGACAATGTACATACAGTTCTCACAGTGATGATCCAAGAAACATCCCTTTATGGCACTAGCAGAAAGAGGGAAAGAGTGTCTATTCTAAAACATACCCACAGCATTCTTCATACCAAAGTCTTGCTCTCCAGGTGAGAGGAATTTTCTAGAGCACAATTTTGAAATCTTATCCCAAATAAGGAAGTTTTCCTCACACCTATCCCTGCTTGTCCAACTTGTGACCTGTGGGCCACATGCGGCACAGGACGGCTTTGAATGCAGCCCAACACCAATTTACAAACTTTCTTTAAACATTATGAGATATTTTTGTGATCTTTTTCAGCTCATCAGTTATCGTTAATGTTAGTATATTTTATGTGGGGCTCAAAACAATTCTTCTTCCAATGTGGCCCAGGGAAGCCAAAATATTGGACACCCCTCATCTAAGATAAAAAACAAATCTTAAAACAACAACAACAAAATATGATGTGGTCAACAAGGGGCATTGCTTCAAGGACATGGATTGGGAACATTGCATCCAGAGAAGAAAGAGGTTGATGTGAGGAAAGCTATAGCACTGGAGGAGGGACAGAAATACTTGTGAAGGCCACAGCACTGGGTCACAAACCCACTAAAAGATTGAGTCTTTATGAGAAACTTACAGAACTTTCCTCTTCCCCCACACCCTGCAATAACAGATAGATAACATAAGCAGACAGATGGAAATTATAAGAAAGAATCAAAGGGAAATGCAACATATGACCAAGGAGCAAATAAATAAGCTTGAAGATAGGTTAACAGAAACTTCTCAGACTGAAATGCAAGGAGAAGAAATAAGGGAAAAACAAAACAAAACAGAAAAAATAGAACCTTCAAGAACTGTGGGACACTATCAAAAGGTGCAGCATAAGTACAATTGTAATATATGAAAGAGAACAAAGTGAGAATGAAACAGAAGAAATATCTGAAGTAAAAATGGCAGAGAACTTTCAGAAATTAATGACAGACACCAAACCACAGCTCACTGAAAGAACTCCCAGTGGTCAAATATACAATAATTTGAGCAAAATGAAGAAATAGTTGACCCAAAATATAAAATAAAAATGTCCATGAATCCATGCTGATATAAATAAATATTGAATAAATACATCAATGGGAGAGGATATTTCCTCTTCCATGCAGGAGAATTTTAAATAATTTATGTAGCCACTTCTCTATCAAGGAGGTGGAGCATAATTTCCACCATTTAAGTGTGGGCTGCATATGGTGACTTTCTTCCAATGAGTACAGTATGGAAAGAAGAAAAAGAGTAACTTCATAGTGGAGAAAACTGACAAGCACTTCCTCAGCCAGGTGATCAAAATTATCATCAGTGGTAAGTCATATTGATAGGATGTACTCATAGTACGATGTAATGAGAATGGCACTTTACCTCTGTGGCTTCCTTTTCCAAACCCCACAACTTTGGACTAATCGGAACTAAAACATTATACCAATCAAATCAAGGGATATTCTACAAAATATCTTACCATCACCCCTAAAACGGTCAAGATAATCAATAGCAAGGAAAGTCTGAAAACCTGTTAGAATCTAGAGAAGCCTAAGGAAACATGAGGCTAAATGTAATGTGCCATCCTGTATGTAATTGTGAAACAGAAAAAGGATATTAGATAAAAACTAAATAAATCTGAACCATATGTTGACTTTAGTTAATAAATACAAATATTGGTTCTTTTATTGTGGCAAAAGTATCATACTAATTGAAGATTTTAAAAATAGAGGAACCACGTATGGGATATATGAGAACTCTCTGTACTATCTTTATTGCCTCCCTATAAATTTAAAACTATTCTAAAATAAAAGTTTATTTTTAAAAAACCCTGTGAAGTCTCTTTAATACAATATATAAAAATCCATTGTAGATGGGCCAGTGTCTTAAATGTAAAAGGCAAAACTCTAAAATATTTAGAAGAAAAAAATTATCTAATGACTTAAGTAAGCAATGTTTTCTGTCTTTTTTTTCTTTTCTTTCTTTCTTTCTTTCTTTCTTTTTTTTTTTTTTGAGACAATCTTGCTCTGTCACCCAGGCTGGAGTGCAGTGGTGCGATCTCGGCTCACTGCAACCTCTGCCTCCTGGGTTCACGCCATTCTCCTGCCTCAGCCTCCCAAGTAGCTGGGACACCAGGTGCCCGCCACCACTCCCGGCTAATTTTTTGTACTTTTAGTGGAGACGGGATTTCACCGTGTTAGCCAGGATGGTCTCGATCTCCTGACCTCGTGATCCGCCTGCCTCGGCCTCC
The DNA here is from genome assembly GCF_000951045.1 of Mandrillus leucophaeus. Classification (NCBI taxonomy): domain Eukaryota; kingdom Metazoa; phylum Chordata; class Mammalia; order Primates; family Cercopithecidae; genus Mandrillus; species Mandrillus leucophaeus. Next base: position 651,213 of record NW_012109541.1, on the reverse strand, counting down.
CAAAGTGATGGGATTACAGGCATGAGCCATCGCGCCCAGCCTTAAGTAAGTAATGATTTCTTAAACAGGACACAAAAGTTGTATACCATGAAGGTATGCATATGATAAATTGTATTTTAGAAAAACTAAAACCTCCTGCTTAGAAATGTTATCATAAAATGTGAAAAGAAAGAGCACCGTTTAGAAAAACAATATTAATCACCAAGGATTAATATGCAATAAAGACCTCCTATATATCAATAAAAGTGAGCTTAACTACTCAATATAAAAGTACTCAACATGACAAGAGGCCTGTCACAAAGAGAAAAGAAAGTGACTAATATGTATACAAAGAGATGTCCAATCTCACTAACAACCTGGAAAATTAAAAAAACCACAACGAGAAGCTATGCCATACCCACAAAATGGATAACATTAAAAATTGGATAATTAAAAAAATTTGACAAGAATGTGGAATTATCTGAACTCTACTACTAGTATGAGTGTAAAAAGTTGTACAACCATTTAGAGAATTAACCTGGTAATACCTAGTAAAGCTGAAGATGTGCACTTTCTATAATCCAGCCATTCCACTTGTGAGTAGAAACCTTAGAGAATCTGTTGCACCATATATAGGTACATTCATATACAGGTGTATCCATATATAGTGCTTGTACCACATACATGCAGCATGTATATTTAGGAATGTTCATTGAAACATTGGTTGAAATAGCAAAGATTTGGAAATAATCTAAATGTGTATCAGTATTTGAATGGATAAATGATGGTCTATAAGTAGAAAAAAAGAACAAAGTAGACACATCAAAACAGACTGATCTCAAAGATAATTTTGAATAATAAAAACCAGTCTCAGAAGACTTTGTACAATATGATTCCATTTATAGAACATTGAGAAGCATGTCAAAAGTAAACAGAAGTTTTGTTTGGAAATATACAGACATTATATGTATACTGGAACACTGAGGTAATCAAATGTTATATAAACAAACTTTTTTGTGTTTTCTTTGAGGACTTGTAGCTAAATTTTATAGTTTTTCTCTCTTTTCCAGTTTATAGAATGTTAGCTTGCATTTTTCATTATGTTGAGTATGCCTGATTCTAGCAGTACTCCCCCATGTCCCTGTAATTTGCTGCTTTTTATTTTTGGTGGCCTAGGAAACAAGATAACCAAACTTGTTAGAATCTTGCATAAGACAAGCAGTCTCCAGATTTGGGCCTGGGGAACTCTCCTCTGAGCAAATTGCATGACCTTTTGTGCATATGCAATATAACAGTCATTCATTAAACAAATATTTGGCAATTTCCTATCACATACCAGACACTATTCTGGGTTAAAAAAATACAGCAATGGACAGTAAGGCAAAGTCCCTAAACTTATGTAACTTGCTGTCTAGTGGCATATGTTTGGGCTCTTGACTCTATTTTAAATAGACAAGCCTGTTTCACAAAGACAATTTGGGTGAATGAGGAATTTCTATACACACAAATACAGGTAATATTCACATTCCAATGTGTGTATGTAGAAATATAAAGCCCATAGCCCTGTAGGTGCCAGCTCTATGTGTATGACTGTAGACGATGAGGAATTGCTCATAGATCTGATAATGATGCTACATGAAGGTATAATGGTATGGTACTATAGGACACATTCTGTATCCTAGATTATGTTTGCTATAGCCCAACCAAACCATGTTTGAAAGTAAAGCCAAACATTTAAACCCTCTTTTTTTGATAGCATTAAGTTTCCTTGGAAGTATACTAGAGTGATATATGTGATCAGTACGCAAAATAGGTGACATTTCTAAAGCTGAGTTGCAAAACTTTAAGAGTGACACCAAGCACTTCAAAACACAAACTGATCATCTAGGGGTATATGGCAATGTGTTAATAAGGTACTGGAAGACTTTCTTCTCTAAACATATTAGTCTTTATTTCTGAAAGGCTTGTTTTCACCTACCCCATCAGTCTTAAACTCAGTAGAAAAAATAAAGAAATAAAATATGTCCATTCATTCAGGATGGTATATTAGAATCTATACTTGTGGTGTTTAACTATCTAATAGCATTTTCAAGCTATCTGGCACTTAAATTCAAAATGCACCTTCACGGATTGTTGTTCTAACTCTGTTATCTGGTTCAGAGACATAAGCCAATTTGAAATGTCCATTTCAGTTGTCATTTGAAAACATCTCTTTTTCACAATGCTCTGATGCTAATAGTAGTCTGGGAAGCATTTGAGAATAAGAGGACACTTGACTTTTTCTCAGGGTATGAAAGTGCATGGCCTCTGGACCCATATTCTCATTTCGCTGGGTAAAAATAATGACTAATCAATATGAGGGGCTAGGTGACATCACAGGTTAATTCACTAGGAGTTAGCATCTTGACCTGGGGGTTTACATAAACATCTTGTCTCAAAATGAGTCTAGTGCAGTGGATTGTTTGTGGTGGGTTGGTTTCCTGCTCTCTCCCTGGTTTAAAACAACACATATTTTAAATAGTTTGATTCAAATCACATGATGATTGTTTCTCCTGCGGAAAATCCCAGTACTGGGTCAGCAGGTGGGTTACAGATTAGTGACGGCTGGGACGTGCTGACAGCTGTGTGCAAGGGTTGCCTAGCATCTCCTCCACCTCCCTCCGCATGGCCACTCAGGGCTTGTCGGTTACTCCCGGCCATTGCTGCTGTAATTTAGCTAATTCACTCAAACCGGAGTTTTGAAAGACAGTAAAACAGAGTCATCATCAACATGGAAGGTACATGTAATGCATAAGACCAGACACATCTTTTTTTAAAAAAGGTCTTACATTTTATAGTTCTAAGTGATTAGTTTTATACTGCTTTACAAAGTAAACTCAGTGTGGAGGTCATAAAGAATGAATCCCTAGATGTTTACCAAACCCCAAATTAAATTGTGTTCTTAATTGTTTGGCAAATACATTGGCTTACCTAATTAAATAGGAATGACCCTATGTTGCTACAGAGGATAGAATATTGAAGCCTTTAGGACTCATTTCAAATGAGCTATTCTGCTTGATCAACAAATTTGGCCCGTTCAGGTTTTTTGGTACTGTGAAATAATGTCATGCTATAAGAAACCACTGAAACAAAGGTTTTTAAAATATGCAAAATATTATTATTTTGGAGATTTATATATAAAATATATTTACTTAATTTACTTGGAATAAAGAAATAAGATATGTTTACTTAATTTGTTTGGAATTTCAAATTTTTCAATGTTTAAAATCATACTTTTTAATCTTATACATTTTTAAGAAATAAGTAAACAGAAGTTTAAAAAATCATAGTTACGGGGCCTTGCTATGTGGCCCAGGTTGGTCTCAAAATAAAATTTTAAAATTACTTTTCTACATAGAAAAAGAAGAAAACTTGATTCATTTATATGTAAGTACCATAATAGAAGTAATATCAACAGAAGCAAACAAAATTTTTTAATTTAAAATCTCGATAATCTTCAAGTTTTCTAAAATATTTGGACACACATGTAAATATTCCAATATTAAATTCTAAACTACAAGAAGGTAAAGCATAAACAGGTCTTTTTTTTTTTTTTTTTGAGATGGAGTCTCGCTCTGTTGCTCGCTCTGTTGCCCAGGCTGGAGAGCAGTGACAAGATCACCGCAAGCCATTTTCCTACCTCAGCCTCCCGAGTAGCTGGGACTACGGGCACCCGCCACCACACCTGGCTAATTTTGTTTTTGTATTTTTGGTAGAGACAGGGTTTCCCCATGTTAGTCAGGATGATCTCGATCTCCTGATCTTGTGATCTCCCCGCCTTGGCCTCCCAAAGTGCTGGGATTACAGGCGTGAGCCACTGCACCTGGTCAGGTCTTATTTTTATCTTCATAAATTATTAATATTTGTTTATTTTCTTGTCTAATAAAATATTATATTGGAAAACATTTTGAAAAAGAGTGGCACAAAATAGTACTTGTGAATTTTTGTCATCTAACTTATTTTTTTTCCCAGTTTTTAAAACTCCATGAGACCTACCCTTTGCTTTTGAAAACAGTAATATTGACGGCACTGTTTACATCGCATGAAAGGAGTTCCAGAGGTAACTTTGTTTTTAACAAAAATGTTTAGAATTCAAAAATTCTTCAGAAGCAGCATGAAAAACAATTTCTCTTTTTGTAGATATCATCTGTTTTTCTTGTTACTCTTGTCGCATGAACACTTATGAGAGAAGGTTCTTTAACTGCAGTGATTGCCAGCAGACCATTTGCTTGAAAATATTTTTTCCCTCCGAGTTTTATCATGAACTCTCTGGATGGCCTGATATATGGTGTCACCAGGGTTTGGGGATCTGATAGTCATCAAGTTATGGGATGAAGGCGGCTGGTGTTGCACTGTGCCACTTGCAAAGAGAAGTATAAGATAATTGGTTAATCATTTCTCTTTTTTTTGAGACAGAGTCTCGCACTGTTGCCAGGGCTGGAGTGCAATGGCACGATCTCAGCTTACCGCAACCTCTGCCTCTCAGGTTCACCCGATTCCCCTGCCTCAGCCTCCCAAGTAGCTGGGATTACAGATGCACACCACCACACCTGGCTAATTTTTTGTATTTTTAGTAGAGATGGAGTTTCACTATGTTGGCCAGACTAGTCTCGAACTCCTGACCTCAAGTGATCCACTTGCCTCAGTCTCCCAAAGTGCTGGGATCTGAGCCACCGTACCTGGTCTAATCATTTCATTAAGGGAAAAATATCTTAAAGAAATCAGAAATAGGCCAGGTGCAGTGGCTCATGCCTATAATCCCAGCACATTGGGAGGCAGAGGCGGGCATGAGGTCAGAAGTTCCAAATCCGTCTGGTCAACACAGTAAAACCTCGTCTCTACTAAAAATACAAAAAATTAGCTGGGTGTAGTGGTGTGCACCTGTAATCCCAGCTACTTGGGAGGCCGAAGCAGGAGAATTGCGTGAACCCGGGAGGCGTAGGTGTGGTGAGCTGGGATCGTGCCATTGCACTCCAGTCTGGGTGACAGTGTGAGACTCCTTCTCAAACAAAACAAAACGAAACAAAACAAGAAATCAGAAACAAATTTGTCTCTGTATTCCAGGCACAAGTATTTCCATTTTGAACTTTTTTTCTTTTTCTCTTTTCTTTCTTTCTTTCTTTTTTTTTTTTAAGGGGGGGTCTCACTCTGTCGCCCAGGCTGGAGTGCAGTGGCATGATCTCGGCTCACTGCAACCTCCACCCCCTGGGTTCAAGCAATTCTCCTGCCTAAGCCTCCTGAGTAGCTGGGATTACAGGCATGAGCTACCATCCCTGGCTAATTTTTGTATTTTTAGTAGAGATGGGGTTTCATCATGTTGGCCAGACTGGTCTCAAACTCTTGACCTAGGTGATCTGCCCACCTCGGCCTCCCAAAGTGCTAGGATTACAGGCATGAGCCACCTTGCCTGGCCTCCACTTTGAACTTTTATGATCATTTTCTAAGAATGAGGTTTCTGAAGGAAAAGCCATCGCTTTTTTCATATTTCAATTATGAGGCTCACTGAATTTTTTCCCCCAGTGGGCACCAATTCCTAGGAATTCAAAGGACTGGAAAAAATTGGAGATATTTTGTTATGCTTTATTCTCCCTCTAAAGAATTTTTAAAATTTTTACAACATTCATTAAAAACAAAAATACCTTAGGAAACCTCCTTACGATAATAACATGCCCTGGGAGGAATCAGCTCAGATCACTATAGGAAAGTTTCTTTTTACTGCTATGGGGAGTATTTCAATTGCCAGTATTCCTCCAGGGGAGAATTAGGTGTGTGTTTGGCAAAAGAACAACAACAACAACAACAAACAAACAAACATACACTCAAGCAACAAAATATCTAAATGGCTTTTTATGTATTTATTTTATTTATTATTATTATTATTATTTTTTGAGACGGAGTCTCACTCTTGTTGCCCAGACTGGAGTGCAATGAAGCAATTTCACTGCAACCTCCGCCTCCTGGGTTCAAGCGATTCTCCCGAGTAGCTGGAATTACAGGAGCACGGCACCACTCCCGGCTAATTTTTGTATTTTTCGTAGAGGTGGAGTTTCACCATGTTGGCCAGGCTGGTCTCCAACCCCTGAGCCAGGTGATCCACCCGCCTTAGCCTCCCAAAGTGCTGGGATTACGGATGTGAGCCACCACGCCCGGCCCTAAATGGCTTTTTAAAAAGTGGTTACCTTTAACCAGAAGTCCCTTTGTTTTGTAAAATTCTTTGATGAGTTGGATATGAAAGTTTAAAGATAGTAGTTAAGATAGAGATGCATTGCTCTGAAAAAAATACAGAATAAGTCGGAAAGGAATAGGTGTCTCTCTCTCTGTTTCTTTTTTTTCTTTTTTTGAGACGGAGTCTCGCTCTGCTGCCCAGGCTGGAGTGCAGTGGCACCACCTCTGCTCATTGCAAGCTCGGCCTCCCGGGTTCACGCCATTCTCCTGCCTCAGCCTCCCATGTAGCTGGGACTACAGGCGCCCGCCACCACGCCTGGCTAATTTTTTGTATTTTTAGTAGAGACGGGGTTTCACCGTATTAGACAGGATGGTCTCGATCTCCTGACCTTGTGATCCGCCCGCCTTGGCCTCCCAAAGTGTTGGGATTACATGCGTGAGCTACCGCGCCTGGCCACTTTGTTTTTTTTGTTTTTTGTTTTCTGTGTTTGTTTGTTTGTTTGTTTTTTGCTGAGTCTCACTCTGTTGCCCAGGCTGGGGTGCAGTGGCACAATTTCACTGCAACCTCCGCCTCCTGGGTTCAAGTGATTCTCTCACCTCAGCCTCCCTAGTAGCTGGGATCACAGGCGCGTGCCACCACGTCCGGCTAATTTTTGTATTTTTTAGTGGAGATGGGGTTTCTCCAGTTTGGCCAGGCTGGTCTCCAACTCCTGACCTCAAGTGATCTGCCTGCCTTGGCCTCCCAAAGTGTTGGGATTACAGGCATGAGCCACCGCGCCTGGGAAGATGTTCTTGAGGAAAGGGAAAATGTGGAAAGGGGCAGGGGAGAAATTAGGTTGTATTCTTTACAAAGGAAAAGAGAGAGAAAAAAAAATCAAAACCTCTGGAGCAGCTTGCCTGAGCAGGGACTTAAAAGAATAGAAATTTCTGATAAGGTTTTCGAGTTGTTTGCAGAGATAACTGAGAATTAATGCCCTTTGTTCCTCCCCTACGTATTTTCAATAAAGGCTGCGTTGCTTATTAACATTAGAGTGAATACCTTCTTTTGGGTGAGATCAAATAGGTATTGAGTTCTGCATCTGGATGTGGATGAAAACAGCAGATACAGAAACTGACCTTGGGGTGACAGTGGAATTCACCCTTTTCATAGTGGCAGAACATTTCTAATTTAAGGTGGAAGCCTTCTTTGAGAAAGTGACTTATATAAATGACCTTGAAGTATCTTTATCTTCACGTATAGAATTACATAACAAAGCCAGTTTCTAAATATAGACAGGCATTAAATGGCAAAGATGAGTGTCCATCTATATGGAATTCAAGTCCTAAAACCTGGAAGGTTATTTACATCCCAACTGGCTCCATGACAGTGGGCTATGAATAGCTAGGACCCTCAATTTTGATAGGTTTGCAGTTAATTTGAAATATGATAGTCTTAGAGGAGCTGCATAAAAATAGATCCAGGGCTTGCCTTGGCTCTAAGACCTCATGGAAGTCCAATCTTAGCTTTATTATGTGCAAAATAAGAAATGTGGGTAAATGACCTCTAGGGTCCCATTCAAGTCTAATATGATGAGTTTATCATTAGAAAATGTTACTCCTTAAGTGGCTATAAATGTTGCTTTGATCTTTCTCAAGGCCTTAGTTTTTCAAATGGCCTGTACCTTCTGGAAATACTACCATAAATCTACAGGTAACCTTTAGTTTTAAAATTATCCTCCAGCCACAGTATGGGACTTCTGGAGTCTTTGTATGCTCTCTTTTCAATGGGATTTGGTTTTCATGAAAACATTTTATAAATAATGAAAATATAAAATCTAAATAATTCAAGAATGTCATAATAGTTATAAAGTGCTGAGCTACAAAGGCAATTATACTGACAATAAACCAGTTATGATAATGATGATAATAGTAAAAAACCAAATCATAACTAATCTTTATACTCAAAGCACTCCTCTATTCATGATAAAGAGCTTCATAAATTATGGGTATTTGAAAAGTGATTAAACAATTAGAATATTTCTTAATTTTTCAGGTACATAAAACATGTCTGTTGATTAATAAGTGGATTCACTCAATCACTTCTTCATTTGATATGGGAATATAATGGTAAAAAAAAAAGTCAGACATTGTCTTCATCTACATAAAGTTTACAGTCTAATAGAAGGTCAGAAATTTATGAAATAAACACCTATATGAAAGTGAAATTGCCACTGTGATGCTAGAAGCATCTGATCCTTCAAGGAGGATAGAGAGAAGGTTTCCCTGAGAAAGTGATATCTCTATTATCATCTTTAGAAAGAGTAAGAGTCAATAAGTGACCTCGGCTCACTGCAACCTCTGCCTCCTGGGTTCAAGAGATTCTTCCGCCTCAGCCACCAGAGTAGCTGAGTAGTACGTAGGTGCGCACCACCACACTTGGCTAATTTTTGTATTTTTAGTAGAGACGGGGTTTCACCATGTTGGCCAGGATGGTCACGATCTCCTGACCTCGTGATCCACCCGCCTCGGCCTCCCAAAGTGCTGGGATTAAAGGCCTGAGCCACTGCACCCGGCTGTCACTGAAGTTTTTAAGCAAGCTGTTTTAGTTGTTAGCAGGGAGGTGGCAGTGGGGCTGACATTATATTATCATAGTTAAAATTTAGAAAGATGACACAGGCTACAGTTTGAAAAACAAATGGGAGGGGCGCCAGTTTGAATGTGGTTAGATTAGATAAAAGATGATTGCAGAACTCTGGGAGAAAGTTCGTAGCAACTGACTAGAAAGGTAACGGTGGAAGTGAAAAGAAGTGGCCGGGTTTCCAGGGCTGAGAGAGTGATCAGATTTTTTCAGCAAATACCTGGTCAGGTTTAGGGATATTTCATGAAGGCCACTATAGCAACTCCCATACTTAAGTAGAATATTACCTTTTTCCCATATTGGAACTCCAGATGGCATAAGAAATAGCTGAAGTTTTCTATAGCTTTCCTTATTTTTGCCTTCTTCATGTTGGCTTCCGGACATGGGGAGTTTAAAACCAATCGACTTTGGGTCTGCAAAGACTTATCTGGATTATTCAAAAGCTGCCTGGCAAAGCAGGACCTCACTCTCTGGAAGATACTTGTTGACTCCTTCCTTTTTCAGAGATCTCTAGCTCTCCATTTTATCACTACTGCCAAGGTTGGGCTTAGGTTGTGGGCTCTTCATAACGTCAAATGTTAACATGTATTGGAGATAATGGAAAACCTTGAAGACAATTCTCCCTCTGCAAAAAAATGAAAGCTAAATAAAACATTTGTCTGTAATCTTTCTATTCCATCTTCTTGCCAGGGATGTTTTCCCTTGGCAGAGGCTCCTAGTGTAGTGGCTTCTATCTATATGTGATAATAGGACAGTATATTACCCAAAATTCTATGAAGTAGGAAGAATGTGTGTGTGTGTGTGTGTATGTGTGTGTATGTGTTTCTGTGCGTGTGTGTTCTTTTTTTTCTTTCTTTCTTTCTTTTTTTTTTTTCTTTTTGCAAAGCTTTCTTCTGTTTAAACTGTACTCCTTAGGGAGAACAATTTCCTCAGCTGCAAAAAATACCTTAATTGTACTATGAATAGTGGGCTAAAGGTCCTGGTGTCAGTCTAGATGGGGGAGCATGAAAAAGGGACTCAAAGTTCTCTAATACCACAGGAATTTAGAGCTTCTCTGCTGGTAGCTGTGGAAAAGAGAAGAGAAGAAGAAAGTCTAAGGAGAGTTGGAAAGAATGGTTCCCTGCAACCTGGCTGCAGTCTAGAATGTAAATTTATATAGTTGGTGAGAAATTTCTATTCACTGAGGGGAGACAAGTTTCAGGGAAAAGAAACATCTGGATTTAAAGCCATGCAGATGTTTCAGCTCTGTGCTGTAATTATTCCCATTATTCCCCCAACTTTCAGTAAGTGCCCATGCCACGGAGAATCAGACCAGAGAGGAAACAGCAGCTTTGTCAAGAAGAGATGGGAAGCAGTGAACAGGCAATTGAGTTGAGAGCAGAAATTTTAATGGGCAATGATGGAAAACATGAGTGCAGACCTCATCCCATGCCTTAGAAATCCTGACACGTTAAAGAGGGCACCGGGATTTATGCAGTACCAGGAATGGGGCTCGGGTCACTTTTCTTGGATATTAAAGGGTTACACCAGAAGGCTGGAGAATTGGAGGCTACCTTGGTTGTAATCAGCTTAGGGCTGTTTCTAGGGGTAGAATTAGCAAGCTAATGTGCCCTGGGTCCCAAATTACCTCGGATCAGATGGATGGTCAGTGGTTTATAGGGCACTGGATACAGACATGAAACCTGGGACCCATGAACTTGGTTATATATATATTTGGTCATTAAATTGATTCTTTCCCCAACCCGATTACTATAAAGTTCTACAAAGTCCCTGAAGATTGCTTATCACTCCTCTCTGCTTTTGCTATTAGAGGAGGTCGTGATATTTAAGACAAAGTAAAAAAATGAGTTGATGACAACACTCACACAACATTGAGTACCCTCTCTGCTAGGTATATGCACACATGAATTTAAAGGTTATTGCAGTAACTTTTTTTGAGACGGAGTCTCACTCTGTCGCTCAGGCTGGAGTACATTGGTGTGATCTCAGCTCACTGCAATCTCCACCTCCCGGGTTCAAGCTATTCTCCTGCCTCAGCCTCCCAAGTAGCTGGGATTGCAGGTGCCCATCATCATGCCCAGCTTATTTTTGTATCTTTGGTAGATACAGGGTTTCACCATGTTGGCTAGGATGGTCTCGATCTCTTGACCTCATGATCTGCCAGCCTCGGCCTCCCAAAGTACCGGTATCACAGGCATGCGCCACCACACCCCGCCTGCAATAACTTTTTTTTTTTTTTTGAGATGGAGTCTCGTTCTGTCACCCAGGCTGGAGTGCAGTGGTGCAATCTCGGTTCACTGCAAGCTCTGCCCCCTGGGTTCATGCCATTCTTCTGCCTCAGCCTCTCAAGTAGCTGGGACTACAGGTGCCCACCACCACACCCGGCTATTTTTCTTTTTTTGTATTTTTAGTAGACATGGGGGTTTCACCATGTTAGCCAGGATGGTCTGGATCTCCTGACCTCGTAATCTGCCCACCTCGGCCTCCCAAAGTGCTGGGATTACAGGCGTGAGCCACTGCGCCTGGCCTGCAATAACTTTTTAATAGAGTTAGTATTATATTCATTTTGCATATTTTTAAAAATGAGATGTACACATGTTCTCACTCAAAGGTGGGAATTGAACAATGAGAACACTTGGGCACAGGGTAAGGAACATCACACACTGGGGCCTGTCGTGGGATGGGGGGAGGGGGGAGGGATAGCATTAGGAGGTATACCTAATGTAAATGTAACGTAACGTAATATATAACCTAACGTAAATGATGAGTTAATGTGTGCAGCACACCAACATGGCACATGTGTACTTATGTAACAAACCTGCACCTTGTGCACATGTACCCTAGAACTTAAAGTATAATGAAAAAAAAATGAGGTGTAGAGAAGCTGTGATTTCCTCAAGGTGACACTGCTTGTGTGTTCTTGAACCCAAGACCTTTGATTCCAATCCAGTGTTCTTTTTATTATGCTAATTTCCCTAAATTTACTGTAATTCAAAAGCACTGGAGAGAACAGTTTTGTTCACTGTGATTTTCCACAACTGCCAAACCCCATTGCATAAGCCCTGCGTAGAAAAGTGTGTTAGGGGTCTGTTTTGATTACATTGCTGTATTTTATACTAATTTTTTTTTTTTTTTTGAGACAGAGTCTTGCTCTGTGCCCCAGGCTGGAGTGCAGTGGCGCGATCTCGGCTCACTGCAAGCTCCGCCCCCCCCCGGGTTCACGCCATTCTCCTGCCT
>NW_012109541.1:613855-639090 GCF_000951045.1 Mandrillus leucophaeus | reverse complement strand
TAGCCAGGATGGTCTCGATCTCCTGACCTCGTGATCCGCCCGTCTCGGCCTCCCAAAGTGCTGGGATTACAGGCTTGAGCCACCGCGCCCGGCCTATACTAATTTTTTTTACAGCCATAGAGTAACAAACAATGAGATACAAAACCATGAGTAAGTTGGAGTTCTTTAATTGGAAATCTATTTTCATGTTCAGTTAATTTTTCTTTAGTAGGTAAATAATACACCATTTTGGAGAACTGCAAGAACATTCTCATCATAAGTAGTACTTAGGATTTACTAGAGTTTAGGGGAATGGCTTTTCAATCTGGCAATTGGTTTTTATGTATTTTCACTTCCGGTTACTCCAGGAACTCAAGCGAAATACTGTTTTTTCCTTTGATAAATTATTTCAGATCTTTACATTGATAAGACACCACATACATGCAAGTTTTCACTTATTTAACATATTAATTCCAGAGAAACAAGAACAAAACTGCTTGAGATTTCATTGCAACTTGGCCTTATTCCTAGCTTTACGGGCTAGTGAATGACCTGAAAAATCACCGCCTCCAGCCCGTGCTTCGAGTTGTGTGATGTTTAAGCAATCCAAAAAGAGCATTTCTGCTATTCTTCAGATTCCACAATTTAGCTTGGTAACCTAAATCTCTGTAAGGCTATACACTCTACCTCAAAATATATCCTTCTATTTAACTTAAATCCATCTTTTCCATTTCCATCTGGTAACTTCAGTTTAGAGCTCTGTGTTCTGTTCCCAGTGGAGACAAGGCTCACATGGTCAGCCACCTCTGTGTCAAAATGACTCACAGATTCAATACATGTTCTAGGTCAGCTCTCAACTAGACCCAATCATGTCATTTTTAAAGCCTTTTGTTATCTGGGTCCAATGTTCCATTCTTGAAGCCACTTTAATAGATCTCTTTTATAATTTTGTCATTTATTCATTTTTCCTTAAACAGTTGAGTCAAGATTATGCCTGCCTGTGAATGGGTCTGAATACTCTTAGGTCTCGCTTTGTTGCCTAGGCTGGCTTTGAACTCCTGGGCTCAAGTGATCCTCCTGTCTCAGCCTCTCAAGTAGCTGGGACTACTGGTACATGTCACTGCACTCAGATTTTTAAGACTTCATCTGGAAATTACCACATCTAGTGTTTTAGGTACTGCCTTTTTTTTCTGGTAATGTAAAAAGGGGAGAAGCTGCTAACAAGGTCCATAAAGTTTTCATTTTTATTATTTAAAAATATTTATTATTAAGTGCCTACTAAGTGACACTTATTAAGTCTCAGGCCCTGTTCTAGAGATTTGGGATACATAAATGAACAAAAGAAGAATCTCTGCTCTCTTTGAGCTTACATGACAGGTGTCATGCATCGTACTCATCATGTCACATGTATTTATGGTCCCTGTCAACATGCAGTCATGGTCTGTAATATATCTGGAGCATTTACACACCTGGGAGGTTCTTATCCTCACATTCTCATAAGCTGGGGTAGTTAGACAATGGAAGGTATGGGCTCCTGGCTCAGCAGAAAACCATACTAGGAATATATGCTCAAATAAAACATTGCATATTTGGTGGCTACTTGTTTTGTGACACTTTTTGTATTTAGCAGGCCTTCAGTGGTATATGTAATATCATTCCCTCTCTTTGTGACATTGTAGAAAATGTGTTTTGCATCTCAAACAATTGACTTACAATTGAACATTTGGAACACATACATTGAAAATTGTGCAGTGTATATATACATTTACACAGTGTATGAGTGTGTTTACTCAAATGTAAACCTGTAGCCACAGAAATATAGCAAAAGCAAGATAGAAGCTATTTATTAAACACATACTTATTGTGTACCTATTCTTTATAAACTTGGTGGTGGAGTCTTTCTCTTAGTGATAGAAATGAGAAATGTACGGTAGTTGGGTTGAGAGTTTTTTTCAAAATCAGACTTTGATGTTTAGGATACAACTTGCTAGTTGTATAATCTTGAGGAAGTCATTTAACATTTTGAGCTAATTTCCTTATGTGGAAATTTGGATAATAGCCTCTAAGTTATAGTAGCTACCATTGTTAGGATTAAATAAGATGATATTTATGAATGGCACTGAGCTCTTAATAAAGAGTGTTTTTAAAAAGTAGAAACAGATCCTTCCTTAAATGAAGAATAAAACACATGCGTCTATTACTCCTGTAAGAGACAGAAAGAGACACAGATAAATGGATGCTGGCTGATTATCAGGATGTGTGATAGACCAGGAATGAGGATATTTGCTGGAGGAACAGACATTTGAGCAGAATGGCATTTTTACATGAGAAGATGGATAAGGTTAGTCTAGACTGAAATAAGATCATGAGTGGCTGTGCGCGGTGGCTCACGCCTATAATCCCAGCACTTTCGGAGGCCGAGGCAGGCAGATCGCGAGGTCAGAAGTTCGAGACAAGCCTGGCCAACATGGTGAAACCCCGTCCCTATGAAAAATACAAAAATTAACCGGGCATGATGGCACATGCCTGTAATCCCAGCTACTCGGGAGGCTGAGGTAGGGGAATCGCTTGAACCTGGGAGGCAGAGGTTGCAGTGAGCTGAGACCGCACCATCGCACTCCAGCCTGGGTGACAGAGCGAGACTCCATCTCAAAAAAAAAAAAAAAAAAAAGAAAATCAGTAAGCTGAGCTCTCGTGTATCCCATACAGGGAACTTTAAATAACCACCCATGCGTACCCATCCTTTATGTTGAGAATATTATCTATGTCTTCTCAGTGTGTGCTATGTGATTTAAGAGACTAACTTTTGATTGGAGACTACAGTCAGTTCACCCAATGACCAGACTCCAAAAGGAGGTGATTTTTGAACATTTAAATTCAGAAGAATTACCTGATTTCTAACTGTCAGGTATCACATCTTTACTCTTCACGCTAATGGCATAATTTAACATACACATAACAATTAGTTTAAAAATGAAAAGTATTCCAAAATACTCATCAGAATGATAGACAGTCAACAATAATCCAACTTCTTAATGGTCTCAAGGGTTTGTAAAACATGCAATAAATTTACATGGTAACCTTATGGGCTAATTCCAGGCCCAATTCATCTTAGATATATGGAGTCCTCTTCTGCTTTCTTCTCCAGCCTCCTATGTCACGATCCCCACCTTCCCCCTCAACACACATACACAGACACAGAGACACCTCACTGGCCTCCAGCCACACAAAGCTAGTCAGGGTTCCTGGGATGGATCTGATTTGTTCATGCTTCCATGGCTTTGCAAAGATTTCCTCTCTGCCTGGAATACCACTCCACTCTCCCCTCTGCTAGCTTAAGGCACTGGCTTCTCTTTCCTGATCAACTCAAATGCAATTTTTCTGTAAAGATGCCCTGATGCTTACAATGAAAATAGTTCTTTATGCTACCTCTGTACCCCAGTTTCAGCACTTATCACCCAATACTGTCATTAAATTTGTTTCTGACCATCTTCCCTATTATGGTATGAGATCCCTCAGGGAAGGGCTTATGTTTTAGAAAATTCTTATATAGCCTAGACTTATATAGTAGACATTTAGAAAATATTTATTAATTGAATAAATAAATGAAAAAGATTGAAATGATATGGGACCTGATATTTCTACACCCAGAGTAACTGAATTCAGTTAAGCGCACACTATGGGATAAACCAACCAATGGGGAAAAACTAAGAGTGAGGATGAGGAGAAAAATGGGACAGTTCTGATCTGTCTTTTCCAGGCTATTTTGGAGAAAAATTATGCAACTCCTAAAAGAGTGGGTCTCAGACTGTGACTGTATATTAGATTCACTTGGGGAGTTTTATAAACATCCTTTATAAACAGAATGCCTTGGTCTCAGTTGTAGAGACTTTGATTTAATTGGTATTCACTGTGGGCTGAGTCTTAGCTTCCCAGGTGATTCTAATATACAGACAAAATAGTCTCCCAGTCCTCATCACAGACTTTTCTTAGTACTTCTCTGAGAATGAAAGTAATGTGGATAGCAACACTGTGGGAGAGAGAGTAAAAAATTATACAATTCCTAATCCTAGGTCAAGGAAGCGGATTAGTGGTATACAGGTCATAAAGGTGCCTTTGAATTATTAATATTTAAAAGTTTCAAAGTGCAAATCTAAAATAAATAAGAACGATGTTTATTAAGTACATTTTTAAGTAGTCTACCCAAAGAAGTCATTTTAAAGTCAAAGTCTCCTGTGAGTTTTCAAAGTCATTTAGCTTTTGCTTGAAAGTTGATTCATTTTTAAGCTTCTAATTTTGGGCTAAATAAACACACAAGTAGATTATCTAGATAATTGAAGCCAAACCTATTTTAGGCTCTAATTATCCCCACTACTTCAGGTGAAAGTGAGCCTTTACTTTGAATTATTTAGCTAATTGAGGACAAAGCACAGTTTTGGTCTGCTTTCTCTGGATAATTGACAAGTATCATTGCAGCTTTAATGGCTTCATTTTCTGGAGGAAACTGTAGGTGACACATTGTTGTGATGGGAATGTCAGCTTATAGCTAGCTAGTACTAATGCCTCATGATCTGGAGTTTTTCTGAAATATAAGAAGGGAGTTTATAGAATTAAATCGTGAAAAGTTGCTTTTAAACAAGAACATTGGCTGCATGATCCTATATTCCAATCCTAGATCCAGTTGAATACTTTGGGCCTCTTCCAAGATTGCCCAGAGCCAATGATGGGCTCTGATTCTCTTCCCTTCCACCAAAGCCTGAAATCTCTTGGCATCAAGACTAGGTTTAAACTGAATCAAAGGCTGGGGACCGAGATGCCCTGACAGGATAGAATTATTTTTATTTCTATTGTTGTGTCAATGTGGAATGTATCAGAACATTTTTTTTCTCTATTTAAACTTTTCACATGGTAGGAAGTCTGTTGGAGCAACAGTCCTCATTTCAAAGGTCATTAGTGTGCAAAGAGTATTTTCTTTCTTTACTGTACTCTCCACAAAAGGGGCAAAAAGCCATGATAACTTGTTATAATATACGTTCTGCTATCCTTAGAATGCAGTATAGTATAGACCCATCTTGGACCCTGTCTATGGTAAAACCATTTGGAGATCCTTATTATTGTAATTGTAAGGTTCTGAGGAGTATGGCAATCTTTGAGTGGAAATAAATACAAAATAGAGAAGTAGATATTTTGTGGGAACAATTCACATCATAGCACAAACTGCTAAATATATTCTTAGAACTGATGAGACTTTAGTAAAAGTCTAGTAATACCATCTGAAATTGTATTTTTAAATATTATTTTATTTAAATACAGTTCCATATGTCTTCTCTAAATTCAGTATAGAAATAGGAACTGATGTAGGTTGTTTGCTCTTGCATAGTTATCTTCAAAATTAGCTATTTTTATCTCCATTTACTAAAAAATAATGACTCACCAAGAAGTGTGCAATCCATAGCTACATACATTGAAATGAGGTCTTTTAAGACATCATCCTCAGCTTATTGATGTTGTGGGTTATATAAATAAGTTTTCTAATATTTCAAGGCTTTCAGTCCCTTTGGGTTTTCATGTACATGTCTCCAAGAGCTTGGCTAATGTGGCTTGTTCCTGAGTAATGAAGGCAGTCTTGGTTTTTGTCATCTTCCTTCTGGTTTCCGAGACCTTCTGAGTATCTCTCCCTCTTCCCCTTAAAGATAACGAATCCCATTTAATAAATCAATATGGGCGATGTGAGTCTAAGAGTGGTTAGGTTTAGGACGTTAAAACCAGAGAAAACCTTTTCACCCTCCTATAACACCCCCTATGTTAATTTAAAGTCAAAGTTAGGAAAGAGTCCAGAGTCATCTAGGCCAGTCTTCATACTATTGGTGCCCATGGGTTGCCAATGAAAACCTCCTGGTAGCATTTTCCAGTTTGTTTTTAAGGAAATGGGGCTTTGAAAATTGTGATTCCAGATATGTCTGTGGGAGCTTGTACACGGTTGGTGAGTGATGGGCTAGTGATTATGATAAAAGCTAATTTACTGAGTAAACTGTGATAGATACTTTTCAAAGCACTTTATATGCATTGACTCTTTAATCCTCATAACAACCTTATGAGGCAGGTACTATTATAATCCTTATTTTACAGATGAGGAAAATGAGAGGTTAAGTAAATAGCCCAAGGTCAACAGTGAGTAAATGGAAGAGATGGAATTCAAACCACAGTATCTGCTTTTCTACAACGCTATTACTGTGCCATCCTATGCTTTTCTAGAAGAAGACAATTTTAGTTACTGGAAATAAGAATATTTTTCAGAGGTCTTATTTATGGTACAGATGTCTGTGTAAAACCTGACACCCAAGGACACTTTTAGAGCTTTCTCTGTGATTATCTGACAGCAAAGCATTGTAACCCCGTAAGAGCTCTGAAATTTGAGAAATTACTTTGAAAAATTAGAATCCGTATGCAACAATAAGAAGGTTTTTACTTTATTAGAAGTAAATTGACTAGTAAGGATTTCAGAATCGTCGTTCAACTGCTGACTTTCTATAAACCAAGAAAACGTGATTTCTGAAACTGATAATAGCATGCAGAAGCAGTTAGAGAACAAACTGAGGGCTAAATTGTAGTGCCTTATGTTTTGTTTTATTTGTTTTAAGATATGGTACCTTCTCCAGGAGAAAAAAATTCTGTTAACTTAAGAAAATATGTTCTTGAGCATAGAAGTCCAGTTGGTATATTTTGCTAAAATCCAGGAGAATTATACTTATTCAACCATAAAATCATAAAGCAGAGAGTTCAACTGAAAATGTACTCTCATGATAAATAATTAGATTGTAAAGGAGAGAAAATGTAACCTGACAGCTGAAATTTTAAAGCTTATTTTTTCCATTATGGAGTTTTGCAATAGAGTTTTGGAAAAACTTGCAAGATAGTTGGAGAAACATCAGGAATGATTTTAAATCATGGTTGTTAACAAATCCACACGTCTTATTACCCAAACACATTCTGTGTTTTAATACTCATAAAAGAGATAAGCTGTATATATAATAGTTAAAGCACTTTAACTGCTTCATGATTTTCTACCTTGACATTTTTTTTGTCTTGACTTAAAGTTTCTTGTCCTACCTAGATGTGTGATATCCACTGATGTAACCAAGTTGAAAATTTGAGCTGCTATTATGTTATGATCGTGACACACAGTTGCTGAAAAATCAGATTTCTTGTGATTTGATTGATGCCAAAATCACAATGAAAATTTTCTGTTGTTTAATTATCTTGCTTTCTTGTGTTTTGCCCTTTTCTTTTTATGATTGAACAGTTGCTTTGAAAATATCCAACTCAGATAAAAACTTAAAGTGGTAGAAATATATGAGGTGTGAAATAGAGCTGAACATTCTCTGTGTCCAACACATCGAGGGACTCAACTTTGAAATGTGAAAGTTTTGTTGCTCTTCACCTTGAAAAGTTAAAGACATAGGATTTCGGTCTGCTTCCACTTAGACACTTATTTCTCGTTTTTGAGTCATTCCCATACCACTTTCACACATTTTTGCTGTCTACCACCTACACTATTACTTATTAGATATTTTAAAAATTGACTTATTTTTATACTTAACCTTATCTTAAGCAACAGTATTCATGAAATCATAGGTTTGATGTACTAGCTTTATATATTGCTTTATATATTTGCATTACTTAGTAAGATAAGTACCAAAGTATTGAAATTTAAATTGCTGTATCCTGGTATCACCCAATATCTGTAGTGCTAACATGGACAAAAAACTGTCCTGGTATAACAACGGGGCATTTAAAGTATTTCAAACTTTTCTCTCTCTCCTCTTCTTTCTCTCCCTTTTAGAATGTGGAAATGGTGCAACAACTTGTAAAGTTACCATTCAAGTATTTCTCAATCTGTTTTTCTCCATATAGAAATTATGGCTATCTTTCCGTCCAGTGCAAATCTCTGAGCCAACTTGGGCTTTCGGTTATTCTAGACAGGTTTTCCATAACTCCGCCACTCTCTTTCCTGCTAAAGAAAGTATAATGGAATGCAAGTGAGCTAACCTTGATTTTCTGTATTTTTAAAAGTAAATCATTTACAAACTCAGTCCTTTAATTATGACTAGTAAAAAACAATTTCCTTGCAACAGGCCCCTCTACTGATTGCAACACCATGCTTGAGAGCCTCTGTTCTTACAAATTAAAAGGCACTGCCAGAATTTTTGTTTTTATTTTAAATTTGCATCAAGTAACAGTGTGCTTGGGATTATTTTTTAAAACTACAAAGGGTTGCTTTAACTCTGTTTATTTTAATTATTTTTTAGTTTCAAAAAAATTCTTTTAATCTCATAATTTTAAAAAAGTGCTACATTGAGAACTGTATGTAACTTGACTGATTATTTTGGCAATGATAGCATGACCAGCTCATCTCAGTTGGCCTGGGACTTTTTTACTTTCAACACTGAAGTTCCACATCCTAGGAAATCCTTCAGCTCTGGGCAAATGGGACAGTTGGTCACCCTGAAGCAGGCTGACATAAATTGAGAATGTATCTGGTTAGGTTTTCAATTAGTACCTAATTTTATAATCCTTATATTTATGCAGAAATCTTGGACATCAATCTAATGATCTCAGCTAAAAATTGAGAGATCTCTCTATTGCTCAACTTGCCCATTTTCCAGGTTGCCATTATAGTGAGCTATCAAAAACACACATCTTAATCATGCCACTGCATTACACAACATGGCTTCTCATTCATTTCTGGATTAAGCCCAAACTCTTGAAAGTGGCTCATCTGGCCTTGTTTGATTTAGTCCAGTGGTTCTCAAACTGCACTCTGATAACTGCCAGCTAGATAATTTGTTAAAAAGGAAGATTCCTGTGTCCCTGCTTCAAAGGGAATGAATCTAGATAGTAGTAAAAAACATTTTTTTTTTAACAACAACAACAACAACAAGATTATAGTGGGTCATTGTGTTTTAGGTGGTCTTTGAACAATGTTTTGAGAAAAAACAACCTAGTTCCTTTTTTCTTTTCTAGGTTTAATCTGTTGCACTCTCCCCTTACACTGTATTACCTGGATTTACTATAATTTCTTTAGGCTTTTTAGTGTTCCAGGTCCTTAACACACATGCTGGGCCTGCTCTCTGAATCTGTCTCCTACATTTGTGGGCTGATCAGATTTCTACCTAGAAACCCCCTTCTCAGTGAAGCCTTTGCTGAAGCCCCTGTTAGAGTTTTCTCTCCCATTGCCTCCATCAGAACCCTCTGTCCTCCAGCCGGGTGCACATAGCATGACATTGAACTTGCCTATTCCTTGTGTGTATCTCCCTTTAAAATAAAGTCCCTACAGACACCTCTCATTTATCTTATTTATGATTGCCTCCCCAGTTTCTAGTTCATTGCTGAACACATGTTAAGAGCTTAAGATTGTTTACTGAAGAATTAAATTACCTTGTTAATGGAGAGATTGGTGTCACACAAGGTCCTAACTGGGCTAGAACCTAGACTTATGCATCTGGTATTGGGTTACTCCCCTACTGAGTCCTATTGATTATATTTATTGATATGTTTGGGTGCTTTTATTCTTGGGCTAAAGGAGTAAGTAGCAGGCAATTTGATGATGGGGAAGAATGCAGGGCCACCTGAGAGGGAGGCAAGGGAAAGAAAATATAGTGGGTTAGAGAAATGGCATTTCATTCCTCCCCATCTGGACATGAGGGGCTGGTCTGGAGCATAGGAAGAGAAATGGGCAGGCTCCATCCAAGTCACTGGCTCAAGGAGTAGATGTGAGACAGCTAGGGGGTTTGGGAACAAGAAGCCACATACACCCACCTCAACACACAGAGATGCACACATACACACACATCACATACACATACCACATCCCCCCCTCCCCCGCCACACACAGTTTCCCTCTCCACCATCACCAAGGACACAACTCTTCCCCCAGAGTGCTCTGGGCAGCTACCATCAAGTGCTTTCTCAGAGGCAAACAGCAGTACAATTATCCTGAGCACTCTGGAATCCCTGATCCTCCTGGAAATCCCATGAAAAAAAAACAAAAGAGATTTGGTGATGGTATTGAAGGCAAAGTCACAAGCTGAGATCTTGTATTAATAAATGCAGAATGAACATTTTTGTAATTTGAACTTTGTGCAAACTGGACATTTGAATGTAGCTGAGAATAAACCAAATCCAGCATTTAGACAAAGTCCATCATGAAACATCAGCCTCAGACTGCCAAGATGAGACTTTCTCATAATAGTGGACTATGAGGTGTATGAAATGAGTTGGCTGAATTTTAACATTTTATTGCTTTATGGACTTTTTATATGTCATTTAACATGAAAGACAACTGGTGGTACTGTGGAGTATTTTTCTAGTCCTTGGGAAATTTCCGCTGAGTCAGTGTACATCAGGTCTTGATATCAAATCTGTTTTTGAACAACTAGCATTGACCTTGCTGGTTGTGATACTAGTGATGAGCTGCCACATTAGATTGTGCTGAGGCCATATTAGCAGCTTAGGCAGTGGGGAAGGGTGAACACACAGCTAATTTCTGCCTGAGAGATTCTTACAATTGTGTGGATGGTAACTACACGAAGATTCAGTGGGAACTCTACACATTTACTCAAAATGGTATTAACATCCTGTATTAGTTCGGTCTCACACTGCCTTAAAGGACTGCCCAAGACTGGGCAATTTATAAAGGAAAGAGGTTTAATTGACTCACAGTTCTGCATGGCTGGGGAGGCCTCAGGGAACTTACAACTATGGCAGAAGGGGAAACAAACACATCCTTCTTTACATGATGGCAGGAGAGGTGCTGAGAAAAAGGGGGAAAAGCCCCTTATAAAGCCATCAGATCTTGTGAGAACTCACTATCACGAGAACAGCATGGGAGTAACTGCCCCCATGATTCAATTATTTCCCACTGGGTCCCTCCCAGGACATGTGGGGATTATGGGAACTACAACTTAAGATGAGATTTGGGTGGGGACACAGCCAAGCCATATCACATCCCCTGGTGAATGCTCTTATTATGCTACTTGACGATATGCATATGTACTTCCTGAGCAGTCTCTTGAGCTACGCACCTCACTTTGTACTGGCAACAAGAGGAGAATTTAGTATTTCGGTGGAGCTGCCTTGAAATATGCCTTAAATTTTGGAAGACTTAAAAAAAATACATAAATAAGTAGCCACGATGGACATTTCCTAAAGAAATAAAACATAGTAGTTTAAAATTCTGAGTTTCCTATTATTGGATGTTAGATCAAGGTATATAATTTGTATAAAAAATTTTGGTGGCAAGCTGGGCACGGTGGCTCATGCCTGTAATCCCAGCACTTTGGGAGGCTGAGGCGGGCGGATCACAAGGTCAGGAGATCAAGAGCATCCTGGCTAACATGGTGAAACTGCGTCTCTACTAAAAATACAAAATTAGCCAGGTGTGGTGGTGGGCGCCTGTAGTCCCAGGTACTCGAGAGGCTGAGGCAGGAGAATGGTGTGAACCCGGGAGGCGGAGCTTGTGGTGAGCCGAGATGGCGCCACTGCATTCCAGCCTGGGCAACAGAGTGAGACTCTATCTCTAAAAACAAACAAACAAAAAAAACCCCACAAAAAACAAAAAACAAACAAAAAAATTTGGTGGCCTTGGTCTTTATATACCATTGACCCTTGAACAATGGGAGTTAGAGACATTGAACCCCCAGCTTGTGCAGTTGAAAGTCCACATATAACTTTTTCATTCCCTGTAACTTAACTACTAATGGCCTACTGTTGACTAGAAGCCTACCAAAAACGTAAAGAGTTAATTAACACATATTTTGTATGTTGTGTGCATTATATACTCTATTCTTACAATAAAGAAAGCAGGTGAAAATAACATATTGTTAAGGAAATCATAAGGAATAGAAAACATAGATTCATTAAGTGGAAGTGAATCATCATAAAAGTCTTCCCTCTTGTCATTACAATGAGTTTGCTGACAAAGAGGAGGATGAGGAGGGGTTGGCCTTGCTGTCTCAGGGGTGGCAGAGGTGGGAGAAAATCTACATATAAGTGTACCCACACAGTTCAAACCCATGTTATTCAAAGATGAGCTGCAATTGTAAACTGTTATTTTCATTGCTTTTTAAAATAGGAGAGTGTTATTTTGGAGGAAAAAATATCAATGTAATTAGAAAGGTGGAGGGACTAACTGGTGACTGAGTGATATATACATTTATTTTAAAGATCACACATTTAAAAATTTTTAAAAAGAGAAAGAGGGAGAGGAAAGTGTTAAGGCAAATTTACTGAAATTTCACATTGTTAATGCAAATTACATTGAATGTTTGAGAGATACCAGAACTCTCATAAATGTATAAGGCCAAGGAAAGCTTATGCTTGACTTTCAACTGGGAAGCAGGAAGAGATGCCAAGTGTGATGAATCGGAATTCCAGAAAACAGAGAATTAGATGGCTTCAGATTCTGATTAGAAACTGGAGGGAGGATTGTGGCTGTCTGCATTTTAGCAGAAAAGGCAGCCATAAAATAAAGTAGTTCCTAAGACCACAAAGTAGTTATAGACGAGAGGAACGAGCTCACAGAAGACCCCTGGGTGAGAGTGGTTATATATGTCAGTCAGTGAAATGGAGAAGCAGAAGCTTCTGAGACAGGGCCAATTCACTGATTTCTGCCTCTAAACCAGCACACCCAACCATTACATAATCCAGTCCAATGGGAGAAAATACGTGTCTATTTCTAAGCTCAAGCCAAGAGTTGGGGTGCGTAGGCAGGGTTTGGAGGCAAAAATGATATACCCCATTAAACCTTGAACATAGGAAAATAACTCTGAGAATTAAAATGTAAACACATTTAATGAATCCCATTAGAAATATGCAAATTTACCCTACAGTGTAATTCTTAAAATGGTGGCAGTGGTGAGCTTTTTCCTAACCACTATCATAATGGAATCATCTTGCTTTTTAACCACCCCATCACACCCCTACCTAGATTCACTACTATCATTTACCCAAGTTATTGGTGGTAATGTGTCATTCTTTTCAGGTATGCTGGGGTGTGGGGAAAAAAAGCCAAAACAAAAATCCTGTGATTTCCCTTGTCTCCAAGTGACTGAATATCTATAGATTTGCCTGGAATATGACAAAAGGTAATAGATATAAAGAAAGACTATAATGGCAGTCAGCCATGGAAACTGACACTGAAAAGGTTGAGGAACAGGGATAAGCAGCAGTACTCTTCATCCATGCACGTTCAGGACCACCTGACCTATGATTGAGTTAATTGCAGGTCTAGCCCCATGAGCAGAGATGAAAGCATACAGCTCTCAGAACTTAATGACAGTCAGCCTAACTAAATCCTCTTGCTTTATGTAATTCCATGCTCAACAAATGATACCATTTCTTCAAGGAATACTTTTACTCCTAATGTAGATATATCTATGGGTGGAACATACTCAGCACACACACATAACTATTCCATTAGTATTTTAGGCCACGTTTTAAATAAATGAATTGGCAATGTGGTTTTCTATACATTATTCTCTGTGAGCTTTATTAACATAAATCCATCCCTGAAATGTGAATCATTTCTTCATGGGTTGACAAATTTAGTTTCTTTACCTTAAGGGCTAATGGTCAGACCCTTGATGAATTTCCAAGTTGATGTCAGCTTTGTGACTTTTGGCTGGGTGACTAGCCTGCCCTGGGAAATAGACCTTGTAGCTGACCCTTATTCCATGCCTTAATGTGTTGAGGAGCAAAAATTCCTTTCCTGGCATAAAGTTCTTAGGAGTTGTATGCAGACATTTTATTTGTTAGTAATACACCTATTTGTAAGATGTAAGTGCATAGTTATATTTGACTTAGGGAAAAGGCTTAGTAAGTTTTCTCATTGGGGAAGGTGTAGTGGTAGTCAGCTTCCAGTGATCATCAGTGTTTATACCCTTCTGTAGTCCCTTTCAAGTGAATGAAGGCTGGCTTGTGTGACAAATTATACATAGTGGAAATAATAATGTGTAACTACTATAGTTTTTTTTTGTCCTTATCAAAATTCATATTGAAATTTGATTTCTAATGTGGCAGTGTTGGGAGGTGGGGCCTGGTGAGAGGTGTTTGAATCAAGGGGGTGGATTCCTTATTAATGGCTTGGTGCTATTCTCGAGGTAGTAAGTTCTTGATCTCGTGAGACTGCATTAGTTCTTACAGGAATGGATTAGTTCCTGAGAGAGCAGATTGTTATAAAGCAAGGTTTGATCCCCTCTTCACACATGCCCCCTTCCCCTTTGACCTCCTCCACGATGTTTTGACATAGCACAAAAGACCTCACCAGAAGCTGAGCAGATGCCATTGCCATGCTTCTTATACAGCCTGCAGAACTATTAAACAAATAAACTCACATTCTTTATAAACTACTTGGCCTCAGGTATTCTGTTATAGCAATACAAAATGCAATAAGATGGTAACTTCCAAGGCAAACTTATAAATTACACTGCAACTTCCACCTTGCTTTCTTAGATTACTCAGTCTGGGAAGAGCCAGCACCATATTTTGAAGCAGTCTTGTGTAGAGGTCCACATGGAGAAGAACGTACTTGCCAGCCATATGTTTGAGCTACCTTAGAAATAGATCCTCCAGGCCTGGTCAAGCTTTCAGGTTCCTATAACCCTAGTCAACACTTGATTACAACGTTATGGATGCTCCTGAGTAGGGGCTACCTAATCAAGCTACTCTGGAATTAATGAACTACAGAAACCATGAGAGTTGATAAATAATTATTGTTTTAAGCCTCTAAGTTTTGGGCGATTTGTTACACAACAATAGATAACTAATACAGAATTTGGTGCCCTTAAATTGGGATGATGATGTAACAAAAATAGAGAGCCTAGAGGGATGAGCCAACAATCATGGGAAATCATTTTCAGGCAGAAGTAGGGCTGAGCCGTAATCAAGAAGTTGGCAACATGTGCCCAGCTATTATTTCAGAACTGCTATGGATCAATGACTTCTGTGTGTTTCCTGTTTCACTCTGTTTAAATGAGAGTGTCTATAATGGTTACCCTATGCCTGTCCCATCATTTCATATTTGGTGTGTTTGGGGCAGATAATGTGTCTCTTTATTTCATAGATTTTTAGATTAAGAGGAACCATACTTGAGAATTATTTGAAGAACTACACACCTGACGATTCTCATCTGTACCTGGACCTCATCTAAACATCAATATCCTGGACTTTGAGCATGAGTTAATGCTGTAATGGGGTTAGAATTTTGGTGGCCATGGACTGGGGTTAAGTGGGGTGGGGGTGTGTGTGTGTGTGTGTGTGTGTGTATGTGCATGCATATCATTGGGCATCAGAAAATGGGCTATGGCAGTTAGTCTGCAAGGGGGCCCCTAACAATCAGCATCTTCGCTATTCAGTCCCCTTCTACACTGAATCAGTATCAGCCTGTGTGGCCAATAAATTGTGACCATGTAATTTAATGAAATGATGATGTGTATCTTATGAGGTTGGTCATAAAAGGCACTGCAGCTCTGAGGAAAGCCAGCTGGTGCTATGTAAAGGCACTCAAGCATCCCTGTGGAGAGGCCCACATGGAGAAGACTTCCCAGCACCAACTTGACAATCACGTAGACCACATTGAAAATAATTTCTCAATTTCCTTTGGGTGACTGCAGCCCCAGATGACCTCTGACTCCAACCTTGTAAGAAAGTTTGATACATAATCACCCAAATGAGCCATTTTTAAACTCCTGACCCAGAGGAACCATAAAAATGGATCAGATTAATATTGTTGTTTTAAACCATTAAGCATTGTAGTGATTTGTTTTACACTGGTAGAGAAGTAATATGGGACATAAAGATTAATAAATGATGATACCTATACACTTCTTCTTTATTTACTTAGAACAAATTCAGGATAATATACTGGAAAAGTTTGGGTCACAATCTTAAACGATGCCAAGAAATACCAGCACTGTAATTTGACCTTATCAAAGGATTCATTCATTCACTTACTGAGGAGCTTTGTATCTGATACTTTGCTGAATAGTTTGCAAGCATTGTCTCATTTATTCTTCATAACAATACGACGATACAGCTAATATTATTATTCCCATTTTTTGGATGAGGAAGTTGTTGTTTAATGTGTTGAATGGAGTGATTTAAGGATATACAGCTATTAAAGATCAGGTCTTCCTGACTACAAAATTTGTAGGAATTGTGTCTTACGTCTTTATTTGAAAATTGTGCTTTGGGGAGGGCTTGAATTTAAAATATAGAACATAGGTTCTAGCTGTCCAAGGTCTATAGCTAGAGTGCCAGGGAGGTTTAAGCTAACAACATAAGATCTGTTTCATTCTTTAAACGATTCTTATTTCAAAATTGCCATTGTTAATTTGTGTAATAGGAATCACATAGATCACACTCTGGTAGTTATACAGGAAGATAAATGAGATGATTCCATGCTACAACTAATGACTTCTGGGCCTTGATTTCCTGCTTGCATTTCCTAACTGAAGACACTTACTGGGATCGCAGGCTGTCACTAAAGTTAAACAAAATAAATCATGGGTCGTAAAATTAAAAACAATAAACCGATTTTATGGCTGTTTTGCTCACACTGTAAGAGCATTGAGTATAATGATCACGGCTGAACCAAGCTTAGATATTGCTAAGGCCAATTTTATGCCTTGTCATGCTTTTCATTTTCCTTTGCTTCAAGCTAATGATAAAACAATTGGAATATTACTTTGAATCAAACCTATCACTACAGAAACTTTACAGAAGAGACTATATTAGTGTAATAGCTCAATAAAGCAAAATTCAAATGTTCCTTTTGGTAAAAGTTTCACTTAATTTTAACTCAAATTTTCTAGGATACTTCAAAAGGTAATGAATTGGCAAATTATTTGGCATTTCTAGTTGCATATTTAAGTGAAGATAAATCTTTATGGTTTTTATATCAAAGTTATCAGTGACAATTCTCTTTCATTGGAAATTAAAAATTCCTCTATCAACCACAAGCAAGAATGGTATAGGCATATCTATGTGTGATTGTGTGTGGATAGTGGGGAGAGAGAGGAGTTGCGGGGGCATTCAGAAAGGCAGAGGTAGTGTGGGGGAAGAGTCACAGAGTAGAACCATAAGAATATTGAAGCTCAAATTATTGTTAGAACTGGAGGGAACTCAGGTATGGGAGAACAGTCATGTGTTTCTAAATCAAATTAAATCTCCTGCCAATTGAACAGTAGATTCCACCTCAGTCATTGAGTATGCTAGGGTCATCAATAAAAACTAAAATGCTGCCTGAAAAATTGGGTTGCTATTGATAACCTCGTGGTCCATGCCCAACAGGTCTTCAAATGTGGATGGCTCCGTTGTCCCAATACCAAGTAGGCGTTTGCCTGAGCTGGGAGCTCCAGTTCCTAGGATCTAGCTTTCTGGATTCACCGCATAGCCATATCTTTCCAAATTTTTTGCTACCTTTCAAAATACTGCAAGAAAGTGAGACATGTACCCTCACCACCAATGGGGCCTTCCATTCTTTTCCCTTCCCAGGAAAACATCCAGCTTCCCACTGTGGCTTCCTACCTTTCCTGCCCAAAGTATCCCCTTATTTTCTTGCCTCTCCATGAACCATAGCTTAATCCCCACAAGGAATCCAGGTTTTCTGTGCAAAATCAGGAAGGAGACAGGAACAAGAAGAGGATAGGAATGTTTTCAGGAAATGTCTGTAATAAAAATCTCCTTTGAGACCAGCAGCACAGAGCTCCTGGCTGCCTTTTTTTTTTTTTTTTTTTTTTTTTGGAATGGGGTGGTGGTAGGTAGGAACAAAAAAAATGCAGGGATAAACAAAACCTAAATTAATGTCTCGATTTGTTAACTCATTGCACTATCAGAGTACAGACTCCTGGCAAGAAGATGCCAAAATTGGTAACATGTCCAGATTGGCTCCAGTCCAGCAGAAGTTCAGTTGTTGAAGAGCATGTATAAAGTCTTCATAAATCCTGTTAGGCCACACCCATTCATTACTTTGGGTGTAGTTCCTTTAGGGAGTACCAACCAGTGCCCTCTTTATTTTATATTAAGGGTCAGAGAGGATGAAATTTGGTGAGGCACTTCAGGGGGATTTTCCAATAGGTTTGAAGGAGTCTTAGAGAAAATTGTATACTTCAAACTCCTTGGAGAAGAGCTTCCTGGGATAAATGTTAAATTTGTATCAGAACAGAGCACAGCTCTTGTCACTGTTTGGTGTCTGGGTCTGTTGCTGGAAAATTCCTCTTGCCTTATGCTGTCAAGTGAGCTAGCTAAATTCTGGAGAAAGTTGCTCATAAAACTGATAAGGGCCCTCTCTTAAACAACCTAATTTGAACTTTATCCCAGAGACCTTGAGAAACTGGGTCTGCACTTTTATAATCCAAGAATTGAATATGGTCCTGCACGGTTGGGTAACATTTGACCTTGAAATGTTGTTCTAAAAGTCATGTTTCCCCCCTTGCTGGCTTTGCTGTTATCTGTGCATCAGTGAACACTTTATCATGGTAACGCTTCAGGAATGTGCAGAATAGTTGAGGAGCTTGAATGCCACAGCAGTTTTAAGTCTGTTGGGCTCTTGTTACCAGCTCACTGGGTTGGTGGCTAGAAGACTGCTATAGCACATATGTTGCAGAACTGACGTTCATTACCAGGTCACTTTCAAAGTATTGGCTAACAAGGCTGTAGTTAGTTCATGTTTTTCTCCATGAGTATATTGTCATTGCTACTGAGATATGCCACAGAAAATGCCTATATTTTTATTTTGGTTTCAGACAGAACTATTAGATGTTTGCAAAGGAGTGCTTGAATTTAACTTTAAAAACTGGAGTACCATAGTGCAGTGCTTAATAAGCACCTGGGCTTTGGTATCACAGGCTTGGGTTTGAATCTAGGTCTTAATTTAGTAACTGTTAGACTTGGAGTCATTATCTTCACATCTGTGAACTTCAGTTTCCTAATGTGCAAAATGGGTAGAATAATACTTTTCCAGACTGTTGGAAGTTGCGTGTTATGTTAAAGGGGAAAATGCACACCATGCCTTTCGTATAATGAGAAGTAGGAAGAACTCAATAATTCTTCTCTGGTTTTATTTGCCCTGTTTATTCTACCTGTCCAAATGGACTGCAAATTTATTGAAAGAAGAAATCATAGCTTTTCTTGCTTTACATTCTCATGCCAAGAAGAATGCCAAGGACATAGCAGGCAGTCAATAAATATTTGTTAGTTCCTGTTGTTTCTTTTGAAATTATTCCACTTTCAAGCCAGTTACACAGAACAGTTCTTCTTTGGAGATGATCAGACTAAGACCTTCCTTTTTAATGTTTGTTGGAAAGTCATAGAATGTAAATAACACTGGAAGATTTTTTTAAAGTCTCTGTGTCTGGTAGGTTTTCTTAAAATTTTGATTCTATGCATTGTAAGGACTTTTGACAGTAGTAAAAAAAAAAGTACTTGAATGCACATAGGCATAGAGTTCTTAAATCAACATTCATAGGTTTTGTCTTTACAGTTAACATGAGCACTTCATGTATCTTGGTAATTTGTTTAAGGGACAATATGCACTTCTAGCCTATCTCTATCTTTGCAGCTTCATAGTTATCAATAAGATCCTGAATGAAATTGAGCTATGCACCCACACAATCAACATTTTGACTGCAGTATCTGCAGGGTGCAGTAGAAGCAAGGAAGGGGGTTGAAGAGAGGACAACCTCCAGGGCCAAGATCTATAGCAGCCCTGTGGCTGCCACAATTCAGATGTTTCTTTTTTGTCATCACTCTAACTAGAAAGACTGTATGAGATTCCAAGTCCATTTTTAGGCTTTTTGGAAGGACAAAAAAAGCATCCTTCATCAAATATTAATAAATGCTTATGACTGGTTCATATTTTTAATTCCCTAAGTTTCTTAACATACTAGGAGAAATGGCAGACACCATACCATTCAACCTTCACGGAGAGCAATATGTGACATATTTTCTCTGTAGAATTGAACTAAATGTAGACTTGAACTAGTAACACTACCAATGACTTTGAAGAAAATCTAAACTTTGGGGGTTAACATTGAAAAGGAAAAGAGAAGGGATGGGTATTAGCTTTTAAAAACTTCTAATATAATTAAAAAAATTTTAGAATAGTCTTAGATTTACAGAAAGTTTGCGAAGATAGTGTAGAGGGTTCCCATAAGCCTTGCACCCAGTTATTTACTGTATTATTAGCATCTTACATTAACATGGTATGCTTGTCAAAATCAGTGAGTCAATACTGATATGTTATTATTAACTACATTCCACATATTATTCAAATTTCCTTAAATTTTACCTCATGTACTTCTTCTGTTGCAACATCCCATCAGGCTCTCTATTTTTTTTGAGATGGAGTTTCGCTCTTGTTGCACAGGTTGGAGTGCAATGGTATGATCCCGGCTCACTGCAATCTCCACTCCTGGGTTCAAGTGATTCTCCTGCTTCATCCTCCCTAGTAGCTGAGATTACAGGTGCCTGCCACCATGCCCAGCTTATATATATATATATATACACACACACACACACACATACATATATATATATATATATATATATATATATAAAGTGAAGATGGGGTTTCACCATGTTGGTCAGGCTGGTCTCGAACTCCTGACCTCAAGTGATCCACCTGCCTTGGCCTCCCAAAGTGCTGGGATTACAGGTGTGAGCCACCATGCCCAGCCCAGGCTCTCATATTGATACTAACATTTGTGAAGAGCCGATTTAGTACCAGATGCATTTATGTCACCATTTCATTTAATTTTCATACATATTATTTAGGTTGGCATTATTTTCTCATTCTAAGAATGACACAACTGATATCAGAGAGGGTAATTGACTTTCTCAGAGTAACTCAGAACCCAGGAAACAGTGAAGCAATGATTCATATCCAAGCCATCTGGTTCCTATCCCATTTTTTTCCTTCTCGTATCTTGCTATCTTTCTCACTTGTAATACAATGATCAAATTTATATTTGAAACATGTATTGCACATATAGTGTTGCATTCACATTTTGGAAAGTAGTTATACAGGAGCTTCCTTACTTGCTTTAACGCAAGTAGAATTGTTTGTAAGACTTTCCATCTGATTTCTCACAGTCAGAGAGACTTACCTGAGCTGCAGAAATCTAAATTAGAGCTGCCAAAGAATAACTGGTCATTGAATGATAGATGACTTATTGCTATAATATGTTTAATAATGCCTTGTTTTCTTATTGAAGGTTCTATATTACAGAAGATGCATTTCAACTTCTATTTCACTCAGAGGTGATATAAAAGAATGTGAGCCATATTTTGAGTTGAGTCATATATTATTAGAGGCTTTTTGTCTATTTTATTCCGAGTTAACAAGGTTACTCACAAACAATTCACACCAGAAACAAAACATATGGTCATTGGAAAGGGAATTCATGGGATTTTTCACAATCTTTAGTTATTTACATCATACTTCATTACAATTCAGTTATATGAAATCCCCATTCTAGAGTTTCAACTCTTCTCAAATATACAATATCAGTTGTCCTTTGGTTGACAGGAAAATTGAGCTTTCAAAAATTTTGAATGTGCTGGAGAAAAAGGTAAAAAATAAACACAATAGGATAGACAGTCATTATTTTAAGCAGAATCTTTTTCTCTCACAACTGTGTTTCACCTGCTTAACAGTAATCATTAAAAGGATCTAAAAATAGTCCTATAGGAGCCAAAGGTTTCAATAACAGATTAGAATTACTGAGTGGCCATTTCTTGTGGTTAATAACAGATCTATTGTGTTGACTTAAAACATAAAAGGGTGATTATTCCCAACAGATATTTTCTTCTTCACGTAAAACAGGAAAGTCTACAAAAAAAAAAAAAAAAAAAAAAATACTGACTGTTCTTGGTAAGTAGATTTTAATTTGTATCTACATAGTGTTCTTCTCACTTCATTAGGCTTAGAATTTGTGACTGAACAGCACTGTTTGGGTAGCCTGCTGCCTAGTCGGCGATGTCAGAAGCAATTACTTTCACAGATTTAAGATTTTGTTATCACACATATCCTGTCTTTAGTTATCTGAGTGGACAGCCCCATTAAGGACAATATGTATTTCATCATATCTTTCTCGTGTGATTTTAAAAACGACTCAAGGATCATCCCCCTTTGCACAACAGGAATGCATCAGTTGGATGAATGGTTAAATGGAGTCATCCAAATTCAGAAACGTACTTCTTTTCCTAATTTCAATTTTTTTCTGTAGAATAAATGTAGAGTACATTTACCCGGTTTCTTTATTTTGGGCTCATAGTCCCTGGAGGAAGGGGATTGATATCTCCTTTTTTTTTTTTTTTTTAAATTTACGGCAGAAACCTAGAAATCATTATAGATTTTAACTTGGCTTTCCTCATTCAATCAGAGACCAAATCTTGTGGACTTTCTTCTTTGACATGTATCATTTCACTATTTCTTAATAAGCTTCCACCCCTAGTTTAGTTTTTTTCTTGCCTGAGCTGTTACAATAGTGTTCTTATTTTTTTGCCTAATTCTTTGCTTCACATAGTCACTGCAAAGAAAGGGTTTGAGACATGCAGATTTGATCACAGTTTCCCTAATTTTCAACCTTCCAAGATTTCTTATTGCCTTCAGGCAAAAGTGCAAACTGTCTCCATGACCTCACTTTTCTAATGTCTTCTCCTGGGGGCATGTACACTCTGAAACATCAGGCTGTTTCACACTTGCTTCTACCAAGTCTGCATCTTATATTTTCTGGGTCTTTGTCTCTTGAAGAACAAACAAATACACCTCCTTTAGGACTCAATATCATGTCACATGCTTTCTGAGGATTTTCCTGACCCAATGGGACAAACATAACCACTCTTTTGTTCAACAACCTGTGCGTACCTCTTTCACGACCCTGTAATATATTATGATACAAATTGTCTACAGGTCTGTAGACTCCCTACAGATTTAGCTTTTCATATTTAAGACGTGAATCACGTGTTTTTTCTTTTTAGGCACACTGATGTTTGAGAATTTCTGATGGTCTTAAAGATCAATAAATGTGTGAGCCACTGTCACTGTGGCTAACCATGTGCTTGGCTTAGGGCAGAGACACTCAAACTTATTGAATGTGAGAATTGCCCAGATGTTGGATGATATTCAAATTCTTGGAATGCATTCCCAGAAATTTTGATTCAAAAGCAATGAGGAGGGACCCAGAAATCCATTGCTTTTACAGGCACCCCAGGTACTTGTGACACAGATGTATGAGGAATAAACATTGAGAAACTGACTCTTCCAGTTATCTATTGTTGCGTAACAAACCACCCTCAGGGACATAAACAAACCACTTGGAGGAAATAGAAAACAACTGTTTATTATGCCCATGGACTCTGAAGTTCTGGAATTTGTACATGACACAGCAGGAATGACTTGGCTCTGCTCTATGATGTCTGGGGAAGGAGGGAGGCTCAGATGTTTGGGGGGTACTTGAATGGTTGAGGACTGGAATAGATGGGCTGTAGGATCTCTTGTGTTATAGTTTTCTTACTCACATCCTTGATTCTTGGGCTGGGATGAGTTAAAGACTGGGTTCAGCAGAGATGGTCAACAAGAGCACCTACATGTGACTTGGACTTCTCAGCATGGGAGCTGGGTTCTGAGAGGGAGCACCCCAAGAAAGTAAGCATGCCAAAAGAACTAGACAGAAGCTGCTTTGCGTTTTATGACTTGGCTTCACTTTGCTCAAACGGCTGAGGTGGTCTCAAGCCCACCCAGATTCAAGGTATGAGGCATACACCCCACCTCTCAATGGAAGGAGTTTCAAAAAAAAGGACAGCAATGTTTTAAAAGTGCCATTTTGAACTTTGATTTATCTGTGTGTGTGTATACTATGTGGAGGAAATAGAAAACAACATATATATATATATATATGTTTTCTCTACTGGATCTGTGAGCTGTTTGAAGATAAAGATGGTATCTTGTTTAGTTTTGAGCCTTTGGGATCTGGTACAAGCCTTGGTGCTTAATATAAACCCAGTAAATACTTGTTGCTTTTAACTTATCTAAAGGTCAACAACCATAACCCTTCAATTACTGGTTATTATGGAGTATTATTGATCTAGGCACGCTTCTTCAGCAAGAAATTCTTTGCAAA
Organism: Mandrillus leucophaeus; assembly: GCF_000951045.1. Taxonomy (NCBI): domain Eukaryota; kingdom Metazoa; phylum Chordata; class Mammalia; order Primates; family Cercopithecidae; genus Mandrillus; species Mandrillus leucophaeus. The sequence goes on along the minus strand of NW_012109541.1, from coordinate 614,929 downwards.
AGACAGGGACTTGCCACATAAAAGTTGACTGAATATATATATTTTTTTAATTGCTACTTGAATCCTAGTTGTACTATTTTGTGACTGTGATCTTGGGTGAATTACTTAAATTCTCCATACTTCTATTTACTCTTACTTACCTCCGATGTGGGGAAAACAGTGGTATTTACTTCAGAGTTCTAGGGTAAGGAACAAATGAAATACATAAAGTTCTTAGATAAGGACAGGTAGTGGGGTTGAAAAGATAAGGACAGGTAGTGGGGTTGAATAGAAAAGCCCCTCCTTGGGAAGATATTATCATTCTTACAATAGCCATTGATGACTACAGTTAATCAACTACTAATGTGAATAACAGTTAAATTACTTCAATATAACCCCATAAGCTTTATTTGTGTATGAAGGTATGCACATATATGTTGATATGTAAGTAGTTTTATAAAAGTATGCTTTTTAGTGAAGCATATTTATTCACCACATTATAAATCATAAGTGAACAGCTCAAAACATTCTTACAGTGAATATGTTCATGCAAACACTACGTAAATCAAGAAAAAGAAGCTTCTGTACCCCTAGAAACTTCCTTGTCATTCTACCAGTCTTACTTTATCAAGAATATCTACTCTTCTGACTTCCACGACTACATTTTTTTGGCCTAATTTTGAATTTTATATACATGGAATAAGATAGTATGTAGTCTTTTGTGCCTGCTTTTTTTTGTTCAATATTATACTTGTGAGATTCATCCATGTTGTTGCACACAAGAGTATTTCTTTCATTTTCACTGTGGTGTAGTATTCTATTATTTGTACATTCCAACATTGACTAACATTTGGGTTATTTCCATTTTTGGCTACTATGAAGAATGCAGCTATGAACACCCTTGTGTATATCTTTTGGCACTCATATGTATTCATCTCTTGTATATGTAGGGAGGAAAAAAATTTCTAAGTCACAGAGTAAGACGATTAGGTTTTGTGTTTTTCCTTGCTGTTCCATTGGGGGGAAATGGTGTATATATACACACATACATATATCTGAGTATGTACGTACATATGTATCTGTCTAGATGATAAT
>NW_012109541.1:596811-612325 GCF_000951045.1 Mandrillus leucophaeus | reverse complement strand
GTTAAAGACTGGGTTCAGCAGAGATGGTCAACAAGAGCACCTACATGTGACTTGGACTTCTCAGCATGGGAGCTGGGTTCTGAGAGGGAGCACCCCAAGAAAGTAAGCATGCCAAAAGAACTAGACAGAAGCTGCTTTGCGTTTTATGACTTGGCTTCACTTTGCTCAAACGGCTGAGGTGGTCTCAAGCCCACCCAGATTCAAGGTATGAGGCATACACCCCACCTCTCAATGGAAGGAGTTTCAAAAAAAAGGACAGCAATGTTTTAAAAGTGCCATTTTGAACTTTGATTTATCTGTGTGTGTGTATACTATGTGGAGGAAATAGAAAACAACATATATATATATATATATGTTTTCTCTACTGGATCTGTGAGCTGTTTGAAGATAAAGATGGTATCTTGTTTAGTTTTGAGCCTTTGGGATCTGGTACAAGCCTTGGTGCTTAATATAAACCCAGTAAATACTTGTTGCTTTTAACTTATCTAAAGGTCAACAACCATAACCCTTCAATTACTGGTTATTATGGAGTATTATTGATCTAGGCACGCTTCTTCAGCAAGAAATTCTTTGCAAAAGACAGGGACTTGCCACATAAAAGTTGACTGAATATATATATTTTTTTAATTGCTACTTGAATCCTAGTTGTACTATTTTGTGACTGTGATCTTGGGTGAATTACTTAAATTCTCCATACTTCTATTTACTCTTACTTACCTCCGATGTGGGGAAAACAGTGGTATTTACTTCAGAGTTCTAGGGTAAGGAACAAATGAAATACATAAAGTTCTTAGATAAGGACAGGTAGTGGGGTTGAAAAGATAAGGACAGGTAGTGGGGTTGAATAGAAAAGCCCCTCCTTGGGAAGATATTATCATTCTTACAATAGCCATTGATGACTACAGTTAATCAACTACTAATGTGAATAACAGTTAAATTACTTCAATATAACCCCATAAGCTTTATTTGTGTATGAAGGTATGCACATATATGTTGATATGTAAGTAGTTTTATAAAAGTATGCTTTTTAGTGAAGCATATTTATTCACCACATTATAAATCATAAGTGAACAGCTCAAAACATTCTTACAGTGAATATGTTCATGCAAACACTACGTAAATCAAGAAAAAGAAGCTTCTGTACCCCTAGAAACTTCCTTGTCATTCTACCAGTCTTACTTTATCAAGAATATCTACTCTTCTGACTTCCACGACTACATTTTTTTGGCCTAATTTTGAATTTTATATACATGGAATAAGATAGTATGTAGTCTTTTGTGCCTGCTTTTTTTTGTTCAATATTATACTTGTGAGATTCATCCATGTTGTTGCACACAAGAGTATTTCTTTCATTTTCACTGTGGTGTAGTATTCTATTATTTGTACATTCCAACATTGACTAACATTTGGGTTATTTCCATTTTTGGCTACTATGAAGAATGCAGCTATGAACACCCTTGTGTATATCTTTTGGCACTCATATGTATTCATCTCTTGTATATGTAGGGAGGAAAAAAATTTCTAAGTCACAGAGTAAGACGATTAGGTTTTGTGTTTTTCCTTGCTGTTCCATTGGGGGGAAATGGTGTATATATACACACATACATATATCTGAGTATGTACGTACATATGTATCTGTCTAGATGATAATCTTTTGTTGAATATATTATATGTATTGCATATATCTTCTCCTTTTCTGTGGTTACGTTTTCATTAATCAAATAACTTTCAATGAATAGAAGTTCTTAATTTTAATAAAGTCCAATTTATCAATCTTTTCCTTTATATAATACTTAGTACTACTCATGTCATGTTTAAAAAAATTTGACTCACCCAAGATTATGAATATATCTTATGCTTAGTTCTAAAATATTTATTATTTTAAAAAGAAATTTAGGTTTATAATTGCCCAGAATTGATTTTTGTCTACAGAATAATGACAATTAGACAATATAGACAATATAAAATATTTTCTATAGAGATTATTATTTAGTCTCATATGGGTAGAAAAACCAGCACCAATTTTTGAAAAGATTATCCTTTCTTCAAGTTCACTTCAGAGGCATCATTGCCATAATCAGCTCTGGTTTTAGACTATTTATTCTGATTCATGGGTTTAATGTCTATCCTTGTCCCAAGACCTACCTGTTTACTGTCTTAATTACAGGAGTTTTATAATAAATCTCAATATATAGTAGCTTCAATTCTTCCATTTCTTTCTTTTTCAAGATCATCTTAGCTATCCTTGCTTCTTGCATTTTCATTAATTTTAGAATCAGCTTGTTGATTTACACACACACACACACACACACAAATCCTACTAGGATTTTGGCTGAGTTTTTATTACCTGTATAAGTTAACTTGGGGAAAACTGACATTGTTACAATATTTAATGGTATCTCAAACAAGGTATATCCCTTCATTTATTTAAGATTTATTGATTTCCCTCAGTAATGCTATACTACTTGTAATGTAAAGACTTTTACATATTTCTATAGATTAATTTCTAAGTATTTGATGTTTTAATGCTATTGTAAATAGTATCAATTTAAAATTTCATTTTATAATTATGCTTGCTCATATATACAAATATTTTTTTATGTTGCATAACATCTGGCAGCCTGGTTAAAATCACGTAGTAATTTTAATAGTTTACTGTTGATTCTTTTGGATTTTCTAAATGCACAATCATATCACCATGAATAGTGATAATTTTTTAATCTTTCTTTTCAATCTATATAAATTTTATTCATTTTTCTCATTTTATTGTGTAGCTAGGAACCACAGTTACATAACTTACAAAATTTGGCAGTAGACATTCTTTTTCTTATTCTTATGCCCAAATCATACAATTCAATATTTAGCTAAGTACATTTTTTTTTTTTTTTGCATTAGGAAGTTTGGAGACATACTTTATGAGATTAAGAGATATTGTATTCTATTCCTGATTTGCTGTATTTCTGTCTTGAACATGTTCAATTTTATCAATAGAATTGTGTCAGTTGAACTGGTCACATTTTTTTCTCCTTTATTCTGTTAGTGTGTGAACAACGTTGATTGATTTTTAAATACCTAAAAAAAATTGCACTCTGGAATAAAAACCTTGTAGTGACTTAGAAATCTTTTTATATATAGCTGGATTTGTTTGCCAGTATTTTGCTTCAGATTTTTTGCACCCATATTCATGAGAGAAATTGGTCTATAATTTTTCCTTTTTTAATGTCCTTGCCAGATGATGTTCAGGTTACGCAGAACTAATAAAACTAGTTGAGAAATATTCTCCTTTTTTTCTGTTTACTTCATGAGTTTGAGTAAGATTTTTTTTTTTTTTCTTAAATGTTGGAAATAATTCTATGGTAAAGATATCTGCACCTTGAATTTTCTTTAAAGATTTTAAATTATGGATTTATGTTATTTAATAAACTACTCAGATTTTTCTCTTCCTTTTATGTGTCAGATTTGATAAACTGTGTATTTTAAAGGATTTAAAGTTTTTACCTAATTATTCAAATGTATGGACATTAAGTTGTCCGTAATATCCTTGTTATTTTTAGCGTCATTGAGGTACGTAATGGTGTTTTCCTTTTATTCCTGAAATTTGGTACTTAGTATCATCACTTTTTGTTTGTTTTTGGTTCAGTCCTGCTGAAGTTTATCTTTTTGATGAAATAACTTTGGGTATTATTGATTTTCTTTATTATAATTATACTTTGTTTTATATTTTTTTAATTTGTAGTTTTATCCTTATAGTTTCTTTATTCATACTTACTTTCTTTCTTTCTTTCTTTTTTTTTTTTTTGAGATGGAGTCTCGCTCTGTCGCCCAGGCTGGAGTGCAGTGGCGTGATCTCGGCTCACTGCAAGCTCCGCCCCCTGGGTTCACGCCATTCTCCTGCCTCAGCCTCCCAAGTAGCTGGGACTACAGGCGCCCACCACCACGCCTGGCTAATTTTTTGTATTTTTAGTAGAGATGGGGTTTCACCATGTTAGCCAGGATGGTCTCAATCTCCTGACCTCATGATCCGCCCACCTCGGCCTTCCAAAATGCTGGGATTACAGGCATGAGCCACCGTGCCCGGCCTACTCATACTTTCTTTAGATTAAATTTGCTATTCTTTTTCTACTTTTTCAGATGAACACTTGGATCATGGATTGCTTGCCTTTCTTCTTTTCCAAGACATGCCATTTATTGTTGTAAGTCTACAAGGACTGCTTTAGCTGCATCTCAGGTTTTGATATATTCCCTTTTCTTAATTATAATTCAATTCAAAGTATTTTCTAATTTCCTTTTTAATTGTTTTACATTATTTTAGAGAAGTATTGATGAATCTTAAAACATTATAAAATGTTTTAATTCTTCCTTTATTACTGATTCCTAGTTTAATTTTACTCCAGTCAGTAAATATACACTACTGTGTATAATTTATATCCTCTAAAATGTTTGGAGAGTTTTTAAATTTCACAGCATTTGGGCTGGACACTTTGGCAGATGTTCCATGTGGATTTGAAAAAGAAGTATATTCTAGAATTGTTGGGAATAGAATTTTATATAGGTAAATTAGGCCAAGTTTGTTATTCAAAGCTTCTGTATCTCTTTTTTCTTCCTCTGTGTATTTATCTTGTTCTACCATGTACTAAAAGAGATATACTGAATTGTCCAAATATTTTGTGGATTTTTCTATTTTTTGTTTCTCATACTACTAATATTTGCTTCATGTATTTTGAATTTAAATGCATTTGGAATTATATCTTTTTGGTGGATTTAAAATTTTATTTTAATGACATGTCTCTCTTTATCTTTAGCAATTTTTTCCTTAAGGTATGCTTTGACTAGTAATAGTAATGTCAATTTTATTTTGGTCAATGTGTTCATGGTATTTTTTTCGTCTTTTTATATTCAATATTTTGTATGCTTATACTTAGAGTATGTCTTTTGTAAGTAGTGTACCATTGAGATTTTAAAGAAAATCTCTTCAGATAATCTTTGCATTTCAATTGTAGTTTTACGTTTGCTTACACTTTATGTAGTTTGATAAATTTGGGTTTAAAGGGTCATCTTTTTATTTCTAATTCATCTGTCCCATTTATATTTTTTCCCACTTTTCTTATTTTTTTGTACTAATCAACAATTTTCTGATTGTACTTCCCCCTCTATTCATTAGTTATTCTTATTTTAGTTATGCTTCTTAAATAATCACTTTAGTGGTTATCTTAGAAAGTACAAAAGGCTTATGTACTTTTTTCATTGATCTTCATTTCTGTCTGCATTTTCTACTTCTTATTAAGATTACTTTTTTTTTGCCAGGAAAATGTTCTTTTCATGTGGGTCTGCTGGCGATGAATTTCTGATTTTTTTCCTGAAAATATGGCCTTCAGTTTTGCTGGTATAGAATTCTAGGTTGGTACTTATCATCTTTCAGCATTTTAAAGTTGTTAATTCTTTTTTTCCCCTCGTTCACTTAATTTCTGTTTAAAAGTCAGTTTTATTATTGCTCATTCTCATTTATTATTGCTCATTTCACATAATGTGTGTTTTTCTTTGACTCCTTTTAAGATCTTCTTTGTCCCCAGTGTTTAGTAGTTTGAATATTACATGCCTAATTTTGGATATTCTTTGCCTATGTCCCACTTGGGCCTTCTTGGATCTATGAGTTGAAATATTATGTTATTTTGGCAAATATTTTCTCAAATATTGCTTTTGCCCCATTCTGTTTGTATTCTCCTTCTAAAATTCCAATTACAGACATGTCAGACCTTTTCATGTCTCATATGCTCTTTTTTTTCTGTATTTTTCATCCTTTTCCTTGCTGTGCTATATTTTACCACTGCAATTTCTAGTTTACTATTTCATTATCTGTTGCACCTAATTTACTATAAAATTTATTAAATTCATTATCAATTTCAGTTTTTTTTTTTTTTTTACTTATACCATTTTCATGTGATTCGTTTTTATAATTCTGGTTATTTGATGCATTTTCCATCTTCTTATCTATTTTCTTAAATATAGTAACCACAATTTTTTAAAAATCGATGTCTGATTAACTCAAATTTTATTTTTGTTAGCAATGTGATTGTTTCTATTGTCTGCCTATTTGCTTTAGATTTTGGCCATTTGGGCCTGTCTTCTGGTATATCTTGTAATTTTAGATTGAATACCAGATTTCATGTATCTATATTCTTTTCTTTACTTCCAAAGAGGATTTGCTTTACTTTTACCATGTAATTAGAGGAAAGGAATACGATTTTGATCCAATGAAGAACTGAGATGACTCCAGGTCATGTATGAGTCCTTTTGTGCTAGTCTATTTACATTTTGCCCTTACTCTTGGATCTATTTCTTCATTAGTTTCAACTAAAAATCTGATGCATTTTCCAGGGCCTCTTCTTGGCATGCACTATTCTTCAATTTTTGACTTCGTAATGTAATACTATTGCATAAATCCCCAATTATAATTTTAGCCTCTTAGCTATGGATTTTCGCTTGGCTTCTCTGATTTTCACCTTATACAGCTTATTATTTTTAAATGCTAAGAGAGAAAATTCAGTGCATAAGGTTGAAATGTTGAACTCTTTTTCCTGTGATTGCATTTTTTTCCAGAATCTTAACCCTTCATTTTGACCAGCACAGTAGCCTCATAGTCCACTTTTGTCTCTACAGCTTTTGAATTTGCTTGAACCTCTAGGCTACCATTTTCTGCTTGGTTTCTCAGCTACATGACAGTCACTATTAGGCAAATGTTTTAAGAAGAAACGTAGCAGAGAAGCTCATGCTCACCTTTGTGCACTGCCTTTCTCTCTAAAATATTGTTCTCTTAAATCTCAATGTCTTCATGAATCTCTGATGCCTTCAATTTTTTTTGGTCATTTTATCTATTTTTTTCTTTCAAATAGGAGAATTGATCTGTTCCAGACAGGAGAGTTAGTCAAACAAGGTGCTCTGTCACAATTGGAAGTAGAATTTCTCAGCTTTACCCCTTTCAAGGGGCTGTTTTTAGCTCCATCTTCATGATGTTAAATACAACTTTCAGTTATATTAAGTGTAATTTTGTTGGTTTTCTTTTTTCAGCTTTCATAGATTGACAATAACTAAGCATTTTGTTATTTGATTTTAATGCTTAAACATTGAGACATCTTATCTAGGGTTGTGGCATATCTGAAAGTAAAGACATTTTGGAACTAAGGGTAAGAGATTAATGTTTTGAATTCTCCATGTGATTTTATGGGGCCCTTTTAGTTTACAAAGCTCTTGATACAATTTTCACAGAAATTTGTGTCCAAAAAGGGCTCCAGAGACCTCACTGTCAGTAATACATTTGCCGGTATGTATATACATATGTAAATGATTATGTGTATATATGTATATGAAAATACATGTGTATACATGTATATGTGTGTGTGTGTGTATATATATATATATACACACACACACACACAGAGAGAGAGAGAGATAGAGAGAGAGCGCTGCACTCAGTAATACATTGTTTGATATGTATAATGAGCTGTGAATGACGTGAATGACAAAGCAAGGGCTTTATAATCAAACTAGCCTGCATTCAAATCCTGGCTCCTTTTCCTAACAGTTGTGTGACCTTGGAAAAAATTTTTAGTTGCTTAGACTTCTATTTTTACATTTGTAAAGTGGCTCTTTCTCACAGGAGTTTTGTGGGGATTAAATGAGGGATCTATAAAAAGAAATGAGCACAATACATGGCCCAGAGTAGATGCCTGGTGAATGTGAATCCTCCACCATCTCTTCCATTCCAGAAGTGTAAGTGTGGATAGCGAAAAGTGAGCCATGTGAAAGGCATAGCATCACTGCTATGTTTGATGTCTGGGTGGTTGGTGCAGCTAGTTAAAGCAATGTAATGGGACCAGAGTTATGGGTGAAAAAATATGCAAATCTGCCTGAACCAGATATCCTCCTCTCTCTCTATCACTCTCTCTCTCTCTCTCCCTCTTCATTATGGTTATGAGGTAATAGGGTGAAAATGTAGGCAAGGACCATTGAATATCTGCCTTCACTCTAAGAAACAATAAGTGTGCCTGGAAGGTGGGTTAGTAGCATTACCTTTACATATGAAGAACATAACAGCAAGCTGTTTGAAGCTTTCTTCAACCTTGATTCTGTCCCATGGCCTTAAGATAGAAGACTAAGAGTCAATGGCACTTTTGAAAAGCAATAGAGGTGACCTTGTTGTTTCAATCCACATTCACTGTACAGTATTTTTAAAGCTTATTCTTTGAGCTAAGGGGCTGAGCAAGCTCTTGCTGAGCAGTTAATGGTTCCATATTTGCCTCTCAAATCTGTGTACTTCTGGTGCATGACTCATTGCTTTCGGGTGCAATAACTTGAACTACATAAAACCAATTTTAATTCTAAATATAATTTTGACTCTTAGGGAAATAATATATAGCATGCATCACTTGAATTACAAAGTAGATAAAAATAGTTGGAATTAGGTTATCATCTGTACTGCAAAAAGAGTGATTTCTCAGCTGCATTTTGAATTGTGGCATATAGTGATTTTACAAGTAAAGCTAATTTAAATATGGCACACAGGCACACAATATACTCTCTAAGGTATTGAGTTAATTGGAGAATGATGTTTTCATTCTGCAGTTTTGTTCTGAGGGTTCACTATCATTCTCTTGCTCTTTGATTTTAATAAGCTTTTTATACTTTATTTCTGAAACATAACATACTTGCTGTCTTCTGATATCTTATGTGATTAAGTTGTTACTTTAAATTGATAGCATTCACATTGTTAAGAAGACGAGTGGCTGTTGTTTGATGGATCATTAGGTTTGATTTTAGGATTTTCCTCTCCAGTTTACATTAATCAGTTTTATGTACCTTGTGCCTCGTTTCTTTTTCCCAGTTCACATAAATATTGATGTTATCTTCAATTGGAAGTTTCAGAAAAGAAATTAGAATGAGAAAGCTGGCTCCAATAGCCATCAGTTGGAAAACTAATTCCAGGCATATCTATCAAAATTAGCTACTTTTTCAGTACATAAAATCCATTTATGCAAAAGGAAAATCAAATAAACTCCCATTAAAACAACCTGTATTTTTTTCCCATTTCCATCATTAAAAATGACTTTCCACCACCACTGGTCAAATTATAGTGTTTTTCTAATAACTCCTGTAACTAATTTGTTAGTTTGTAATATAAATAATCTTCCTATGAAATTATTTAACTGTTTGCTTCATTTTGGACTTCTTGTTTTGCAGTAACTTAATTTAAAATAAGCTCATATAATAGCTTTGTTGGGTTAAACAGATTGAGATGCAAAAATGCCTATTTAATAAGCATATATTGACAGGGCTCTTGTAGGAGGGTGAGCAGGAATAAAAACAGTTTCCTGGTAGCTGAGTACTCTGGAGGCCTGGAGTTCCAGAACTAATACGGCCAACACATAAGCCTGAATTAGAAGGCAAGTTTGGAAGGCCTACCTCTATTTGCCTAGAATTTTCTGACTTCTCCTCGTCTGTCAACTTGCTTCCTATCCTGTCTTGGTAAAAAGCCCTAGAACTATGCTGTACAATATGGTAGACAATTTGCAGCAATTTGTTTTAGTCTGTTTTCTAGTGCTATAACTGAATACCACAGACTGGGTAATTTGTAAAGAAAAGGAAATTTATTTCTTACAGTTCTGGAGGCCAAGACGTCCAAGAAGGGCCTTCCTGCTGCATTGTAACATGGTGGAAGGGCATGATACTGTCAGAGAGTGCGCTTGTGAGGCGGACAGAGAAATCAGATCAAAGTCAACTTTTTATCAGGAGCCCACTCCGGCGAGAACTAATGCACTCCCATAATGGCAGTGTTAATCCATTCATGAAGGCAGTGTCCTTAATCCCCTCTTAAAGGTTCCACCTCCCAATATATTTACCTTGGCAATTAAATTTCAATATGAGTTTTGGAGGAGACATTCAAATCATAGCACTATTTAAAATTCAGTTAATTTAAATTAAATACAATTTAAAATTCATTTCCTTAGTCATATTAGCCAAATTTCAGGGGCACAATATTCATGTGTAGCTAGTGGATATCATGTTAGATAGTACATATATAGAACATTTCCATCATTGTGGAAAATTCTATGATATCACCCAGCTCTAGAATATCACATAGCTCCTTCTCTTTGGCATAGAAAGGAATGATTGGGATTAGGAAAAGTAGAAGAAACACTACAACCAAAGCATTGTCTTCATTCAGAGTATTGTCTTGACTTCTTGGGAACTTAGGATTCTACCAGCCCTGTACCATTAATCTGGCTTCCATTGCTATGATTTCATTATTAATGGAGATATTAATGTTTTCCCTATTTCCTTCCCTGAGTTCTTTCCTAGAAAGATATTTCTTATAGCCTCTGACTTGTTTAATAAATGATTGCTAACTTTTGAACCTTTCATTTCCGTTTGTGATATACTGTGGCTTGTCAGCACACTAAGATATTCACTCATCATTTTGGAGTGGTTTTCAAACACCATTTTGTTGCAATTTCTTTCCTCTTTTTCAAAACAGACAAGAGGGTGCCATTTTAGCTCAGTTCGTTATCAGTTTCTAAGTCAGCTTGAGATACTAAATGGAGTTAGGACTTGAAAGCCAGGATCATAATTTCTCTGCAACTTTCTGTGGGGTAGCTCTTTTCTTCACCCTCGTACCACTCTGTAGTGGGAGAAATGTTCTTGCTCCTCACTTCAACTTTCAAATTATGATTTCTCCCCAGATCACACATTTGAATCTCAAGTTGTTCAATATACTATCTGCTGCCCTTCTTTGTTGCATTCATCTGTAGAACCCCTGTTCACACTCACATTTTCCTTGAGGGTTTTATCTCATTCCTATATTCTCTCTAGCACTGGACCCATCATAATTCCTTGTGATCTTAAGGTCACATAGATCTTAAGGCTTCAACTTCTGGCCTGTCAGTTACTTGTCCACCTTCCAATCTGAATAACTCACTTCCATGTTAATACCGCAGACCTTGTCGTACTAACACCTTTAACCATTCCATAATCACCATTTCAAGCAACCTACCCTCCAACTTCTAGCCCCTGTCTTCCTTCTTACTTTCTCTAATATTTTTACTTCAGCAATACTACTAAGGACTTACTAGGGCCTGTAGTCCACCTCTTTTCACTCTCCATTACTCCTTTATATTCTTACTTTTCACCTTTCACCATCAATTTTCTCACTTCTTTCTCCCTTGTACTGTTCTGATAAAACCAGCCCAGTTATCATCCAACTCTCTTGTCAACTATGCAGGCAGCTTTCTCTACAGGCATGAGGAAAGCACCCAGTCATCTCATTTTAAATTCAATGCCAATAACTTCAGGTGATTTTTCAGTTTTGCCAGACAATCTAGGATACATTTCCCTAGTATATTTATTTTCCCTCTCCTAGATGACCGTATCACTCATGCTATCTTCCCCTGAATAGATGTATTTCTTTAAATGGCAATAATATCTCTTTATTCTTATTATAAAGAAATTAATATTACCTAGAAAATATCTGGAAAAATACAGAAAAGCTTACACATACACTTGTATAATATATAGATTTTCTTTCTGGAGACAATCTCTTTTGTCCTTCTGATTTTTTAGTATTTCCTTTCAGTCTTTTTTCGTTTTGTTTTGTTTTTTTCGAGACAAAGTTTTGCTCTGTCAGCCAGGCTAGAGTGCAGTGGTGCGACCTCGGCTCACCACAACCTCCGCCTCCTGGGTCCAAGTGATTCTCCTGCCTCCCGAGTAGCTGGGACTACAGGCATGTGCCACCACATCCAGTTAATTTTTTTTGTATTTTTAGTAGAGATGGGGCTTCACCATGTTGGCCAGGATGGTCTTGATCTCCTGACCTCGTGATCCACCCACCTCGGCCTCCCAAAGTGCTGGGGATTACAGGCATGAGCCACCACGCCTGGCCCCTTCCAGTCTTTATCCAATATTCATATGTATTTTTACATAGGTATATTATAATACGTAAACAGCTTTGCATTTTCATCTTTCCCTCTTAATATTTTATAGTAATTATACTTGACTGTTTGCAATGTACCAGACTTTGTACCATCTTTTATGTATATTATTTCTAAATTAATGTATCTTTCTACATCTTCATTACCAATTAAAAAGGTGAAATCGGTTTTATACAGTTGGATAAAATATTAGAATCAGAATTCAAACTCAAGTCTTTCTGTTCCAAAGTATATCTGTGGAACTTTTTAAAGCCTTCATAATGCTACTTAATTGCTACATAATATTTCATTGTGTGAATATAGCATAATTTACTGAAATATTTCCTTTTATTGGCAAATTTGGTTATGTGCAATTTGTCACTCTTATAAATAATGTCATTATAAACATCTTGGGAATATATGTCATTGTCTGAATTTAGGACTAATGTATTACAAGAAATTCCTAGAATTCATATTGGACCAAATGGCATAAATTCTTAGCATATGGACATTTTGCTTTCCAGAAATAAACATGGCATTTCTGGCATACTGTAAACACTTTTCTTCATTGAAAAGATTTCCTGCCTTTGATTAATGGGCCACAGATATAGTGCTTTATCGATCACCTTGGAATGAATTTACTACCTTTAATGATTCAGTACAGTAAATTTTTTATTCCACCTGTAATCCACAAAACAGTTACTTACCATAAGAAGAATAATTTTAAAAATTGATTTGATTGTGAGTCTAGATAAAAAACCCCAGGGAAATACAATTTTTTTTTTTAAGTCCAATAAAATAATAAAAACTGTAACAATGACAATAAAAGCAAAAATCCTCTTACCAACCCATCTGAAAGTGTTTTGGTCTCTGAATAAAGAATGTGTTCTCCTTTCCCAACAAAGCGAAATTTGCCCTTTTGCATTTTATGATGGCTGAATGTTACTCAGAGGTGAGACTTTGATCACCCTTCCCGTTTCTAGGACACGCTTTCACATTGGCAGTAACTGAAATTTATCCAAATAGACTTTCAAAGCTCCCAAGTGTTCTAAATTTATCTCACTCAATTTCGTTGGTTTAGAAACTAGTTTGGAAATTTCACAAGGCCAACTTGTCTTCAGTAATTTCTAGTGCTTCTTGTTTGGGACAGGCTAGAAAAAGCTCTGAGACGCTGCTAAATTTGGTGCTTGGCAGAAATCATAACACACAAGGAGAAATACATGAAGTGTAAAACCTAAAATACCAAAACTCTTTGACATTTTAAACTAATTTCAAATATACAGAGATTAGAAAATCGTAACATCTGCATAAATCAGCTGTGTGGACAACCTATATAAGTGGGAACAAAAGGAGAAGTATGAATGGAATAATAGATTTCGTGCCTTTAGTCTGCACCAATCATTTTATAAATCTGATGTCTGCATATGAATGGGGTGATTTAGCCTAAGGAAAAAAAGTCTATATGTTTTTTTCCTACTGGTTATAAATGGTGTTAGAATTTGCCAAAAACGAACATTTAATGCACGAACCTGCAAAGAAAGACTAGTATTGTGGTAAGCACTTGAAATTGTTACTGGAAGACCTGGGCTTAAAATCCTGCCTTCACACGTGCTGCTTCATGTGTAATCTAGGCACAGTTTACTCAAATAGTCTGCATCTTAATTTCTTCATCTGTAACATGGAAATAACAATATTTACCACCCTGAATAGTTCTGAAGATCAAAACGAGATAATGTTCAGGATAGCACTGTGAAAAGTCTAAAGCCCTATATAAATGTGAAGTGCTATTTTATATTTGCTAATTGCAAATTAAGAGTTCCTGGGATTAACTGAGTTCACAGGAAGTTTAAGGATTTCTTTTTGAGTGAGGGCAGCACGGTTTATAATTTTTACTTTTATTTTTGTACCCATCACTCAAATAGTATATGTTGTACCCAATAAGTAGCATTTCATCCCTTCCTCTGTCCCGTCCTCCCTCCTGTTGGAATGTCTAGGGTCTGTCATTCTACTCTATATGTTTATGCATACCCAGTGTTTAGCTCCCACTTGCAAGAGAGAACATGCAGGTTTTTACTTTCTCTTTAAGAAAAATTTTATTATTTAATTTTAGTAGAGAGACATTGTTAATTAGATTGAGATGTTGTGTATGATTCTCTCTTAGGTATAAAAGCTTAGGCAACTGTTAATGGATTTTAATTGGTTCCCCCACCACTCCTTCTCCCAGTCCGTCACAGAGGAAACACCAAAGTATTTTTTTATCCAAGTGCTCTTTTCAAGTGACAGGACAAGGGGGCAGTGAAAAGTGTATTTTCACCAGTAACATGGACCTAGCCATGGATTTCAGTACCAAAATGACATGTGAATAGGTAAGAAAATGGCTGAATTCTAGGGATATATTTAGATGTACTACTTCCTCCCCCACTTCAACAAGGTGGTATCACTGTGAATACAGAGTTTGGCAGAGATGATACAATAAAACGTGATGATTCAGTGTTTGGGTAAGTTCCAGGGAAACTGGATATTAAGGGAAAACCCATAGGTAGATGTTTGAATCCAGGTTTATTGGTGAACTGTAGACTCCCAAGCCAACTTCCTTGGAAGGATTAGTCAACAGTGTCCTCTAATATAAAAATGTCCTTTCAGTGGCTATGTGTGCATGGCTGAGAGGAGACTTTGACCATGGTTCTTCAAGTTACCACTAGTAATAGGTTTTTATTCAAATATTTATGAGTAATTGTAGTCAATGGAAATTGTTAGTGAGTAACAGGGAGATGAATTTGGCATTGCATTTTGAAGAATGGAACAACTTAGTATTTAATCTACTTATGAATCTGTACTTTAAATATTTGTTAGCTATCCAAATAACTTCTAGCAGATAGATACATTTGTGGAACAAACTTTCAAAAAAATTGGTTTGTCTTCTTTCTAGATTTTGACCAGTCTTATTAAGATCTTGTTATTATGGCTGGGTGTGGTGGCTCACACCTGTAATCTCAGCACTTTGGGAGGCCGAGGCTGGCGGATCATGAGGTCAAGAGATAGAGACCATCCTGGCTAACATGGTGAAACCCCATGCCTACTAAAAATACAAAAAAATTAGTGGGACTTGGTGGTGGGCGCCTGTAGTCCCAGCTACTTGGGAGGCCGAGGCAGGAGAATGGCGTGAACCCGGGAGGCGGAGCTTGCAGTGAGCTGAGATTGCGCCACTGCACTCCAGCCTGGGCGACAGAGCAAGACTCCATCTCAAAAAAAAGATTGGGAAGATGGGCCCGGCATGTGGTGGTTCATGCCTGTAATCCCAGCACTTTGGGAGGCCAAGGTGGGTGGATCACGAGGTCAGGAGAGTGAGACTATGCTTGCTAACATGGTGAATCCCTGTCTCTACTAATAAACTACAAAAAATTAGCCAGGCATAATGGCATGCACCTGTAGTCCCAGCTACTTGGGAGGCTGAGGCAGGAGAATCGCTTGAACCTGGGAGGTAGAGGTTGCAGTGAGCAGAGATCACGCCACTGTACTCCAGCCTGAGTGACAGAGCAAGACTCTGTCTCAAAAAA
>NW_012109541.1:587705-596761 GCF_000951045.1 Mandrillus leucophaeus | reverse complement strand
TTGCAGTGAGCTGAGATTGCGCCACTGCACTCCAGCCTGGGCGACAGAGCAAGACTCCATCTCAAAAAAAAAAAAAAAAAAGATCATGTTATTATTTCAAGGGTTGAATTTTCCATGCATGTATGAATTAAACACAATCTTCTTTCACATATGAATTCAAGATTTTCCTTTTATACTTTTTAATTTTAGGACTATATTCTATTTTTTTTTTTTTTTGAGATGGAGTTTTGCTCTTGTTGCCCAGGCTGGAGTGCAATGGTGTGATCTCGGCCCACTGCAACCTCTGCCTCCTGGGTTTAAGCAATTCTCCTGCCTCAGCCTCCCGAGTAGCTGGGATTACAGGCGCCCGCCACCACACCCAGCTAATTTTTTGTATTATTAGTAGAGATGGGGTTTCACCATGTTGGACAGGCTGGTCTTGAACTCTTGACCTCAGGTGATCTACCCGTCTTGGCATCCCAAAATGCTGGGATTACAGGCATGAGCCACCGTGCCCAGCCTAGCACTATATTCTAATTGTTAAGAATTCTAGCCACACAAGAGCTAATGGAGAAGTTATTATTTAATGGATTTCAGGTTTTCAAGATAAAAGTTTTGGAGATTGAACAACAGTGTGTGTTGCACACTACTAAGCTGTACATTTAAAATGGTTATGATGGTAAATTTTATGTTGTGTGTATTTTAACACAATTTTAAAAATTACATTAGTGGGATAAAAATAAAAGTCTCCCCTTTATCTACATCTCAATACTACTTTCCTTCCCCAGCCTGGTTGGTCTTTATTGATAGACTTTATTAGAGCCAAGTCAGCACCATGACCTTGAATGACATAATAGATTTTGAGAAAAAGACAGTTGCATTTTGTTCAAAATGAAACTTCTTAACAAAAATTCCATTAGTAATAGTCTTAACAATTCCATTTTTAATGGTGTAGTCTCACAGATGATTGTGAAATGAATACATTTTCGTGTTCATATTATGTTGGTATCTGATTTAGTTTTCTTAAATGGAGACATTTAAGATCTTATGAAAGACAGAGCCACAGATTCTATCACTGAGGTTTTTCCCCCTTCTATTACAATTCACGCGTGGACTCAAACTTATTTTAGTTTGTCATATAATTAGTGCATATTTTGTTTTATATCGTGACCTCATGTCCATCTACCTGTTTGTTTATAAGTGGCCTCATGTCCATCTACCTGTTTGTTCCACAAAGTTCTAGAGACTTGGGTGCTCGTCTGTCTGCCTGGGTGGATCTGCCTGAATAACTGTTGCATGTCCTGTTCCTTGTTCTCTGAGTCATGCCTTCGCCAGCTGTGTGTTTTTGCCAAGACGGTGCACAAACAAGTTGTTCATTGTTGAATCTGTCATTGGGGCCAGGACTTGAAGCTCCCACAGGCTTCAGGTGTTATTCAGTTCTCTCTTTCTCATTCTTTCATTTTAAGCATTTTTGACCTCAGAAAAAATTTTTTTCAAATACTTTTCTAGAAGGAAAACTTTTGGTGTGGAAGTTTTCCCTTAATATAGTGTATGTAAGTTCAAGTCTCTTCATTTGTAGATAGAGCAAATAAATATTAATTGGAAGCTTTGGCGCATACCTGATTCTCAGCAGTGTGCTCATTAGATGCTCAGTGTGAGTGAGAAGTGCAGTGTGGCTGCTAGAGATGTCATTTGAAGGTAGAGGCATATTAGAGAGCTGCATGAGGGATGAGGAGGAGGAGAGGGAAGCAGGAAGGGGACGCTGCTCCTCATGGCCAGAACACACCTGGAGCATGGTGGTCTTTCCTGGACACATGACCTTGATTTCAGGATGGGAAGCTTGGACTTCCGGCAGCTCGGAGAGAAAACTTAAAACCATTTCCTTCCTTGATTTAAACCTATGCATGGAACCCTTAATCTTGGTCTTCTTTAGGCAATGAGGACTATCGCAGTGAAAAAACATGGAAACCCTGGCATTTATGTAACTCACATTCTGGTTGGGATGACAGGCCATAAGTAGTAAGACAAATAAAACGGACAACAATCTTGTAGTAATTAGTGCTAGGAGGAAAAATAAGGCAGGGTGGGGAGATTGAGAGGCACAGGAATGCTGGTTTTGAGACAGTGTTCAGGGAAGCCAGGGAGGTGACATTTGAGTGGACCCAAATGCAGGGAGGGGTCAAGACACAGATTATCTGAGGGAGAGAAATTCCAGGTAGAAGGACTAGCAAGTGAAAAAGTCCTGAGATGGGAACATGGGAGCCAGACAATTTCGAGGCCAAAGTGGAGTGAGCAATTAACAGTGGCAGGAAATAAGATCAGACAGGCAGCCTAGTAGGCCTGGCTTTTGCTCTGAGCATGAGGAGAACACCTTGGAAGGTTCTGAGCAGGGAAATGATGGTTCTGTTGCATAAGATCACTCTAGCTGCTGTGCAGAGAAGGTATTGTAGGAGAGCTAGAGTGGGAGAAACCATAGATGCTCAGCCGATAAGAGAAGGCGTCAGGCAGGGAGAGAGGCACGCAGTTGCTTCAAATGTTTAAACTAATTTCCTGCGTAGGAAGGAGTTTTTTCTTTTATATATTGTCATGTACAAATATGCTGAAGTTATTTAAAAAATAAAGAAATTTTGGTTCAAGAAAAGACCTACACTAAACTTGCTTTTCTTCTGATTATAGAAGTAACAAATGTTTCTTTTAGAAAATCTGCAAGGAAAGAGTAAAGTATAAAGAAAATATACTACTCATAATCCACTGCTCAAAAATTTTAAAAAGGAAATGACTATCAACATTTTTCTCTATTTTTCCAGACTTTTTTTTCTGTGCATGCAAATATACATTTTACAAAAGGAAGCAGATTATTTTCTGTTATATAGATATTTTTATAACTGTTCTGTAACTCGACTTTTTCACTTACCAATGACTGTTTCTTCACTTCATTAACTAGTATATAGAGCATCATTTTTAATGATCCCACTGTACCCTGTTATACATGTGAACCATCATTTAGTAAAAATTTTGTATAGTTGGGTGAACAGGTGATTTTCAATTTTCTTTCTTTTTTGTTATTATGAATGACACTACAAAGAATATCCTTAAACATAGATCGTGGTGTATATCTCTGGTCACTTAGACAGATTGTTAGGATTACCTGCTAGAAATGTATGCACACTTTAAAGTTTCGTGATTTATATTTTTAAGTTTGTACCAATTCACACTTCTACCAATTAGCACATTTCATTCATTTCCAGTTCCTATTTAGAGAAGTCTAAATTTCAAACAAGGTCCATCAGGAGGAAGAGAGTTTCCTGTCGCTGAAGGCATTTTAGTAGGTGCTGGAAATTCACTTGGATAAGAGATTATTGAGTAAAATTTAGTTGAGTATTTGAAGTGTCAGTGAGGTTTTAGAATTCTTTTCCAATTTATATTTGAGAGTACAGGGAAAGCAAGATGGAGGAAAGATGAAAAATTCTGTTGCTTGTATTCTATTCTATAGAGATAAATGAGTTGTTTGTGGTGATAGTTCACATACAGCAATAAAAAACAAAAAGTAAAACAGAAATAGGGTACTTGTAGCAATTTTCTACAACTTGTTGGAGAATGGAGCTAGCAAAGGCCAAGTAGGATAACAGAGTTTGGAGATACAATATAATAAACACTCAATTAAAAATACATTTTATTTAGTTTAACAAAAAGCAAACTGTAAGTTGTTCTTAGACTTTTTCATGTGCAAAACACAGCAGCATATAACCCAAACAGTCCATCTCCATCAGTTTATCAATTGGCTTACTGATTTAATTATGCAATAATTAACAATATTATTGAATACCCACTAATTCTAGGCAGTCTGTTGGGCTCTGGGGATATAATATCAAATAGAACATGATTCTTGCCCTCAATAGACTTATAGCCTATGGGGGGAGAAAAGCAAGCAATTCAACAATTTCAGTGTGATAAATGCTGTGAGGAATATTCCATAACATACACAGCATGCAATGGCAAACAGTGAAGGGGTATTACCATGCAAAGATACATGGGGCAGGCCATGCCTACTTACAAAAAAGCATTGGACTGAAGATAAAGAGATCTAGGTTTACATTCTGGCATGGATGAAGTTGCATACGTCATTAAATCACATTTAAAATAAATGGGAAAATTATATTTACCTAATATGGTTTTTGTAAAAATGGAATAGAATAGCATGTGAGAGCAACTAATCCAGTAAAAGGCATGCACAAAATCTGAATAAATACTAGTCGAATCCTTGAGACATGAATAGTTCACAGAGCGGTCCACCAGAAACACAGAGTGAGGCAGTATTTATCAAAACTGGAATAGACTGGACGCGGTGGCTCTGTAGCACCAACACTTTGGGAGGCTGAGGCAGGCGGATCTCTTGAGGTCAGGGGTTCAAGACCAGCCTGGCCAACAAAAATGGTGAAACCTCGTCTACTAAAAGTACAAAAATTAGCCAAGACTGGTGGCAGGTGCCTCTAATCCCACCTACTTGGGAGGCTGAGGCAGGAGAATTGCTTGAACTCAGGAGGCAGAAGTTGCAGTGAGCCGAGATTGTGTCACTGCACTCCAGCCTGGGCAACAGAACAAGGCTCTGTCTCCAAAAAATAAAACAAAACAAAGAACCCAAAAAACTGGAATAAACTCTTTTGCTGCACTGAATGCACTTTCCCCAAGTAGTATATTCTACATAAATCTGAGATCAAAATAATGTTTTATATATGAATTTTGATGAATTTAGGATACAAACTAAGATGCTGAACAGTTAGACAAAACCCAGAAGTTAGATGAAATCACAGGGCATACGGATGGAGGAATTTCTCTTTGCTAATTATCCTATGCCTGGAGCAGTAGCACAGCGATTACTGCTTTGTGCCTAATGATTATGAGGGTCAAATTGTATTTACAGATAAATAGAGACAAGCATTCAGTGCTCCAAAATATGTCTTTGAGGAAGGACAAAAGTGCTCCCAAGCAGTGGAAATGGAATAGAAGCTGTTCTAGGGTATGGCCGTGGGGGAGGCAGGATTCAGAACGCTTTTCTCTCAGAAGATGCTCCTCTGATGTACTTCAGAATGTCTCTTCTTTTGCATCACACCAAGTCTGACAAATAGAGGAAGGAGGTGCTGTCTCTCGAGCTCTGCAGTGTGCAATGAGGATACCATAGTGAACTTCCAAGTTCTGGCTTTCATGGAGCATGGAGTCTATCAGAAAACACATCTGTTGTAAAACAGCATAAAGAGATGCCTCTTATGGATGTGGAAGTGCAGAAAACCGTGACAGGTTCTAGTGAAAATGGGCTCAAGTCCTGGGACACCTGACCTAGAGTTCTCTTGAAACATAGTGTAACCTCTGAGAAGTATTCTTATTGCAAATTTGTGGTCAAAGAGATAATTTTAGTTTTCATGTGGAGTGGCGATGTAGCAATTGCAGAAACTCAGAAGCCTTCATGCTGGTCTATATGGAGGTGACGTAAGCTATTGATTTTGACCTAATGTCAATTCAACTTTAGGCCCTCAAATAAATACAAGAAAGTAACAAAGGGGAAAAATATCTAACTTCTGTAATAATCAAATAAATGCAAATTTGGACAATTTTCTTAAACTATCAAATCAACAAAGATTTTAATGACAATATTTACTTCTGTTAACAGTCAAAAAACTATCATGGGTGGTAGAAGTGAAAATTGATATTCTTTCTGAAAAGCAATTTGGCAATATGTATTACAAGCCTTTGAAACATTCTACCATTTGATCCGTTCATTCTAATTCTAAGACTTGATCCTAAAATGAATACAAAATATAGGAGGAAAAATCATTGTATATAAACATGCCCATTGCAGAATTACTTAGAACCTTGAAATCCTGGAAATAACCTATATTTCTAACAACAGAATGATTGATTACATTTTGTACATCTTATGAAATCTCCATGGCATATGGGGCCAATAAAACTGATACTTATAATGATGCTTTGTCATAATGTTAATATAAAAGCTTACTTTTGGTTTCCCATGAAAGAAGCAATTCCTAAAGTAATAATGTGCTACCATTTAATTAACAATTCAGCACATTGTGCTGTGTGACATCTAGTACTGTGGGTTTAACTTTTAAAATATGCACTGTTAATTAATACCATTGCAACTATGTAAAAATAATAAATCAAAAACTTTGCAAAATAAAAAAAGACTGGAAAGAAATGCACCATTTTTATTAACAATGATTATTAGTAGTGGAATGTGTGATTTTTTTCCTTTCCTTTTTCTTCATTTTTCAAAAATGCCCAAATTAGTGTATATTACTTTTAGAACGGACATATGGACATCAAGCCTGAGGGTGTTTTTTCCTTTTCTTAAAAAGCAGTCCTGTTTTCTGTTCTGTTAGTGAAGAAACATGGTCTTTGGTGACGAGAAAGCCTGAAGCATTGACTTAATAAATAGGCCTTTAATGACTTAAAAAAGTCAGAGACCCAAAGATTCTTAGGGTTGAAAGGTCACTCATTTCAAGTCAATACCACTTATTCCAGAACAAGGAGATAATTATTTATCAAGTGCTTACTATGTATAAAGCCCCCTGTGAACCAGTTGCCCACCTGCCTTCCATTGAGAATTCCTACTTATTTGTTTTTCCAGAAAAGAAACCAGCATCACCTCCTTTACATAGACTTCCTTGACCTTCATCTGTGTCCCCTATCCCCTGTTTCAGGTGATCTGGGCTAGGGCCCCTTCTGTCTGTTTCAGAGGTCAGTTATTTCAAGCTTTCTGAGGGCAAGAACTATATCCCCAGCTCCTGGCACATGGTGAACACATAGACTGTTCAATGAAAAAGTGAATGAATGATTTTTTTCTTTTTGAGACAGAATCTTGCTGTGTTTCCCAGGCTGGAGTGCAGTGGCATCATCTTGGTTCACTGCAACCTCTGCCTCCCAGGTTCAAAGGATTCTCATGCCTCAGCCTCCCAAGTAGTTGGTATTACAGGCATGTGCCACCATGCCCAGTTTTATTTTTTTATTTTTTGTATTTTTAGTAGAGATGGGGTTTCACCATGTTTTCCAGGCTGATCTTAAACTCCTGGCCTCAGGTGATTCACCCGCGTTGGCCTCCCAAAGTGCTGGGATCACAGACCTGCGCCCGGCCAAGCAAATGAATAATTTTTGAAGATAGTATTTTAGGTGTTCTGGAAAGATAGAAAGTAGTGTGAGAAATGGTATTTGCCCTTAAAGATGTTATGAATAATTGTAATGCAAAAAGCCAATTAACAGTGCATATTTAAAAACTAAAAAAGGACAGCAATAGATGTCACATGGTTCAGTGTACTTATTAAATAAAGGGTAACATGTGATTAATGCTTTAGGGGTAGCGTTATTCATCAGAAATAAAAAAAATACCGAGAAAAGAAATCAAATGGCTTAAATATACTCTTTCATATGTTTAAATTACTTGGTTTTATTTTATAACTTTTAATTAGCAAAACAATAAACTAATAATTTTATCTTCTCCATACCCAAATATAGAAAATTATTAAGAAATATTTTTCCATTTTTTTTTTGTTTTACAATGATTAATCTCCCAGTTGACTTGTAGTTGAACAAGGGCCAGAAAATTTAATGTCTTGCCTAAAACACGTGTTTCTTTTGGGTGAGATCGTATGATTCTTAGTCTTTATTCATTATTACATTATCTACGACATAAGTAAATAACAGTTCTAAAAAGTTCAGCTCTTCAGATGGCTTGTGAATGGTAGAAAAGAACTTAGATCAGTAAGTATGAATTTCCTTTTTTATATTTTGGAATTGCATATACTCCTGAATGGAGAGAAATAGGCCTCCTTCGCTTGTCTTCTTTTGCAAGGAGGTTTACATATTACTGCAGTGAGGAACCAAGAGAATCCTCTCATGGGTTTTTCCCTCCACTGAGTGAATGACTTGGCAAAGTTTCCAAGTTATGTCAATTTACCTGCCCCCTCCTGCACTACAAAGGCAGGGACACTGAGAGTATACTTTCCAACCTTTATATTGTTTTTCAATGTAAATTATGTTAATATTTTAAATTGTGATAACTTAGATAAATTTAATGGATAAAATGTACTCTACTTGCATATGCCCTTTTTTATAAACATAGACCATAGTCTTCTGGAGCCCTGAACAATTGGTAGTAGAATCAGATATGCAAGAACTAGAACTTAGGTTCTTACTATAATGGGTAGAACATGACTTAGACTAAATATATCTGTCTATAAATATCTCTGAATAACATAGATGTAGACATTTTTCATTATGCAAAAAAGAGTATTTATAACACTGTCTATCAGAAACCTAGATACTAACTCTGAATCAAGAGGAATATTGTAATTATTTAAATGCTGCCTAGGAAAAAGTGTTATACGGTTTGAACAATTAAGGGAGATATCAACAAAGAAATCAATTCTAGTAGAAAATTGTAAATAATGAATTTTATTCAAACAACCTAGACCCTGAATTACTATAAAGTAAGCATCAATTATATATACAGTTTAATATTTTATTATAACATTTACATTAGGATGGCAATAAGCTGGGCTCCAGAGCATTAATTCACATGGCATATTGGGCTTTTGGGTACCTTGCCCCTCGCCCTTCAGGGGCTCTTGAGGGTAATAATGAGATGATGTTCCTTGTCAAATCTTGGGAAAATGAGGGCTGTTTCAGTATGTAGGAGTCCTGAAATCTCAGGAGAGTGCCATGATATAGGAATTATTTTTACTAGAAGCCAAAGAACATCTACAATGTTGGAAACATTGAGAAACTAGACTTCCCAGAGGATGAAGAATAGGCTGGGGAGGAAATTGGACACTAGGCTACTTGAGGTCAAGATGAAGATTCAGGGGCATCCTTAATACGTGCTTTCCAACTTCTGAGGAGCTACTCTAGGGAAGAAGAAGCAGCCCACAAAGACTATTTTCTTTAAAAGACAGCACCCAGCTCAGTGGATGGAAAATTTAGGGAGGTGGTCTTTGATTTGATATTTATGTCTTCTTCTCTTCTCTTCTCTTCTCCTCTCCCCTCCCCTCCCCTCCTTTTTCTTTTCT
>NW_012109541.1:584870-587155 GCF_000951045.1 Mandrillus leucophaeus | reverse complement strand
GTTCTGATTCACTGTGGCAATATCATTGGTTGAGGTCACTGATTGATTAAAAACCTAGAGCCACTTCATGATGTGCTTCCTTCTTTCCCAATCCAGTTGTAGGCTACTCCTGCTCTCTGCTCAAAAAAGAATTCTAGCCCTGATATGCTGCCTGTAGTCGACTTGTGTCTAAACCCCAATATAAGCTGTATACAGTAGATTAGGATTAACCTGTGATCCTAACATCTTATGTAGAGATTTGTGTTATTGTTTCTTCTCTTCAGTGTACATGTTGTGTCAAAGGACTCAGTATTGAGTGCCTGGGGGCTGGAGGAATATATGAAAAACTGTCAATGTGGTGTATTCAAATAGGCCCCACCCTCTGACACCATCTTATTGTCTTTGAGTCAAACCTTTGTTTCCTGAATCTCTCTTCCATGGATTAGCCTGACTCTACTACTTCCACTGGCTTGAGAGACACATCTGAATCCTAGGGTTGTCATGGCACATGTCCTAAAATTTAGAATACTAATACATAAGGAAAAATATTTTAGTAGTTAGAGTTAGTTTCTCAAGTGGAATGTGGTAGCTCAAGAAAGAGTAACCTCCTTCCAATAGAAATATGCAAACAGAGGCTCAGCACTTATGTGAGGGATGTTAGGGAAATAATTCTGTGTGAAGGAAAGGCAGAAATGTGGACTAAGTATCTGTCATAGTCCATTTTCTGTTGCTATAGCTGAACACCACAGACTGGGTAATTTATAAAGAATAGAGGTTTATTTAGCTCATGATTCTGGAGCCCAGAAAGTCCAAGATCAGGTGGCCACATTTTGGGAGGGTCTTCTTGCTGTGTAAAGGCATCATATGGCTAGAGAACAAAAGTGCGTGTGTCAGTTCAGGTCTCTCTTCTTATAAAGCCACCAGTCCCATCATGGGGGGGCCCACTCTGTTGACCTCATCTAGTCCTCAATACATCCCAAAGTCTCCACCTTCAATCAGCGTAATAAATTTCAGGCTTAAGTTTCCAATAGATAAAATTTGGAGGACACATTCAAACCATAGCAGAATCTAATAAGGTCCTTTTCATCTATAATGAGATACTGTTTGGGTAATTCTGCTACTATATTGGTATCCTTGACAGGATAATTAATTTAATTAACAGCAGCGATAGTGAGAAGAGGGAACAAATGCACACGTGCATGCACAGACCCATGGAACACTGTATAATACTCCATTGTCAAGAATGCTCCTTCGTTAAGAATTTTTTTTTTTTTTTTTGAGACAGACTCTCGTTCTGTTGCCCAGGCTGTAGTGCAGTGGTGTGATCTCAGCTCACTGCAACCTCCACCTCCTGGGCTCAAGCAATTCTACCGCCTCAGCCTCCTAACTAGCTGGGATTACAGGCTCCCACCACCACGCCCAGCTAATTTTTTTTTTTTTAGTAGAGACAGGGTTTCGCCATGTTGGCCAGACTGGTCTTGAACTCCTGACCTCAAGTGATCTACTCGCCTCGGTTTGGTTCTTTCTTCAGTTTTCTCTTAGGGATTACTCAACACTGTTAAAAGAATTTTAGCAGTCATTGTAACACTCAGTAACTTACATATAGAAAATACTTAATAAAGATGAGCGTTAGTGAATCTGGAGAAGTGCCGCTTTCTATTCACTTACTACCTTACACTACAAGATGTCTTTTTAAGAGTCCATATGCATTGCCTCTCCAAATGGAGGGCGGGGCTCATGGCTTACCCTGTCTTATGATCCCCAGGAATCCTAGCTTTTTCTTTGCCTAACCTTAGAAGATGCTCGGTTAATGATAGAAGTCCACTGTTTCATCCAGGAGAGATTGTGATACTCACTGTGCTAGATTTAAAATGGCTCTGCTATGATCTCTGAGACTTGGGAAGTCTATTTTTAATGTATAAGAGAAAAGGTTTTGAGTTGTACAGGATTTTGATTTTTTTCCCCCTGTACCATGCAGCTCAGAAGTAAAATGGTTTAGGTCAAAATCAATTGAACAAAAAGAAAGAAGACCTTGCAGTCTAGTGCTAGTCTTTGTAATTTCTAGACATATGGTGTTGGAGAAATTAATTAACTTCTTTTGAATCTCTGTTTCTTTATCTGTAAAGACTATTTAAATTGAATGATAGTGATATTATTTACTTAGTGAAGGACAGATGTTTACATACTGTACTCAAAAGGTCAAACAGATGGGATTATTTTAGATTGAAAGCTCATGTGTGGGAGTCATGCCTTTTGTGAGCCACATAAATTCCCATGGGGTCTGGTAACTTACTGTGTGCCCAGCA
>NW_012109541.1:550262-584359 GCF_000951045.1 Mandrillus leucophaeus | reverse complement strand
GAGGAAGTTACACAAATTCTTTAAAATTATATAATGTGTGAGAGAGCTAGCACTAGATTTGCAAGGCTGTGAGCCATTGGGGAATTCAAGTTTGTTTGTTTTGGCCTATTTTGCTTATTTTTGAGTTTAAGTGGCAGAGGTGTTTTTATTTTCTTGGTGCCTTACTTTTCAAGAGGTCTTGTCAATGCCCCCTCATTTCTTGTCTGTAGAAACAAAATAAATCAAAAAAGGAATTAATTTTACAAATATACTATGTGCTAGCCAGGCAGTACCCATTGTTGGGCATTGGTAATACAAACTTGCTACAAGGCACTTGTTGTCCTTGGATAGATTTCTGTTTTTCACTCCTTCACATTGTTAACATTGAGCAATCTGCTTAGTCAGGAAAAGGCAACACATTGTAAAGGTATGCAGATACAAAAAAATCGGAGTCCAATGTATGATTCATTCCTATAGTAGCCCTGATGTAGTCCAGTCCAAAGGACAATTTTCTCCATTAGACATTAACTACCATCAATTTCTTCTCTCATGAAATAAACAGATTCTGTCTTGGAAATAGAAATTTTTTCTGCTAATGAGCTTTTTTACTGCTTGGGAGTCTTCTATTTTAATCTGAGACTAAAGGATAGAAAGAGAGGCTTCACAGGGAGCAGGAAATGGAAATGACAGTAGACCCTAACTCCCTCTCCACCTGTGCATGGATATGGAAAAGGGCTTTGAAAAAGGCACCACTTATAATAGCACAGTCCAGGGAACTGGGTGTTAAAGTCAATGCCCATGATAGGAGAGCTGCTCACGCTTCTTACAATGTCTTGAATACTCTTAATCCTTTTGCAAATACTTGCTTTGTTGTAAGACAAGTCAAAGCAGATATGATGATGTCTTAGCCGAGGAAGAAATTGTGGCTTCTTGGATGCAATATAGCAAAGAGGATTGTCTCTTAAGAATAATAAAAAAGAGGTTTTTTTCATTTAAATCTGGTCTAGGAAAAATATCCTCTTGAAACTCTTTTTACTATTAGTTTTGTTTTCAAAAAAACACTGATTTGAACAAGAATAAATAAGCAAATCAATGGCTTTCTGGGTTTAAAGCAACTGAATTCCTACTGATCTCCCTTTATACTGAAATTTCAACATAGATTCTTCACAAGAGAAGGATGATGAACTGAATCCCATATGACACTCAAGAAGATGTAGGACAAGCAAATAAAAGTGGTCCCAGGGGAGCAAATAATCTTCCCAGCCCTGCAAATGATTCGCTTCTGCCCTATAGTTTGACTCGTCCAAAATCTGGTTTTCAAAACAAATTAGTCCACCTCTGAAAAAGGCATGCCAACTTCCCAGCTGACAATTATAAAAGTGACCCTGTCTACAAGCATCTGATGAGTGAGTGTCTAGGTTATAGAAACAGAGATACCCTCTTCCCACTGTAATATTTCTGTTGATAGGCTCTGTTTAGAAGATTAATTCTTAGTGTCATCATTCATGAATTACAGGGAATGAAAAACAGGAGAAAGGGAAGCAGAGAAGGATGTGCTAATGTTACGATGTTTTATAATATTTTCAAACCCTAAGTTCTTCCACCAATCGGACCATGTCACTTAAATTTAAGGCTCTAATAACATTGGCTTACAGAAATATTTTCACTTGTATGACTTCACTCGTCCTTGATGCCAGAGTTCAAAAGGGTGTATAAATAAGACGGGAGGAGGGACACATTATCACAGACCAATAACAATGACAACAAAAGTACCTCAAAGCTCTTAACAAGTATAAAGCTAGAAATGATCTGAGGCTTGTGAAAAATACTGATTAACACAAAAATGATTTTAAAAGCAATATTCAGAAAAAGTAGAGTAATGGAGACCTGGTCCTGGCACAGATAGTGTTACCTTAAAAATATATCACAGAGAATGTATAATTATTGACTGTATTTATATCTTCTCTATCCAGGATCTTCACATTTGAAAGGAGCAGACAAACATCACCAGTATGATGGGACTGAAGCCCAAGATTGGTAACCTGATGGTAGGAAAACATTCATTTTCTTTAACTCGTGTTAAGTATCTAAACAGAAAATTTCATTTTTATAGCATAGAAATTTTGTATATTTGGTTTGCAAAATCTGTTTTGTTCTCCAAAATATGGAAAGCTATGGAAAATGGGAAATGTCTCCCCCTTGCCCTAGAAAAATAGATATAAGTTAGTGTTGTTACAGTTTTTTTTTTTTTTTTTTAAGTAGACTGCGGGAAATAAAAAGAAGCTAGTGACCTTAAGACAATTTTCTAAAAACTTTTAAGAAAATTATACTAAGCTTATCAGCTTGTTTTCATGACTGCGAGTATTGAACATAGAAAGTAGTAATAATTAGAAATCAGCATTGACTTATTAAAACAATTCATGCCAAAATAAATTCATTGCATTTTTATAGCCTTCAGTGCAGAATTTAATGGAGTGTTGGGTTATACATATAGAAATACATGGAAATAAAATATGGTGAGTTTATGTGAATTCATAACTGACTGAAGACTTGTATCCAAGAACCACCATAAAACAATTTGTGTCCAGTTTCAGCGGGTCTCTATTGGTTTGCAACAAGACTCTGTACTGGGTGATACTATTGAATGTTTTTATCAATAAGTATAATGATGAAGTAGAAGTCGGGCATATCCATTCTGTGTCAAGCACCAAACTTGGCACTATACAGAGGCCACACTGTGTGACTGAAAGGATGAAGGGCTTGCAACTCCTAGGGGAGTTTGAATTCCAGCTCTATACTTACTAGCTGCTTGACCCTTGACCTCCAGTTTTCTCATTTGCAAAATGGTAACTGCCTTGCAGGACTGTGAAGATCACAATAGTTCATGGATATGAAGTGTTTAATTTGGTGCTTGGCGCAAAGCAAATTCTGTTTTCCCTGTCTTTCTCCTCCTCTCTTTCTGGTAAAATGGATTTTTAAATAAATTTAACTGAGTCACCTAGTGGTTTGGTTCACATTGAATTACAGTCTTAAACAATAAATGCGCACACATACTTATTACATGTTATTTCCCCTTCTTTCTACACAAAAGTTACTGTGATAATTTTCTTTCACAGAGGTGCCAATTTGCAGTTTTCTCACTTAATGCATCTTGGAAATCAAGATGTCAGTATAATGAGTTTATGCATTTTCAATAATGAACCCAGTCACTTGGTCCAGGTTTTGCAGGTCAGTAAGAATTTTCCAGGCAGATGGTAGAGGGAATAGCTTTCCATTGTGAGGAAACCGGATAGACCAGGGCCCACTTGCCCAGTTATTTAATTTGTTCAAGAAATGTTTATTGAGTACTTAAACATGCCAGGCTATAGGCTAAATATTTTTTGTTCATGTCATTGAATCCTCAGCACAACCTAATGGGATAAATAATATTACTATCTTCATTGTACAGATAAGGAAGTTGAGGTTACAAAGATTAAGTCTCTCACCTAAGGTCAGAAAAATACTTAATAGAGGAAGTCTGATTCGGAGCCAGCCTGTTTTGCAGGAGTCATGCTCATAATCGCACACTCACTTCCAGATAAAAGGCAGGTTGGAGCAGAGAGGGTTCTAGATATAGGAGCAGCAATGCAAATGGCCAAGGGTACAGGAGGATCAAGTGTAAAGGAGCTAAAATTCTCCATTGTTGAAGCAACTGTGAGTAATATTAGTAGTTGTATTGTGGGAACAAAGTTGGAAACAACGTGGCAAGTGGTGAGGCTGAAGATGCAGGCAGGCCTGGCGTGGGTTTGCAGGTCCAGCAATGTGTGACTTAAGTCCTGTTCCTTGTGCATGGGCCAGAAAGTGGTGTGAGTGTCCTCAGTCCTTCATAGTAACCTCTTGGAGAAGGCTGCTGTGTCAGTCCCTCAGGCTGAGACTGGGAGAGAACGCTGAGGCTTCAAGGCCCCTGGTTGAATGGGGCAATTTGCTGTAGGAAACTCGCCAACTTAAAATGCTTTACGAATACCTTAGAGTGACACCTGGGATTTCCTGGGCAATTTGAGGGGTGGCTGGAGCTTCTGAAGCTCTTATATTATAGGTCGTGGCTTTGGCTTTTGACAGGGTTGGGGCAGGATACCTTGGGTGTATCTCTAGTATGATTAACTAATGTAATCATAGGGCATCTTTATTTTTGTCTCTCACTATCCCTTTAAATGGATTCGATTGGGGAAGCTCTTCCCTTTGTAATGAATGGTAGTCTCCATGAAATTCTCTGGTCACATTCAGATCATAAAGAAGAAGTAAAGGTATTACTTTAAGTCTCAAGACATTGTCACATTCTAATCTGTAAGGGTGGCGGGGGAGTTCTCACTTGCCTGGCACTCACCTGGTGGCTGGCATCACTTTCTCTCTGGACTTGGCAGGTAGGTGAAGCAGGCTCATTCTACCACGGATGCTTTCATTCTCAGAAACCCCCTCCTCCTGTCTGCCCCCAGATCAGCGAGGGTCTATCACCTGTGCTTTCCTGCTTAGGCTGATTCCTTAGGCCCTGTGCAGTCAGCAAAACCTCGGGCTTCTGTCAAGGTGTGAGTGATTCCCTGGGCATTCCTCTTAGAAGGACCTGGGGCAGCCTTGGCTGGTTCAGCTCTGTGTGTGCATCTCATGCACAGCCTCATCCAGGTCCTTGCTCCACACTCACACATTCTGGAATACAAGGACTCCAAACCTGCCACCCCTTCTCAGCACAGCCTCTTTTCTTTGCATCCTGTCAGAAAAGTTAATCAGCTTATCTTGTTTCTTGTAGGTTTTCAGGTGGGACTCAGACACCAACCTAAACTGCAGAGGACAATCATTAAGTTCTTGGAGTAGTCCTATTGAAGCTGTTATTCACAGGCATGAGTTGAGGGTCCAGCACCTGCTATTGCTCTCTCCAGAAAATTCTTCCTTGAGTTTATGGGCTGGAGGTTAGGGGTGTCTCCCACTCCCTTGGAGCCGAGATAGGGTGATTGTGACTCAGAGCAAAGGCCTCTTCAGATAAATCCTCTCCTTTCCAAAAATTATCTTCTAATCTCCAATGATAGGCCCTTTTATACCTTTGATGTGGTTGAGGCATTTAAGTGTCATCTAAAAGACCTCAGTCACTCACTATGAAACATTTTTGCTTCTTGGTCTATCTACACACTCTGGCATGTGCTGGGGCGGAAACCTCCAGTTTAACATCAGATAAATCATAGATATTATACTGAAAATGACATCATTTTCCTCTACTTCAGAGTGCTCTTTCTAGAGTACAAATATGACTGCATGACTCTCCTGCTTAAAACCCCTCAATGAGTTCTCAGAGTCCTTGTTCGTGCAATGCTTGGAATGTAATAAGGAAGACAGACAGCGTGAGATAGCATGCAAGGACGCAGATAAGCAAAGTGTTGCAAAATCAAACACATAGAATGCTGAGATAGGGAATAAATGGGGAAGAGGTGAGGGGAGAGGAGCCAGGCTCTCTAGCCTCTGGCCTTAGAGCAGCAGCATATAATCAGGAATGCTAAGAGCATAAACTCTTACCTGAGAATGTCTGGGTTCAAATCCCAGTACTGCCACCTGTTAGCTATTTGATCTTTGAAGTTACTTATCCTCTCTGTGCCTAGGATTCCTAATCTGTAAAATGGGAATAATAATCATTTCCTCTTATGATTCTTGTATTAGAAGAGTTACTATTTTTAAGTAGAAGAATGCCTGGCATATTATAAGTGATATATAAAGTTTCTTAAATAAATGTAAAATTCCAATGGCTTTTTCTACAGGTTTTAGGCCCTTGCCCTGACTGACCTAAATTTGGCCTGTGCTATTCAGCTTAGCCAACTCCTCTTCTGAGAAGCTTCCAATGATCCTCAACATTCATTCAGGTGTCCCTGTTACATGCTACGATGCATTGTATGCATATCAGTATCACCACAATTATCCCACTGTACTGTAATTGACGCTTTTTCTCTGTAGACCATAAATACTCTACTCTTGAGAGAAAGAACTATATCTTATTTATACTGGTATAAACAAAGGTAGGACATATCTGATACCCATTAAATATATGATGAATGAATAAATAAATGAATGAGTGATAGAGAAATTCTAATAGATCAGAATAAAACTACATACTTACTATTTGATAGTTTTCTTTCTTTCAAGATAAGAACACTCTTTTCTTACTGGTTAGATTTTTCACAGATTCTACATGACACCATAATCCTCCATGTCATTTATAAGGGAAGGGAATTTAGGGATTTATCTAAAATTCGAATTTACAAAAAGCTAAATTGAGTTGGATTGATTACTTCAGCTAAGTATTTACCATATTCATCCAATATATTAAAAACATAATTTAATTTAATACATGTTTATTGAGTGCCTTTCTAGGGAAAGCACTGTGAAGGGCTGAACACGAATAAAGTAGGTCTTCTGCCATACAGCAGCTTATGTTCTAGAAGAGAAGACAGAGACACAGAAAACTGTGAAACAAGGAGAAATATAATGAAAGCAAAAGGCTGGGAGATTTAAAGAAGAGAGATTTAGTTTATTAACATTTCATTTTTAAGAATCTGTTTTGTAAAGTGAAGTCTTTTTTTTTTTTTTTTTTTTTTTTTGAGATGGAGTTTCGCTCTTATTGCCCAGGCTGGAATACAATGGCATGAGTTTGGCTCACCACAACCTCTGCTTGCTGGGTTCAAGCGATTCTCCTGCCTCAGCCTCCCAAGTAGCTGGGATTACAGGCATGTGCCGCCATGCCCAGCTAATTTTTGTATTTTTTTATTAGAGACAGGGTTTCTCCATGTTGGTCAGGCTGGTCTCGAACTCTTGACCTCAGGTGATCCGCCCACCTCAGCTTCCCAAAGTGCTGGGATTACAGACGTGAGCCACTGCTCTCGGCCAAAGTGAAGTCTTAATTCCTAATTATTTTGTCTCTTCTTGTTATTAACTTCTTTTCACTTCTTGAATTTACTGTACTATCTGCACCAAAAGAATAATTTCCTGATTATATAATGCATGCAGAAATCAAAAACGCTACTTTACAACAGCCCTTTATTTGCTTCTTTAAAAAAATTCTGTTTCCCTATCTTTTGTGTGAGCATAGATTAATTTGTATAGCATTTGAATGGCAACATTCCCTGTGTAAAATATCAATGTTGTCAATATAGAATTTTAGAGCTTGAAGGAAATTCAGAGTTCATCGAGTATACACATTCATCATTTTATTTTATTTTACAAAAAGCAGGACGTGGAATAACTTGATAACAAAGCTAGTTATTGGAACAGCTAAGAGAAAACCCCAACATCCCGAGGCCCAGGACTATTCTTTTTTCCATTATACCATGCTGCTTCTAGAATAATTTTAGACTATAGGAAATGCAGTCCTGGGGAAGATATTTATAACAAGTCTCTGGCTCATTTAGCATGCCGTTGTTTGGGGTATCCAGCTGCACACTTTGTTCTTGTCAGTAATAAATTATTTCCTGACAATTTGGTTGACAAACGGGATCCCAGCCTCAATGATTTGCACACATCTTTTAAAAAATGATCAGGTTAACTGTTCTAAATAGCTTTTTTGTCCTTCACTTATCTTCCGGCATGGAGAAAAAGAAGATTCAAGATCTTCAGTAAGAGTGTAAATCACACACACCGTCAGAACTCTGTTTATATAACATTTAGGGTGAAGGTACCCTTTTATGAGCTTTTGTAATCCAACGGAGAATCTCTGAAAGCCACAAAACCTCTCCTGTGCCCTAAAACTAACTAAGTTTGCTTTTCTAACTTCCCAGTGGGCTAGGATACAAAGTACGTGGACACTCAAAGGTTTGAAAAGCAAAACAGAATCAAGAGGTGGGGGTGGGGAGGGGAATGTAGGGGTGGCCAATAAGGATTCTTTTACAACTCATATTTCTCTATTGAAAACTGAGATTTCTGGTCACATTGGGGCAGAATAATTGATAGCAGCTGCAGACGAGAAGGTTTGAACATGTATCTCCCCAGGCAATATTTTCTTTGGTTTTCTCAATGGTATGTTGAAAGTATAGCAGTTTAATATTGAGTCAGAGTTTCTTTAGTTAGCTAAGTGAACTAAAACAACTTATTTATTCCGTTTTCTTCACAAAAACTTGCCTTATCCCATGTTTTTTCTTAGACCACCACTGTGTGGTCGTGACATTTGCCTGTCATCAATGTTGGTGATTCTGAGAGACCCTCCTGTAGTAGGGGGTGAATGAACGCAGAGTGCCCACGGGCTGGCACCATTTCTGCTGCAGACTGGCCTCTCAAAGTCAAGAATCCTTGGCCTATTAGTGAGGAAAAATTCAGGATTATAGGAACAACTTCTCTTTCAGTTCCCATTGTTAATAATAGCAAGATAATGAAGAGGAAATTAATCTTTGAGATGTTTGAAGGTCTTCTTAGTACAAGCAATAAACAAGTTGTAATTTAAGAGATAGTAATACTTCGAAATGGTGAAAATGAGTCCAAAATATTTCCAAACTAATGTGCTTCCTTTTGGAAGCATGTGGACGTTTTTCAATATAGACGTTCTTCAAAGGGCAAGTCTCTGATTCCTTTAATAAAATATTTCTTTAAAAACTTCACATCTCTTTCCTTTAGTGAAGGTTCTCCTTTTGAATGCTTCTATTATGATAAATAGAATAAAAAGGGTATGAAAAAGCTATTAAAATAATTACAGAAGTTCAGGTCATAAATTATCTGTTGATTCAGACTGTCATCAGGTAAGTCAATTGCTTCAATGTTAAGACTAATTGGCCAGACTAGAGAATTGGCTATAAATGACTTCAGACATCTGGATCAGATCTAAGTCATCAGCTTGGCCAGTGTGATCCAACCTGCACTGAATATTCCCCTCATTTGAGCAATAGACATTAAGTGTTATTGTGTTACTGGTATTTTGTGATATTAGTTTGCCACTCTGCCACAAAACATGATGGGATTAAATATACACAATATGGGATAATGGTGAGATAATGGGATAATGGTGATCAGCAGCCCAGGTGTCTCATCTGAGAGAAACATGGCCAAATTAAACAGCTAGTGAATGTTGACTATGGATTGGGTTCATGAGCTAGCTAAATTTTTTTTTTTCAGATTGCTGTGGTTAAGAAAACTCATATTTAACCAGTTTTGCATGCTTCCTAAAATATCTAACCTAGACACTACTATCCAGCTCAATCTCCTCCTTCTCTGCCCCTTGCAAAAATATGAGACCAGAAATGGTTTACACTTCTATATGGGCATGCATGCATTTATGTATGAGTGAATTGTCTAAAATGTGTCATAGGCTTTTAAAACTAAGAATCTCCTGGGACTAGAAAAATGCAAGATCTCGACAAACAAGGAAATAAATGTGGCAGCAAGGCATCCTCTCATCTGACCTAACCTCCGTAACTTAGGGGTTCACTCAGCTCTTATCCTCTCAGTGTGAACGTTGTTAATTTAGTAAAACACAATGAAATCAGGACAGTTGACAAAATCTGTTCTTATTCACTGCATTTATCTGGTGACCAGGAAAACATTTTCAATGTGACAACAGGCTTAGTCTCTTCTAGATAAAACTTCTCCTAGTCTTTCACTTGAACTCTTGATAATATTTTACTTCAACAAAAATAGTCAAACTTTAAAGCTACATTATGCCAATACCTCATTTAATTCTATGATTGCAAGAAAAGAAGGTGTACTGCAAAACTAAACTTCCTAAATATCTGAAAGTTATATTTTTGAACTTCAAACCTTTAAAAAATTGAATTATTTTTACTGGAAACATAATTATACTTGAAATTTCTCTGCTTTCTTAAACACTTTAAATGGTATATTAAACATAACTATTTTTATGACTCAGGTATAACTATAAATATAAATGTACCAATGCACTTATGGCCCATTAAAAGTTTGAAGCAGTTCACCTTTTCAATAAATCTTTATATTATCTCAAATTACTATATTTTATTTGTCTTCTTTTAGTAGTTTTTCTGTTAGCTGTTAATCCTTGCCATTCTTGGGGTGCCTACTGTATTACTCAGTTCTATCTCTTTTCCTTTTGCAGTTTCTAATCTGCTATGGTCTGGGAAGCACATAGCTAGCATTCTTAAAATTTTGTGAAAACAGGAGAAACATGCTTTATGAAGTGAATGAGCTTTACCGTCTGGATATCAGGAAAACTATTTCTCTTGCCCAGAGGCCTTATTTGCTTATGTAGTGGAAGGACACAAATTATTTGCTTTCAGATGACACCAGACTCTTTTCATGGGGAAATTCTTTGATATCTGATAACTCCACCACTAATGTTCTAGGTGCTTTTATTCTCTGGGGAAAGTAGAATGAACATACTCATTATAATATGGGTGCTTTTAGGCATGCAAAATACATATCGTAGCATACATCCTCAGGTGTCCATAGTGTAAAGAAAATGTATAGTTGTCAGGAAAATGAATGCTCTAAGAATTGACACATAAGTATTGTGGTGTATATGTTTTATTTTAATATGAACTTAGCTATTTTTAGTTAAAATAGGTTTGATAATAATCGATGTATTTGTTTACACATTCTAAAAAGGGGAGTTAAGCCAAACTTCACTGGAAAAGAAAAAAGTAAGCTAGGTGAAAATTACAGATAGACAACTTATTGCCATAGAGAGAGAAGTAAAAATCTCAAAATCTTTACAAGTGTGGGAGGACTGAGGAATCTCTTGCTGAGTGAAAAAAAAAAAAAAAAAATTTAGTCACTTGAATTAAAATGTTTCCCCTTCGGAAGAAAATGAAAAATTTAATGTTTTTCTGACATAGTCACACCTAATATAACAGTCGTTCCCTTGTAAGAGAATTCTCCATCTTAAAATCCTAGAATGCTCTGATGTCTAAGGCATAGACTCCTTAACAAGCATTTTCATTCTCTTTTTCTGATTCAGGAAGCTTCTTTAGTAGGTCACAAATAAACTTTAATTGCATTTTGTAATTAAAAACATGTTCAAATGATTACTAACTTTTAAAAACCCTTAATATGAAGTACTTTCATTCCTTTTTAAAATAGAAGTTTTGCAAAGACTTAGGAAAGTGTCCTAGAAAAGTATATGTGAATTTGTATCTCTTTAAAAAAAATTATTCAGCCCAAATGGTTCCTCTTTAACCGTTTCTAAGTTGTTAATTTACTCCAATGTTGTTGGGATAGTCGTGTGGTTCCATCTGCTTCTCTCTCTCTCTCTCTGTGTGTAGGGGGAGGGGTGGGTGAGGTAGCTGGAATATGAGGGGTGAGTTGTGGAGGAGAAAATTGAGATATGAAGGTATTTGGTGATGTGTTTGGGGAGTTGATATCAACCTTGAGAGCTGACTGCCTTCAGCTTAACTGATAATAGTTATTTTTCTTTCTTCTCTTCTTTTTAAATCACTAAAATGTTTAAGGGTTTGTAGGATCAAATTAAGTACACCTGGTAGGAACTGCATTTGTGTGGCAATGATCTGTGAGAACAGATTTAGTCAGCTATGGAGTTAGGTTCCGATTTCTGCTTTGTCCTCACATACAGTAGTTTGTTTACCTCTTTTCCATGGCTAAAAATGAAAAACAGTAAACACAGAGACCATTTGCTCTTTTTCCATCTTTGCGTATTATGCAACCATTTGGCTAACTGGGCAGAAAGTGACAGCATTTCACTCCCAGAAGAGATGCCAGTTGTGTGTATCTCATTGCGATATTTCAACTTCACTGAAAATATTAAAGAAGTGCCCCTTTAAGGCCCTTTCTCTGACCTCTAATACAATTCATTTCACAGAACATGAAAAACAAATCACCAGAATAAACTTCCTGAATTGTATTTGTGAGCTAATTCTCAATCTACTTATAAATATTATTAGGAGTATTGGCTAAATGCTACCATATGTTAAGGCAGAATTTGTAGAATCAAAATGCCATACACATCACAAAATAAATGGAGTTCACTGCTTCTATCATCCTTAGTTATTTTAACTTTATACTTGCGGTGTGTTATGAAGGCTATTTCCCCCTAAGGAACATGTGCAGTGTGTAAATTATTAACTCGTTAATTCCTGAGGTCCTTAGGCTTCAAGGACACAACTGTTTACTTTTCTCTAGTTTGCTGGTTTCATAAATGTGGAAACTGAAAGACTTACAGCAGGAAATTAGTGCTAAGCCAAAAATAGAGCTCAGGTTTTAGTTTTTAGTATAGGATTGAAGAGCTTTTGCATGGAAATAAATTTATACTATTTGTAGGCATGATATCAATTGAGATTAGAAAAATTGTTTCTGACTGACTATAATATTTAATTGCTTTAAGTTACTTTAAAGTGTAAATATGACATTTTGGTTTTGGGAAACATATTGCCTTTAAAGCACTATCACTTAACTGAAACTTATTCAATGAAATTATTAATCTACTAAGAGAAGGATAGCCTGATAAAGTCAACACATACAAGTTTGACTCAGGCCGGGTGCAGTGGCTCACGTCTGTAATCCCAACACTTTGGGAGGCCGAGGCGGGCAGATCACCTGATGTCAAGAGCTCAAGACAGCCTGACCAACCTGGAGAAACCCCGTCTCTACTAAAAATACAAAAAGTTAGCCAGGCATGGTGGCGCATGCCTGTAATCCCAGCTACTCGAGAGGTTAAGGCAGGAGAATCGCTTGAACCTGGGAGGTGAATGTTGCGGTGAGCCAAGATCATGCCATTGCACTCCAGCCTGGGCAACAAGAGCAAAACTCAGTCCAAAAAAAAAGGATTGACTCTACCACCACACGTATCATGAATCCAGTTGTCATCTACTCTGTGACACTTAGTGAATGAGGAATCAGGAGACAGTAGAACTAAAAAGAGCCAGTCTGGACAAAAAAAAAAAAAAGAGCAAGTTTATGATGGCTTTTGTTTTGTGTATTTCAGAATTCTCCAGAGGCCTTACAAGCTACTTGGCATCTGTGAAAAATGTATTACAAATACACTTTGAGGATATGACTACAATAATAACACAATGGAAGGTAGCTGTTTCTAAGGATAGTTCGACAAATACTAACAGAGAGTTTACTAAAGCAACACTGATTGAAAGGATACAGATACAACTAAGGACACGAGGAGAAGAAAATAATCAAATAGATGTGGTTTGCATTCACAGTAGGGTATCTTAGCAATTATAAGATGGAATACTTTAGGAAATATTTTACACATAAGCATTTTCTAAAGGCCTGAGAAATTCTTTTAGGAATTCCTCAGCATTATTGTTACATTTTCTTTCCTGAATATGCTTTGAGCATCAAAATTCCTGTATCAGTGCCATTGTAATCATACTATCTAAATATGTTGCCCATCACATGAATTCATAAATTAGGGTGAAGTAACAAATGGTGAATGGACAAGGCACAAATAGAATTCAGTAATTTTACACTGGGGAGATAAAGGAGGGGGAAAAAATCACAGGAAACTGTATTTCCATTGGAGATGTTTTTCTTTTTCACGTATGCTTTCAGCATCTTAATTGTGAAAACTCATGGTCATTCATAATTATAAGAAAATCTGGTGTAATGGTGGTCATTTCTACAGCAGAATGCGACTATTGACTGTTTACTAGAAAAAGGGAGACTCAAAGCATATTTGGAAACAAGTGGCAGAACAAGGGAAAGAAGTAGAAAGGGCTACAATGAGGATTTAATGAGGGATGCTGTCGGTTCCAGTGATTCTCAGTGGTGGCTGTTCATGAGATTCGTTTTTGAGTACTTTAAAAAGTACTGATGTCTGCCACAAACCCCTCTCTGCCAAACTCCACCCTCCATATTCTGATTCAATTGAGAGTGGAGGAAAAACAAAATATGGAAGACTTTTGGTGTGCAAACTGATCTGATGACTAGTCCTAAAGATTGCTTAGAAATAGTGAAGATGGGGGGAAAAGCATGGAGAAAATCTTAATATAGAAGGGACCCAGACGAGAAAGAGAATGAATTGGTAGAAACAATGGGAAAAGAGGCATGCAGTTCATGGACAAATCATCCAAGAATCTTAACTGTGGTAAATAGAAGATGAGTGAATATTCCCAAGAGACATGTACTTTCCTGTGTATGGATGTAAAGTAGATAATTGATATTTATTGGTAAATCTCCCCAAACCTGGCTTTTTCACACTAAATTTCCAGCTACTGCTAACAACTTCCACTGTGCATTCCTCCAGAAGTTTCTGAAATTGGTAGCAGACAAAGAGAGCTATCAGGCATTTTCAGCAGTCCATATTCTGGATCAATTAAATAAGAAAGAAACAAAAGGATTAAAGTGGTAAGTCAATGGTAATACTGAGAATATCTACGAGGTTCCTACCCTGAAACAGAATAGTTGAAGAGTTATGCAATTTGTGTGAGGTTTCTGAGGAATCTTTATTTTGCAAGATTTGTAACACTATGTTATTTTGGCTGAGGATACCATGAAAACAAAGTCATTTCCAACAGTGCACCAAAAATCTTGCACTTTTTCTGTGTTCCAAGCTCAAGGGACTACCTATCATTCTAAAAATACATCAGCCCAAACTACCTTTGCTTTTTTTTTCTGAACGTCTTTGTGTCTTCAATATCATTTTTTTAGTCTTACTCCAAAAGACACATTCTCTGTTAAACATCTTGCAGTTGATGAAAGACAGTATCCAGGTATGCTCTCATCCAGAACACACACATCTTTAATATCACTTTCATGTTGTTCTGTTTACTTATCTGCCTCTCCTTCTGGATAGACAGAGTAATTCAAGGAGAGTTTACAGCCATTGCCTTGCAGAATGTCTGTTTTAAATTGCACTGGAAAGCTGTCCCTTCTGTTGGGTAACTAGAACCCCTAATGAAAGAGAACTGGACAAATGCTTGCTGCATGAAGTTGACACCCTTCACCTACTTGGAAATGTTCTTTTTGGCCAGTTCTGTTGAAGCAACTTCAGTTATGTCAGTTGAGTCTGTCCTGTGGTATGTTTTGTGTGAGTGTGTTCATTGGTCTCAAGGGGTGTATGAATCAACTAAAAATATACTAACATTTTGCTTGTTTGTGCAGCACATGTGCTTTGAGAGAAAGAAAGATTTGTTTAGATTCTCAAAGTGGTCTAAGGCCCAAAACAGATGATAAAATAAAACACTATCATAAGCAGTGAAAAACTAGACAGTTTCTCACTGAATTCCAAAATTAGATGAGAATGACCATTGTGATTACATCACATTTATTGGAAAATAAGGGCAAAATTTATTACTTGCAGCATTGTGATAGTCTACCTAAGAACAAAACAAAAAACTAACTGAAACTTTTAGTACTAAAACTAATAGAATTCACGGAAGTGGCTAGATATAAAATAAATTTAAATGCCAATAGGTTTAGATTTGCCAAATCATTTGGTAATATAATTTTTAACAATCCCAATTCATCAGTAATAAAAGCATATAGCACATCAAAATTTAATAAGCTATTTGCAAGACATCTACCAGAAAAATAAAATAACTTTCCTGACAATCATGAAGGAGGACTTAATAAATACAAAGCTGTGCTGTATTCCTCTGTGAGATTACTTAGTATTGGAAAAATTCCAAGTAAATGTATAAATTACCTCAATGCAGCTAAAAATGTAAATTTAAATAATAATGAGATACATTTGTATCTTTCAGATTAGCAAAGCTTAAAAATATGTGGAATAGGGTATTTTCTCATACATTGCTGATAAGGGTGTAAATTGTTACAACTTTTTGCACAGTAACTTGGAACTATGTAGCAAAGTTTTAAACTTTTCCCTCCATAGTTCTGTTTTTAGACATTTATTCTCCAGAAATATTCACCCAAGCAATTGTAATAGCGATATATTAGAAACATCATGAAAATTTGTCAATAAGAATTGGATTAAAAATTATTTTCCATCCCTTTGGAGAAATACTGGGCAGACATTAAAAGGATGTGGCAGTTTTATCCATCAAACAAAAATCTTGTCCTTGTTTATAATGACAATTATGCAAAAGCAAGCTGTGTGTATAGCTTGATATAATTACATCTTTGTTTTTAAAAAAAGTATATGTGTGTGTTTGTGTAAGAGTGTGTGTGTGGGTGTGTGTGTGTGTGTGTGCAGGAGGCATGTAAGAAAGTTCACGAGGGAATAGACCGATCGGTGGTCATTTCTTGGAGTAGAATTTCAGGGGCTTTTTGTTTTTTACATCTTCCTCATTTTCACGACTCTTCAAGACTTTTACAATAACAATATGTTATTTCTTTAATTGGGAACAAACATAAAGATTTCTTTATCTCTTCAGCCTTTCACCTTAAGATTGTTATGGCTTCATCTCTGTTTTCACCATACTTAAACTTCATAACACAACCCTTTTTAGGGGAACTGCCTACCCGGTCCCTCGGGAGAAGACAGACACCATTCACTATTTTATAGCTGAGTAGAGCTAATGATGGAAATGACAATGATAATGACAAGAGAGGGCCTGACATATTTCCGAGCTTTTGGTCAACTTTTACTGCTCGCTCTTCACCTCCCTTTGATCCCCTGCCCTAAATGAGAGTGTTAGAATGTATGTCATTAAAGTTAATTTAATTTGAAGCACACATATTAAAAAAGGAAAAGAATCACAAAGATCCTTCTGCTTTACCAAAACAAAATTATATTCCTCAGATGGTCAAGGCTAGGCAGAGCTTTTTAAAGCTGGAATGTGAAATTTCGGATCTAGAGCTTTTGTTGATAAGGAAAAAAAAAACTTCTAAATGGAGATAAAAATTAAATTGGAAACATCCAGGCGTATTTACAGAGGCCTATTTGTTGGTTTT
Organism: Mandrillus leucophaeus; assembly: GCF_000951045.1. Classification (NCBI taxonomy): domain Eukaryota; kingdom Metazoa; phylum Chordata; class Mammalia; order Primates; family Cercopithecidae; genus Mandrillus; species Mandrillus leucophaeus. The sequence goes on along the minus strand of NW_012109541.1, from coordinate 567,586 downwards.
CAAAGTAGTTACTACATCCCCAGGTCTCTAGATTTTTTACTAAAATGGTTTTTAAGAAATATCTAATCATTGCATAATCTATTGGGCACAAAGAGAATGCTATTGTAATCAAATACTGAAGAACATTGAACAAACCCATCATTTCTTTAATTTTATTGCCATTTTGATTGTATGATTGTTTATTTCAACATTAAAGAATATTTCTCTTTTACACTCTCTACCGATCAAGCACACAATGAGTTATTTAAAACACATTCCAAATATTTTATTTCACCCAGCTTCCTGTTGACAGGTACAATAGTCCCATCTTAGCTTCTGTTCACACAAGAACACATTTTGAAACCCAATTAATAAAAGGTAGAGCTAGGCAAGCTCTGCAGAGCCCAGCACCTGCTGAGCAAACTGTCAAATGTTTGCCACGGTACTTAGGGCTGTATTATGGCAAAATGGAAAAAAAAATAGGCATGGGAATAAAATTTAAAACCCACAATGAAATAGTTGATTAAGAAAATTAAGCCATTTAGTACAGACCCATGCCTCTGCCTCCTGGAGGAAGCCTTAGGAGGCTGTGTGGACCAGAGTCAGTTAAAACATTTGTCCTCTATGGCAATGACTGCTTAATTTTATTCACAAAGGACTCCTTTGGCATTCATCTACATTTCCAGACCCCTTTTCAAATTTATTCATAAGTTTCCTCTTTCCCAGTGACCCCAACATACTTGGTGCTGGGAAAGAGTCTGTCAACAAATGGCAGATCTGCACCTAAGCCAGCATGAAGCCTTAGGGGTCCTGAGGCCCAACTTCAGATAGCTCCTTGGTATGGGATAAGGTTGAGCTCTTAGTCTCCCTGAGTCAGGCATTTTAATTGCTGGATTTTTTTTTTTTTTTAAATGTTTAAGGGAGGCAGGAGAGGAAAGTGATAAGGGAAGCTTTGAGGGAATAGTGATGAACGGCCATGGCTCAACTTTTACCTCCTTCAGAAAGCCTCCTCCAATTAATTCTATTCTTACACTAACCATCCCTTTATTCCACCCCTTTATTCTAAGTTTCCCCAGCCCCTGGGTCCATAGTTGGCCCAGAAAAATTTTGTGTCTTCTGAATTGCTTTTGTTTGTTGCTTTAGTTACTGACCTCCCCAGCTAGCCTGTGAAAAATTTCAGAAGCCTAGGAATATGTCTTCCATTGCTTTATGGAATTTAATAGTGCCTAGTTTACTCAGTAGGAAGGAGAGCTCAATTAAGTATAAGAATTATATTAATTAGCTAAAAAAATTAGAACCCTGAAGGTTTTCTGGAAACAAACAAGCAAACAAAAACTACTAAAGCAAATGCAGCCGGCAGAACTTTTTTCTCAAATAAGAACCTCTTCAAATTGACATGGCCATGAGCTATTCAGGGCTCAGGCTTAAAGGGAGTGTCTTCTGAATTGTGATATTTATTAGGAGCAATTTTGGTGACTTGACGTAGATTGAGGACATTCACATGTTTAGAAAGAGTCAGTCACATGGCAATGATATTCTCTGTAATATTTATTTATATCCACATCTTGTTTTTTAAGGGATTTGAAAAGATTAATGAGATTAAATACAACATATCAATTAAAAATTGTTAAGAAAGGAACACAAAACCAGATTCATAAAATAGAGTTAAAATTAAGACTATATTGAAAACAGATCTTGCAAACACTTGCACACTTGCCAAAAATTTGGACCTAAGCTTCCTGGCAACTAACCTGAAATAGATTAGGTAGGTGATCAGGTACACAATAGATAGTGTTTAAGTGACAGAAATAGTTCACACTGTTCAGGAGAACTGTAACAATTCTCAATGCAAAATACAGGCAAAGACCTCTTGAGGATGTTTATCAAGTTATGACTGCATAATACCTCTCATTCATGACAACATTCTTAAGCATGGACCAGCTTGAGTTTCATGAGGTGCGTTTACAGTGTCTTTCAATATGAACAATCTTCACATCAAATGTAGTTCAGTAAAAGCAATTCTACTGATATTTACACAGGAGTTCTATGAAATAATTTCCTCTAGTGCATCTAAATTTGGGAATAGATTTGAGACTATCTGCCCAAATGGAAGGACTACTCTATCAATTAGGTAGGGCTAGTTTGTGCCAGAAAATATCAGTTGCTTAAAACTACAATATTTAATTTTTGTTCAGGCAACATGTTCATAATGGGTTAAAAAAGGACTGTGCTCATTGTAGTTATTAAGGAACCCTGGGTGAATAGAGGCTTCATGCTTTCGCGATCACAGAGACTGAGGGAAAGGACACAGCAAACCACATAGTAGCTCTTAAAACTTTGGCCCAGAACAGTCATCACGTCTGCTGACTGAAGCAAACCAGTCATCAGGCCAGGCCAGTCTTCTGTAGAAAGGGATGTGCAATCCTCCCATAGGGAAGTGCACTGAATATTGTAAACAACAATACAGGTTATGACAACCATGTGTCCTTAACAAAAAAACCTAAATAATGATTTTCTTAATTGACATTTCCCAACATATTGGGTGACAGAAATTTCCAAATTGAATCATTCCCTACTGACTCCCTGAAGTGGTCGTGTTCTCTGCTGGCAGTTAAAAATGAGAACTGCCTGCTTCCAAGGACTGACCAGCTGGAGGTAGGATTGATATTCTACCATGAAAATGCAGCAGCCTAAAGGACCTCTGCCAGAATACGCTCCACCACTTAATACTTTTTATTGCTTTTGACAACTTATACTCCACGTTTTTTTTCTTCTCTAGGAAAACATATTGGTAACTAGACATATACATAACCTAGATTGCTATAATGACGATGTCTTTTATGATTCATCTTAACCATTCTGTCGTGACCCCTCCCATCAAAAACATTCAGTGACTTCCAGTGGCATTCCTAGCATTTTTGACATCTTGACTGGACCATTTTTATAACACCCTCCACTTTGTGATGAAATTACTTTCATATAGTAATTAGTAATCAATATAATTTTTAAATCTTCTGTTCTAAAACAACAAATGAAAAGAAGTGATTTTGATTCTAAAGACTGTGCAAGTTTGGGGTATTTTATATATGAATTAAAATTTGCACCTATGAAGTAAGAAATGTTATACTTGCATTTAAACGAAAATAGGAAACTCCAAGTGATCCCACAGTAACTCAAGTTCTGTTTCTCTGACTCAGAATCGCAGGTATGTCTGTCCAAGGCGATTGCCAACGTTTCCCCATTTATCCTAAATGATTGTAGCTGAGTGGGGTACGCTTGGGGAACAATTGTTTAACTGGGAATTTGCTGAATTAACTTCTATGTTGAACACAATGTTTAATAAAGGACAAAAAATGAAAATGTGCTAATTCAAACCATGCAATGTATTATTAAAACTCGATGCTAATGGCAGCAATTCTTTAAAACTAAGACCAGAAATGATTTTTTTTTTTTTTTTTGAGGAGGAGTATTTTATCACTTCATTGTTTAGAAATGTCGGCAGGAAGTGATGATTAGAATCAGAATGACTGAATTTTATTAGAGCTTTAAAATTTTTTATAGACAGGGTAACCCCTCATTGTCCATACCCAGAACTCCCTCATACTTGGTCAGCCCCTGGTGACGCCTCAGTGTTTACATAATTGAGTGCAAAGTAGTGATCTTTCGCATAGTTCTCCAACATATGGCCTCAACCTCCTTCCAGCCTACTCCTCCACAATTCACCTATTGTGAAAATACCCCATCGTCTAGAATTGTGAAAATATTCTGTATCCAGAGCCCTCCTCTTAAAAAAATACTTCTGTGTGTGTTCAGATTTCTCCCTCTGACAATGTAAGTGTAAAGAGCACAGGCTTTAGAGCCAGGATTTTCTAGGACTGGATTTTCCCTCTGCAGTTTATAAATTGTGTGACCTTGGACAAGTTATCCAACCCATCTGGGCCTTATCCTCCTCATCTGCAAAAACATTGATTACATAGCCCATTTACAGATACCACTGGATGAGATAAGAACATGTAAAATATATGTAAAATTGTCTTATCACTCCACATCTTTCATTATTCTCCCTTAATAAGTTTTGTATATCTAACAGTTACAGGACTTTGATCAAAACAGACCTGCATAGAGTTTGAACAATTGAATTGAATTGATTGGGCTTCATTCATGGTATACAAACTACCAAAGTCACATGGTCTAAGCCCAAGCTCCAGTTCTTTCTACAGTTGCCTCAGCTGTGAGTCTTGAGCATTGTCATAAGAAGAGAATCTAGGATATTTCTCATTTGGCTTCAGTTCCTCTTCTTCAGCTGTCCAGAGCTTTTTCATTTAGAACAAACACTGTGACAAAATGAGGAGGCTGCAGAAGCACAAGTGGGAATGGCAGCTGACTGCATGGGGAGGAGGTGTCCATTTCACCTTCAGGACCATCTTAGCATTTTGAGCAGCTCATAGGTCAGGAATGCTGTTGTCATCAGGGTTAGAGCTATGTCCTGAATAAATACCAAGTTAGGAGGAAGATGACTCAGAGCTGCCTAAACCTCATACTCCTCTGATATTTTAAGCAACAGAGAGTGGCAAGCAGCTGTTAGATATCTTTGCTGCTTTGTTCAGGCAAAGCTTAGCCTGTTCCATTTGGAAAGAAAATGGTCATAATTTCCAGCCCATTTTAAACTCTTCCTTCTTAGAATTGTTACTGCACACGTAACCTGGGTCACACAACTTAGTTTTCTGCAATCTCAATTCTTTTTCTAATTATTTCCTCTTCCCCAAATGAATATTAAGTTTGTTGTGTAAAGAGAATATACCTTACATTCCTCTTATATTCTTTCCAAACTCAAAGATTTGCCTTTGACCCAGAGTAGGTAGTGCATACAAACACTAATTTCATTTATATAGGACTTTAATATGAAAAAATACTTTTATGTCCATTCTTTTATTTAAACTTCACTACAACCTCATAAAATAATTGTTATTATCTTTATTTTATAAACCAGGAAACTAAGGTTTAGAGAGATTAAGTATACTGCCAAGGATAAGGATCATACAGCTAGTAATTAGCAAATCCTGCGTTTGTGTATGTGCATGTGTGTGTGTATTCACCCCATAAATCGTATCTTAAATACTCATTCATTAATGACAGCTTAATTGAAAACTTTTAAAAATATATTTAATTTTTTTTCTACTTATTAAAGTCTTGTTCCCTAACTTGTTTTTCTGGCTCTGAAAGCAGCTAGAAAACCATTTTGTAATTTGCAAAGATGTAGATCTAGAACCTAATTATTTCATTTGTACACAGAAAAGAAAATCTGTACAAATGTAAGAAGAAATGGCACAGGAAAATCCTCAAGTAATAAGAAACCATAAATTCATTTGTATTTTAGGTAATATGTTTATGGCAGATATTCAGAGAATTAACATTATTTTGGGGCATCATTATTTATCTGAAAGATTAGGAAGGGCGTGGAAGAGTCTGTGCGGTTAAGGAGAGAAAAATGGTGTAAATAATATCAATTGGTAGACTCATTTGATTCAGTCAACAGGTTTTATGAAGCACCTGCATTTTCTGTCATGGCTGAGGAGTGGTTTTCAACACATGTTGACATTCGGGTAGGTCAGATACTCTGTGAGTTCAATCAAGATAACCCTGTTTACCCACTAAGATGACTCAGAGAGCTGCTAGAGACCTAGTTTTTCATTTTGGTCTCGTGCTACAAATGGTCAGCAACTCTGAGATTGATCGAAGACACCTGCCTCAATTATTATGCAATGATTCATAGATTCTTACTATAGAACATAATTGAGTATTTGGGTTTCCTCTTTCAGTTAGGGAGAGTAAGCAAATTTCTTATTTATATCGACAAATCACAATTTGAGCAAGTTAAATATTAAAACCTATTGAAACAGAAAATGAAGTTGAGTTTAGGTGTGGATCATGTCAAGAACAACTATTTAGTCTTTATTTGAGAGATGATGTGCAAACATTTCATGCTGCTTGCCTAATTAATGTCTTCAGTAATTTACTACATCTTTTACTTCATTCATGAAAATTTCAAAGGATTAACTATGAATGGATATTTGAGGAAGTTAACTTACTGGATCACCGAAGTAGAGAAAGAGTGGCCCAAGGAAGGGTGGGGAGTAGAAAAGTGCTCAGGAGATAGTTGTTGAAGCTGCAGAGAAATCTCTATTTCTATCTCCTGGTTTAAACCCTTCATCCCACTCAATGTACATTAACCTGAAATATTAATAGATCACTGTGCTTCTCCCTTAAAAATAATGCATAAGCATTTAGATTGATGATTACTGCTGCATTCAAGGTTCTGTAAATAATGATAACATAACTGTCTAGCACATTATATAAGATCACCTAAATTATAAGTAGAAGATGTATCACATCATGGTCAAGTCTAATATATGTAATTTATGGGCTTTATTCTCACTGTTGCAAGTGTCTGTTGAAGAGGGCAGGAATAATGACCCTTATCCAGAAAAATAGATGAAGTCTGTGTCTTTTTCTAAATCTGGAGTTTAAGAAACTGTGCAATCCAAAGGAAAATCCCTTTTAAGGGGAAAAATTAAATCATTTAAGATCACCCCTCCCACTAGGTTCTATTAACCACATTTTGTGAACTTAGTATGTGTCTGACACGATGATGAGTATAATGGCAGTGGTGGTAGGAGGTGTAAAAAAGTGTTGGACATGTGCCTTATTTTCACTGTTAGCACTATTTCTTTGAGGAAAGGATGGCAGTCAGTCTTTTTCTTCTGTTTTGGGAACATCCCAAAGAATTATTAAAAATTGTTTTAACTTTCATTTTGTCCTCAAAGTCTTATGCTTTGATTATTTTTGTTCTCTGAACCTAATTTTACACTTTCTCATAGCTATAAGTATTCATCTTTTAAATATTTCTTTCTCTTCCAAGACAGCTTTCTCATATCTTATCTCGCCTGTCTTCTTTCTTTCAGATTTTTGCTGAGTTTCTTAACATAACTACTTTGAGCTCCATCGTGGTAATTTTTCCATCTGTTATGACTTTGTAAGCCGGTCTACAAACCTTGCATCATCGTCACCTATTGGTGCATAGAACTGAATTATTCTTCTTCCCAGTTCAGAGCTTATTGTACATCCACAAGACTTTTCTTTTGTTTAGCCATATACCTTAATCCATTTCTGCATCTGTTCTCCTTTTTTCATAGGCAAACATTAATCATTTCATGCATTAATTTGAAGTTCATGAAACAGACATTATGTTGGTCAAAACAGTCAAATATCAACAATTTCATATGATTCAAATTAACATGTCTTCCCATTTCCCATTTCTTATTAATTATAATATTCAAAAATTGAAAAATATACAACATTTGTATATTTCCTTTTCTGACTAAGTTAGTGGTGCCACCTATATCAAATAGCTAGTTCCTACAAACATGGCGCTGTTCCTGGGTTCTGTATGCTTTTCCAGTAGCATCGGCTGCTGCCTAGTTATCACGAGGTACAATGATTTTCCTTTCCCTGCCAATATCGTTTTAGATATATATGGGTCTTTGCAGTTGTTGAAATAAATTTAGCTGACATTTGGTGATTAATCTTCTAATTTCAGAATACTTTCTCTCCTATTCTCCATCCCTTTGTCTGTTTGCTCTCTGTCTTTTCCATTTTCTTAACAGTATATTTAAGATCTTCCATTGTGTTTTTAATATTAACCATTGTAAGTTTAATATCCAAGGTCTTTATCATGTTTTCTGATTGTTCCTTTGTAACGGCATCTTATTCTTGATTCATGGATGTAATATTTTCTTTCATCTTTCTAAAAATATTAATCATAGTTTCATCTCTTTTCCTCCAACTTGCTTCTTATATTTTCCATTCCCGGTACCTAGTCATAGTTTAGAGTGGAGGTTTGAAAAGTGAATTAGAAGCTCTGTGCTCATGGTTGGGACTTGCCAACTGTGGGCTTCCCTATAGCCTATGCTGGCTAGGCTGCTCAGAGACTGTAATGCCATTATCTTCAGGGCTTCCCTCTCTGGTTTATCAGTATTTCCAGATAATGATCTTCTGATCTCCAACCTAGATAGCATGAGGCTAGCTATTAGCACTCTGGTAACTGAGGGATCTCAAAGTTCAGTATGCAAATTTGCACTTAATCCCCCTATCCTGAGTATGCCATTTCTTTTTTCCACTAGGCTTGATGTCCCCCAGGTCAGAGAATCTCTGTTTTCCTATGTCTGGAGAATAAGCTTCCAGTTCTATTGTTGCATGGAGTAGAAGTCACACAGACTGGAGGAGGGTATCTGAAGATAGATTTCATAAACAGTTTTAACCAGTCCTCTTTGGTTTTGTTTGGTTTCACCTTATCCCCACTTTCAGAGCCATATGGTGCTAAAACTAGCTGGACCTTGGGAAGATTTTGCCAAAGCATTAGAATAATTTCCCAGATTTCTGCTGCCAGTTTCGGATTCACTTTCTTAGTTCACGAAGTCATTTAATACTCATTCTTTTTTATCATCTTCTGAAGTTTTATTGCTATTCTCTCATTCTCTGTTCTCTTTGTCCTTGTAAGTTTATGCGTTGAAATATCCTTTTACCATTGTTTTATGGGGTTTCTGTAGGGGGTAAATTCAAAGGCACACATCTAATCCCCCATTTTTAACTGGAAATCCCTCTATTATCTTTTATTATTTGGTTCTTGTTTCTTTGGTTTACTTGGTTACTGTTTTATTGTTGCTTTGAGTAATCAATCACTTAACTTATTTATGTAAATCTCAGTTTCTGATAAATGTCTCTAAAATAAAAAATTTCATTAGTACTAATTTACTTCCAAAATTTGACCTTTAAGCTTTTATTGTTATTAAACTGTAAATATTTCACAGTTTTTCTTATGTCTTTCTCTTTAACCAAAAAACCCCCTCATTTTTAAATAATATGTTTTATTGTTTCCAGCAACATAGATCATGGAATTTCTAAATCTTAGTTTTGATTTCTGATCTTATTGTGTTGTGATCAGAGCTGTAAGTCTATATTATACTGATTTTAGGGGGAGTATTGAAGCTTTTTTGTGGCTTATTGCATGATAGATTTTTTTTTTTTTAAATTCCATGTGCTTGAATAAAAAAGTGTCCTGTATGTTTGTTGTGAAAAAAGATTCCTAGGCCGGGTGCAGTGGCCCACGCCTGTAATCCCAGCACTTTGGGAGGCAGAGGTGGACGGATCACTTGATGTCAGGAGTTCAAAACCAGCCTGGCCAACACAGCAAAACCCTGTCTCTACTAAAAATACAAAAAGTAGCTGGGCGTGGTGGTGCATGCCTCTAATCCCAGCTACTTGGGAGGCTGAGGCAGGAGAATCGCTGGAACCCAGGAGGCAGAGGTTGCAGTGAGCCGAGATTGCGCCACTGCACTCCAGCCTAGGTGACAGGGTGAAACTGTGTCTCCAGAAAAAAAAAAGAGAGAGAGATTCCTAGGTAGTATAAATTAAGCTTATTCATTCTCAATTTTTTAAATTTAGTTTTTATTTTTGGTATTATTTGCAACTACTTGATCTTTCTTCGTGGTTCCTCTTTCCTCTCTAAACTCTCTGTTTTTCTTTCTTGTTGTCATCCGTAGGATTTGCAGAAAGAACCAACAACTCCTACAGATGATGACAGTTCTCATTCTGTAAGTTTATCTGATCCTTATTTCATTTACTAATACAACAATGCAATTTTGGCTGCTTATACTTTTCCATTTGGCTGCTTGCTATAGAGCTAGAGGGACTTCAAAGAGACTCACATGAAATATTTTTGTTTATATAAGTAGAAAAACTGAAGCCTAGAGAAGTTAATTAACTTCTGAAACTCTCAACTAGTTATTCTAATTAGTTAATCACATTAGTTAATCTAGTCTATTAACACTTTTCTTAACCTGAAGTTGAAGTTAAAAGTATCTTGACAGACCTAATGGTAAAGTATAAGATTTGTGAATGTACCGCTTAAGCAATGGATGTTTTACAAATGGAAGGAATTATTTTTGTAGCTCAGTACAGTCTTCGCAATAACACAATTCTTCTGAATTCTTGATGCATGTATTCACTATTATTATTATGAACATGTATCAGACACATTGTTAGAGTTTCTTATTTCAGAAATGATTCCAGTTTAGCAAAGAAGGCACCTACATAAACGAGAGATCTAAGATTGTTAGATAAGCGCTGAAAGATAAGAAAGCTATGGGTCAGAGGTTTTCTGGTGAGGAGAGTGTTCACTCTTCCAGGAGGTCAGGGGAGGCTTAGCAGAGGATAGGTCACACCCTCCGACACCTCTCAGGCAAGAGTGCATCCTTTACTTTTGTCCTCTGTTCTCTGGTGAACACACACAGGAAACTGTAAGTCCTTTGGTATTTCGTAGAATATTGTGTGTGCTGTTGCAGAAGATTTTGTAGAGTTAAGTGGTTTTTGGACAGCCTTATGGATCATGTATCTTGTAAAAAATGGAAAACCAGTGGAAGATCTTAGGCAGGAAAACGGGTATGTGTCTGTAGTATTGATGCCTTAAGTATATTGAAACATCATTGGTGTATTCCTGCACAGACCCGATACATTTGTTTGGACATTTACAGGAAACCTTTCATTACTATTGGGCTTAGAGTTCCAACTTCTTTTTATTCATGATCATGAATCATGTCCCTAGTGAAACTATAATAAAAGTAAGATGCCAAGAACCCAGGTACAGAAGAGAAAAAGGTTGTCAAGATCCTGAAAGAAATTAGGGAAATCACTTGTGTTCTCCAGGCTTGTTAACTGCTCATCTTCCAAACATTTTTTTTTTGTCAGCTGGGTACGGTGGCTCATGCCTGTAATCCCAGCACTTTGGGAGGCCAAGGAGATCACAAGGTCAGGAGATCGAGACCATCCTGGCTAACACGGTGAAACCCTGTCTTTACTAAAAATACAAAAAGTTAGCCGGGCGTGGTCGCGGGCGCCTGTAGTCCCAGCTACTCAGGAGACTGAGGCAGGAGAATGGTGTGAACCTGGGAGGCAGAGCTTGTAGCGAGCAGAGATCGCACTACTGCACTCCAACCTGGGCAACAGAGCAAGACTCTATTTAAAAAAAAAAATTTTTTGTCTGTCTTTTCTTCTCTTCCCTCTCTCCTTCCTTCCTTTCTCTTTTTCTCTCCCCTCCCTCCTTCCTTCTCCCTCTCCTTCCCTTTCTTCTACCTTCTTTTCCTTTTTTTCTTCTTTCTTCAACACAGAGCATAAATTCTATATTTTTGTTTCTTTCTGGTTAGTCTTTTTGGATGAAGATGGTGTTATAGCAGTTCATACTCTATACCCATGGAGAAGAGTTTACTGGTAAACCACGAACTAGCCAGGGCTCATTTAAACCTGAGACAGAGTCAAAGCTCTAAGCTTCTTGACTTGGAGTTTATGGTATTTTAGTAGTTTATACACTGTTTATTCAATGGGAATTAAAGTCCATTTTTAAAGAATAAAATAAATTAACATAAACTTCAGCCCCAAAACTGCCTTTCATAAGCAGTAAAACAAAATCTTTCCACAGGCACAAAAATGTTGAAAAACAATGATTTTTCATGTTGGCTCAGAATTGCTTGCATTTGCATTACTATAATTATGTATCATCCAGAATGTTAACCCTGGTTTATTTTGTCATTACTCCATGTGCCTCTGTAGTTTTATACAAGTGGTAGTGGTGACTTGGTTATTGTTCTAAGTTTTATTACATTTTATATTGTGTGTTTTGTTTTGTTTTGTTTTGTATTATTCCAAGTTTGTATTGTGGTTCTTTCTTTCTAATTTTATTGTGTCTACTTTATTTGATTTAATCATACTGCATTATAACATCAAATGAGTAGAAAATTTTATTCTTCCCCCAAATAATTACAATTTTATACAGTTTAAAGTTGTGAATAATCATATTTAAATCATAGTTTCAATTTGGTTACTTTAATACATTTAAGGCTATTCTTGTATTTTCTCTTTAAAACTCAGAAAGTACAGCAGTATGGCTTTGTGTGTGTGTGCGTGTGTGTGTGTGTTCATGGGGGGAGTCTCTTAGATATTAATTTAGACGTTAAGTAATTCATCCAACCTGTGAGTATGCAGAACCAGGACTAGAACTCAGATCTTTCGAGTCCTATCTCTTTCTATCTTTCCTCTGCTATTCAGCACTTCACATAATTAATACATTAGTCCCATCCTTATCCTGTGAGATACTTCCCAGGACCCTAAGTGTATACCTGAGTATTTGGAGAGTATACACTCTGTTTTTGCTCCCTCCCTCCCTCCCTCCCTCCCTCCCTTCCTTCCTTCCTTCCTTTCTTCCTTCCTTCCTTCCTTCCTTCCTTTCTCTCTTTTTCTCTTTCTCTCTTTCTTTCTCTCTCTCTCTCTCTCTCTTTCTTTCCTTCTCCCCCCCCCCTTTTTTTTTGAGACAGGGCTTTGCTCTGTTGCCCAGGCTATGGTACAGTGGCACGATCTGAGCTAACTGCAGTCTCTGCCTTTTGGGTTCAAGCAATTCTCTTGACTCAGCCTCCTGAGCAGCTGGTATTACAGACACACACCACCACACCTGGCTAATTTTTTTGTATTTTTTGTAGAGATGGGGGTTTCACCATGTTGGCCAGGCTGGTCTTGAAATCCTGACCTCAGGTGATCCACCCCTACTCGGTCTCCCAAAGTGTTGGGATTACAGGCGTGAGCCATGGTGCCAGGCATGCTTTTTCTTATACATATATACTTATGATGATAATTTACAAATTAGGCACAGTAAGAGATTAGCAACAATAAGTAATAATAAAATAGAACAGTTATAACAATATATTCTAATGAAAGTTGTGTGAATGTGGTATCTCTCTCTCTCTCAAAATATCTTTTTGTACTTTAGGTAACTGAAAACCACGAAAAGCAAAATGCACATAAAGGTTGAGGGGATTACTGTATACCCAGTCAATTACCTTGGTGTGTGAAAGTTCAGTAAAATAATTTTAGGTTGTCAAATCTAGTCCACGATGAACATTGCAAAGGCACAGATCAGGGCAGGGGAGTAGCATTAACCATTCTATAGTTACAAGGTAGGTATTTGTACCTGCTGGGGCATCAAGGTATAAACCACAAAATTTATAATAACATAACTTATCAACAAATATTTTCAAATTATAACATGCTTTATTGGGTCAGAATACATTTTGGATAATTTATAGGGTTGGTTTGTCCAACCTGCTTCTCTCATAAATCAACTATAAGAATGAAACTCACTTTCTTTAGATCACACAACAATGGAGACAGAAGTGTCTGAGAATGTTCATTTCTTTCACTCGCTTGAACTATGATAGTACAAAACTTTTCCAAGTAGATGGATAATTACCCTGTATTTAAGATGCCATAATTTTGTAAAATGACCTTTTAATTTGATCCCAGTAGATGGATATTTAATTAACCTCATACAAAGATCAGTATGATATAATTTTTGAATTTTTATAGTTTAAAATCTGAAGAAATGATATGATCAATACTTTTGATTATTATAGGCATATTATGATACTGGTCATAAAGTACATGTAAAAAAACATGTTCTGGGAAATCAAAGTGATAAAGGTATCTGTAGCTTAGGCACATCAGAAAAGGCTTCCTGGTAGAAGGCATTAAGATGACATTGAGCAGGGCACTGTGGCTCATGGCTGTAGTCCCAGCATCTTGGGAGGCTGAGGTGTGAGGATTGCTTGAGGCCAGGAGTTCAAGGTTGCAGTGAGCTATGATCGTGTCACTGCACTTCAGCCTGGGTGACAGAGCAAGATCTTGTCTCTCAAAAAAATAAATATATATATGGTGAACATTAAAAGATGTGCAGGAGTTCAAGAAGGACCGGATGAGGGAGGGAAGAACTGTCAGTGAGGTGCATGTAAGAAGCAGAGGTTTGGAGTCACCGGAGTGTGCGACATGATCAGAAGGGAGCTCAGGTCCCCGCTAGGGAAGCCCTGCGAGCTAAACCTGGACACACAGCAGAGGCAGAGTGGAGACAACCTGAACGCCAAAGTGAGGAATTTACAAATTACTCAATAGGGCAATTCTGGGGCATCAATGCCTATTTTTGAGGCAAAGAGCAACCAGATGGGGACAATACTTTAGAAGAAAGATCTCTTGGGTGGGTTGAGCAGCAGGGATTGAAAGGGGAGGGTAAGGGGAAGCAGGAAGGACAGAGAAAGAAGATCTGAGGCAGGTGGTAATGGAAAAGGGTTTGTAGGGAAGTGGATGATGGCGAGGAATTTCCTGGACTTGGCCACTGATTTGACAAAAGGGAAAAAGGAGACAAAGTTAAAAAAAATGACACCTCCGCCTGGTGTTTCTCTCTGGGTGACTGGTAGCATGGTAGCTCCATGAGAAGAACAAAAAAGTCTGAGAAGCAGCTTTCGAGGTGGAGGTGAGGGTTATGGATGGTAAAGAAAAGATCGCTTTACATCTAAACTAAATGCTTCATATATCAGCTTAAACCACTGGACAAATAAAGGATTTAACACCTGACCCTTTATTTTTCATGGGGCCTGTGTGATTTTTTTTTTTTTTTTTGTGCTGCCTTTTGCTTACAGTCTATATTAAAATAATTAGGTTTATCTTGTAGTTGAAGCAATATTATAATTTCCTGAGTTGGAAAATAATGACAATAACGATAATAACATGAGCAACAATCACAACAACCACCGTCACAACAAACCCACCAAGAACAGCGATTGTGCAGCCTTCTGTTGTTCACGATTGCACGAAACTATACTCATTATATTGCTTTCCACTCTTTGACTCCATGCCAAACTTCAGCCTGCTTAGGGTCAGAGCTTGCTGGGAGTGTGCCGCCTGCTATATTGTGTGTGCTGTACTGGGATCAAAGCATTCTTTCTCGTTCCTCATCTACCTCTTCTCCCTACTGCCTGTCTGCCTTCTCCTGCAGGGGGTCAGACTGGCCACATTTGCACGTCTCAGTGCATAGCCCTTTTATACAAAGTTTTCTTTGTTAATCAGGAGAAGTGAATGCAAATCCTCTCTCTGTACAATGAACTGCTTTGAGAAGAAGGTGTGACAGTGATATAATGACCTGGTGAATTTTCAGACAAGGAAAATCAAAATATCTTGGTTTATTTTCTAAAGATTAGTATTTGAGAGATGTGTGTGTGTGTGTGTGTGTCCACATTCTTCCTCTGGAAGACAATGTCATTATGCAATAGAGTTCTTGAATTCTCTCCTTCTCCATGTTTATATCTGAATTATCCTTTATATTTGGGTGTCAGAGCAAGATTTTGTTGTTGCTGAAACTTCAGGATATGCAATCTGTGTGTCTCCGGCTGGTTAATGAGCTTTAATACCTAACCTTAGTGGGTCACTCTCATAGTCTCTGGTAGGGCCTAGAGGGGTACACGTGGCTACCTCCCCCTTATTAGCCATGAAGCCAGAGTACACTGAAACATAAGCACTACCTTCCATCATGTTTCTAAGATATTAATAAAAACACAGTGGCTGCTCATTCTGCCTTTCAGTTTTACTTGTCATTACTTCTTGCACCAATCAAACAAACAGTTGGTAATCATTTAATGGAAGTTCAGGTAAGTTACAAGGTGGTCTTTTGAATAGCCCAGCAGTCTTTGGCTATGGATTATACTTGAAGATCTTGGACGACACACTAGGTAGTTATTAAATGTTAAAAAACAGACACAAAATGAAGAGGTCTGTGTTGTGTTTTACTTAATTTCTTCTTTTGTTAGCATAGTAGAATCAAAAAGATGGTCGCTTCATTTGACCTCCTCTCCATGGGAATAGTAACTATAATGGGTTTAATTAACTATGTGGCATTGATGTAATTAGTTATCCTGGTGATTATACTTCTTTAATAAAAGCGCTTCATTTGAGATGCATTGGTGTTCTGCAGTGGCCGAGCCCTACACCTATATTTCATAACTGTCTAGACAGTGGAACTGTGTGAATATTTTACCAACAGCCCTTGAGAGAGGTTAGCTTGCATGGCTTAAGGTAATTGGGAACTAATGATTTTGCCCCTGGTTTCAGGCTCTTGCAGCAGAGAGCAGAGACGCTGTGGGGGAGGGGTGGCCGTTCATTTTGTGTACGCTGAAAGGGAGGGGGAAGGGCTGTGTTTTGGAAACCATATGCTCTTAGGAACTATTTCTCTTTAAGCTAGCAGTCAGAGAGACAGTATCACCAGAGGGAACTGGGGGTGTTTAATCTATGGGTGGACTGCATAAATACATTTCAATAAATGTACACAGTGTATAGGGACATATGCTCATATTAACAGGAATCCTGACTGTACACATGTCTATTAAGAAACATGCAGTACATTTCGGTATTAAAAGTAGATCACTGCTTAGATTTGGTCAGCAGGTGACTGGCAATGTCCCTTTCACACGGCTCAGTAGACAATGAAGTCAGGCTGTATGGAAAAAAATAGGGCAAATATAAAAGAAGAAACATAATGCAAAAATTACCATATGAAAATGTTAATAATAATGTCACAAGAAACCCCAAAGAAGAGAACAAAAGCAAAAAGATTATCTAGCTGTGCCCAGCCCCATCCACAGCAAACATGGTGTCTGAACCCCCTTAGTTTCCTCACTATTCAAACTTGGGTAATGGAAGGGGAGGGGGGAAGGATGGGGATGGGAACAGAATGGTGTGGACAGAAGGGGGGGTTTAGAAACTAGCTGAAGTAGATGCTGCTGAGAAATAATAGGCTCTGCAGATGATCTCTTTCGCAGGTAGAAGTGCTATTTCTTTTCCAGTCTGCTTCCTTTGGCTCTCCTTCTTTTTTCAAAGCTATGCTTTCCCTGTCACCTCTTCCAGCAGCTCTTTATCCTGCAGAACTGTGTACCCTCCCATCCGCATCTCTCCCGCTTTCCGCTTTCTCCCTGTCTAGAGACACACACTGAAATCACTGCAGGCATTTGACTGCTTCGTGCAGCATGGCAAGGAACACTGTGGGTCATTCTAACAGTCAAACCCATAAACAAGCACCACTGAAAAACCAAACAAATGGAGAAGAAGTGCCTCAGTGGAGGTACCTGCCAACAAGACTTGTTCCTTTGCCACGAGGGATGCTCCGGCAAAAGCCTCCATCCCTCATTAAATCAATAAAATCAAGTGTCCTTTATTTTAATCCTCTGCACTGTAATCCAGTAGCAAGGAGAGGGGCCCAGGCTTTTCATCTCATTGTTTCAAAACAGATCGTTTGGTTGGAATTGACAAAAGGTTCATTCCTTTACCTTTGTGGAAATGTCAGTAAAAAGGCAGGTGCTGGGCATTCGGACTCTTTTGCTTAGTAGAAGGAAAAAAGGAGTGTGTGGGGGGTGGGGGTGGCATTG
>NW_012109541.1:524952-550212 GCF_000951045.1 Mandrillus leucophaeus | reverse complement strand
GGTGGCATTGGGGGTGGGAGGAGGGATCTGTGACAGGCTAACTACATGTACCAAAGCTTTCTAAGACATTTTGTTTAGCTTGATATTGTGCAGCAGTGAGAAGAGAGGTGGAATCTATTGTGTGCCAGCTGCATGAATCACCGGATTGAAGTCTAACAGCCTCAGATCCTCTTTTATACAGTAGAGGGGAGATTAAAGCAGGGAGCTCATATGTCACAAAATAGAGGTACAATGCAGTTCTGGCTTGCTTAGTGCACTTAGCCGGCGTTGGATCCAAATTTAGCCAAAGGGAAAGAACGTGCGCTGCTATCAGCCAGGGAGGTGACAAATGTTGAGCTGTAATATCCAAAATTCCTTTTCTGTTTCCAAAATGTCATCTCTCCTTTGTCAGCTTCATTATGATTGAATCTATGTATAGTCACAGACCAACTGGAAACAAACAAAAACACCCAAACCCTAGATAAATTATTCCACACCTGCATCTTCCTAAGCTGTGTAATTGATACAGAGCATAGGGAAGTTTTGTATCGGGACTGTAAACCACATTTATCTAATATATATTTGTCGAGTGCTATGGTAAGTGCATTCTAGAAGCTGAAAGGGATATACAAGGAATCTAATATATATTCTTCTACTCTCCAAAATCTGGCAGACTTCTTAAAGAGATAAGATAGACAGACAGACAGATAGACATAACCATATACACACCCTTTCGGAAAAAAGGCTGTGGGGCATTTTGTTAAATGTGGGAAGATGAAAAGTGCTGTAGAAATCAGAAGAAGTGAAACTTTTAGCTGAAACTTAAAAAAAAAAAATCGAATAGAGAGTGTTTGCAGTACTCAGTACTTTTTGGAATCTTACATGCCCTGCATCATGGAGCATAGTGTATTTATATTTGTATCATTTCAATTTAATAGGTAAAGAAACTGAAGCCCAGAGAGGTAAGTAACTTTCCCAGAGTCATGCAGTTAATAAGAGACAGAGCAGGAATTTAAACTTACAACCTATTGCTGTTTTTTTTGTTTTGTTTTGTTTTTATTTTTGTTTGTTTGTTTGTTTTTTGAGAGAGAGGGTTTCACTCTGTCATCCAAGCTGGAGTGCAGTGGCATGGTATTGGCTTATGGTGGCCTCAACCTCCTGGGCTCAGGTGAATCTCCTGCCTTAGCTCCCCAAAGTAGCTGGAACTAGAGGTATGCACCACCACTTTAGGCTAATTTTTGTATTTTTTTGTAGGGGTGGGGTCTCCACATATTGCCCAGGTTGATCTTGAATTCCTGAGCTCAAGCAATCTGCCCCCCTCAACCTCCCAAAGTGCTGGGATTACAGGCGTGAACCACCAAGCACAGCCCCCAACTATAATACGACTTAAACTATATCTGCAGCTCTCTTGGCAAGAGGCTGTAGATATGAGTCTACAATTTGTCTTTGAGGCCCAGTCCAGTGTCTTTCTGACAGTTCCCACTGCCTTTCTCGCCTTCATGTGGGCCTTCACCACTGATTCCTAAGATCTACCAAATTTTTACGTGTTTTCTGCACCTATCACACCTCTACTATCTGCTTTTCTTTTTGCTTCATGGAGAAAACTTCAAGGAAAATGGAGAGCCATGTAGCCCTGGCCATCTACACCATCAAGGACTCCAATTACACCTGAGTGGTCACATCTGCTTGCTGACTGTGCTAGTCATTTCTTTCTGAGACTTCCAGGAGCCATTCCAGGCATTCTCTGTTTTCAAGCCCTCAATGCAACTGGTAAATGATCTCATATCTTAATAAGAACATCTGACATGTGATACCTCATCTTCACCTTAATAACAACTTCCAGCTCCCATCTCGGCACTCCCTCAGTACCCTGCCCAGAGAGGTGAGTAACTTGCCCAGAGTCACACAGTTAATAAGAGGCAGGACAATACTTTAGACTTTGCCAGAAGAGCTGCCCCTCTCCAGCTTTTTCACACTGATTGGTGGGATCACTGACGATTGACTTTGGAGTTTGTGTCCTTTTTTGCCCTCAAGATTTCCCCACTCTCTTTCTGAAGCTCTAGGTCTGTGTACCACTGCTACAATCCTTATTCAAAATCTGAACTCAGAGAAGACCTGATAAACACAGGATTGTAAAAATCTTTAAAAAGACTCAGTATTTTTCTCAGTCTAAGAGCTTTTAATATTTGTTTAATAGGAGAACAAATCCACCTGCCAAAGGACACATTTATGATTGCGGGGCATCAGGCACCACTATAAATGACTAAGATATTTGGGGGCAATGGTACTCAAAGCACATGATCTCACAGAGTAGGTCACCTCCTCTGTCAACAGGTACATGGACAGCCTGCCCCGATGATCACCACAGGGATAAATCTTCAACCTGAAGAGCTTTTTCCATTCCTTTTAGCTCAAGAAAGACGTCTTCTCATTTTTGTCTGGCACTTTCTCTGGCTTTTAAAAAACTCTCTAGTTCTCCACTCTACATGAATACCTCCCTTTGCCTTCACTTCAACAATGCACAAGTTCACAAAACTTGATAATCCTTCATCCGATTCTGATGCGTATTCTAACAATTCTGTTTATTTCCTCTTTTACTGTCCACACTTTGAAGTGCATATTTTAAATACCCTATTTCTCCATCTCTCAATGCCTGCTCATTCCTTAAAAGTTTGACTAACTTCAAATCAGCAAAACTTGGGGAAATCTACTAAGTCCTTATTCTTCTCTATGTCTTAAAAATTTAACTCTTTTAACAATCCTGTCTTCTAGAATAATTATTCTTGATCCTACCAAATCCTCACCCCACTTTAAAACTAATTCTTAGAATGCTGCCCTATCATGTTGAAATAAATGCATTGGTGATATAATTGTCCTACTCACACAGTTTTAATAACTCAGCATAATGCTTTAACTATATACAAATGGATTAAAGTAATTTATGATAAAATAATATGCATCAATGCATAGAATCATCATTAATATGATACAAATGCAGATTGATACAAATGTGATTCAAATACCATGAACAGCACTATTATAAGAAATGTCAATTTTTGGACTTTTAAACAAGTTTGGTAAAGATTCAAACCAAGCAAACTAAAGAACGACATAATAGTTGCATTTCTGGAAAATTTGGTATATTTAATAACATGTAAAAATATTTGGATGTTTATGAATAAGTTAGGTCCTAGACTAAAGTCATTTTAAACAGATCTTTTTACATGTATGAATGTCCATGAGTCATTCAAAAGTTTGTTTTGCTGCAAAACAATTCTTCTACCTGTGGGACTGTCTGATATACTGCAAGATGTCTAGCATCCTTTCCTACTTCCCCAACACGAAATGTAAAAACGTCTTCCAGTATTGCTGTCAACCAAAAATTTCTAAAATACCTCTTAGTGGGTGGTGGTGAAGTACCTCTTGAAAACTGCTATTCTATATTAGCTCAACTTTAGCCCAAGTGGCATTCCTGTCTTCATTCCTGCATTTCTGATCCATCTTTTTCCTTTGGTGAGTTCTTGTCCCCTTTCTTCTAGGTAATTTTAATTGTAGACCTTCTTCAAGTCATGCTCCTTAGACATCTATTACTCCCTTTATCTTTCAGTTTCATTGACGCATGATGTATATATAACACAATTTACCTTTTTTTCTAAGTAGATTGTTTATTTTCTTATTATTTAGTTGTATACTTTTTAAATATATACTTGATACGTCATTTGTGAGGTACATGTTTTGAAAATATTTTCTCCCAGATGGTGGCTTGTCCATTTCTATTCTTAATGATATCTTTTTTTAAAATTTAATTTTTAATTTTTAACTTAGGTTCTGGGGTACATGAGCAGGTTTGTTTTACAGGTAACTTGTATATCATGAGGGTTTGGTGCACAATTTTGTCACCCAAAAAAGAGAAAGAAAGGAAGGAGAGAGGGAAGAGAAGAAGAAAAGATAGATAAAATTTTTTTTTTTTTTTTGAAATGGAGTCTAGCTCTGTTGCCCAGGCTGGAATGCAGTGGTGCCATCTCGGCTCACTGCAGGCGCCACCTTCCGGGTTCACGCTATTCTCCTGCCTCAGCCTCCCAAGTAGCTGAGCCTTACAGGTGCCTGCCACCATGCCCGGCTAATTTTTTCTATTTTAAATAGAGACAGGGTTTCAGCACATTAGCAGGATGGTCTCGATCTCCTGACCTCGTGATCCACCCACCTTGGCCTCCCAAAGTGCTGGAATTACAAGAGTGAGCCACCGCGCCCAGCCTACAATTTACCATTTTTAAGTGTACAACATATACTTCAATGCATGCAGCCATTTAACCCTCACCAACCAGAGTTACGATGTAGAGTACTCCCAACGCTTTGGTTTCCTCTGCCTCTTTCCACTCAATCTTCTCCCCACAAATCTAACCCCTTATAGACACTTATCATTTATCTGTGCCTAGAGGTTGACTTGTTCTAGAATTTCATGTAAGTGGAATCATACAGCATTTAGTGTTTTAGGTTTAGCTTTTTAAATTTAGTGTAATGTTTTAGATATTTATGCACATCATGAATATAGCAGTAATATGTTTCTGAGTGGTAATTTGTTTATGAATAGTATTCCGTTGTGTGATGTACCAAATTTGTTAATGCGTTCACTTGCTAATGGGCACTGGAGTATTTGTAGTTTGGCCTACAACAAATAAAGATATTTTAAACAAGTAAGAAATATATTTTCATTTCTGTTGGGTGACAGTACCCGGGAGAGGTATTGTTGGTGTATATAATAAGCATATATTTTATATCATAAGAAATGACTAAAATATTTTCCAAAGTGTATGTACCATATTGCATTCACACCAGCAATTTCTGAGCTTTAGTTACTCTACATCCTTACCACCTTGTTAGTCTATTTTAGTCATTCTTGTGGGTTCTTAGTGGTATTTCATGATAGCATTAATCTGCATTTTTCTAATGGCTACTGATGTTGAGCATCAGTTCATATGCATATTTTCAATTTATATAATTTTTTGGGATGTGTCTGTTCAAATTTTTGTCTATTTTCTAAGTAGATTGTTCATTTTATTATTTAGTTGCATAATTTTTAAATATATACTTGATATGTCATTTCTGAAGTACATGTTTTGAAAATATTTTCTCCCAGATGGTGGCTTGTCCATTTCTATTTTTAATGATATCTTTTTTATTTTTATTTTTAACTTAGGTTCTGGGGTACATGAGCAGGTTTGTTTTACAGGTAAATTGCATATCATGGGGGTTTGGTGTACAATTTTGTCACCCAGTTAATCAGCATAATACCTGATAGGTAATTTTTTTATCTTCACCCTCCTCCCACCCTCTACGCTCCAGTAGGTTCCACTGTCTGTTGTTCCTTTTTTGTGTACATGTGTATGCAAGGTTTAGCTCCCACTTATAAGTGAGAACATGTAATATTTGGTTTTCTGTTCCTGTGTTAGTTTGCCCAGGATAATGGCCTCCAATCTATGTTGCTGCAAAGGACATAATATTATTCTTTTTCATGGCTGTGTAGTCTTCAATGGTGCATTTGTACCACATTTTCTTTATCCAGTCTACTACTGACGGGCATCTAGGTTGACTCTATGTCTTTGCTACTGTGAATAGTGCTGTGATGGACATATGCATGTACATGTTTTTATGACAGAATTATTTATATCTCTTTGATATACCTAATAATGAGATTGCTGGGTTGAATGACAATTCTCTTTTAAGTTCTTTGAAAAATCAACAAATAGCTTTCCACAATGACTGAACTAATTTACAATTCGCATTAGTAGTATATAAGTCATCCTTTTTCTCTGCAACCTTGCCAAAATCTATTACTTTTTTATTTTTTAGTAAGAGCCATTCCAACTGGTGTGAGATGAAATCTCATCGTGGTTTTGATTTTCAGTTCTCTGATTATTAGTGATGTTGAGCATTTTGTCATATCCTTGTTGACCATACATATGTCTTCTTTTGAAAAGTATATGTTCACGTCCTTTGCTCAGTTTTTAATGGAGTTTTTGAGTTTTTTTTTTTTGCTTGTAAATTTGTTTTAGTTCCTTATAGATGCTGGACATTAGGTCTTTGTGGAATGCATAGTTTTCAAATATTTTCTCCCATTCTGTAGATTGTCTGTTTACTCTGGCAATAGTTCCTTTTGTTTTGCAGAAGCTGTTAAGTTTAATTAGGTCTCTTTTGTCAATTTTTGCTTTTGTTGCAATTGCTTTTGGCGTTTTTGTCACAAAATCTTTGCCTAGGCCTAAGTACGGAATAGTATCCCCTAGGTTATCTTCCAGAATTTTTATAGTTTTAGGTTTTACATTTAAGTTATTAATCCATCTTGAGTTGATTTTTGTATATAGCATAAGAAAGGGGTCCAGTTTCAGTCTTCTGCAACTGGCTAGGTAGTTATCTCAGCACCATTTATTGAATAGGGAGTTTTTCCCCATTCCTTATTTTTGTCAACTTTGTCAGAGATGAGATGGACATAGATATGTGTCCTTATTTCTGGGCTCTCTATTCTGTTTCACTGGTCTAAGTGCCTGTTTTTGGACGGCATCATGCTGTTTTGGTTATTGTAGCCCTGTAGTGTAGTTTGAAGTTGGGTAATGTTATGCCTCCAGCTTTGTTCCTTTTGCTTAAGTTTGCCTTGGCTATTTGGGTCTTTTTTGTTGTTTTTGTTCCATATTAATTTTAAAATAGTTTTTTTTTCTAGTTCTCTGAATAATGTCATTGGTAGTTTGGTAAAAATAGCATTGAATCTGTCGATTGCTTGGGGCAATATGGGCATTTTAATGGTACTGATTCTTCCTATCCATGGACAAGGAATGTTTTTTCATTTGTTTGTGTCATCTATGATTTCTTTGAACAGTGCTTTGTAATAGTCTGAGTTATGTTGTAGAGATGTTTCACTTCCCTGGTTAGCTGGATTCCTCGGTATTTTATTCTTTTTGTGGCTATTGTGAAGACATTGCATTCTTGATTTGGCTCTCAGCTTGGGTATTCTTGGTGTACAGCATTGCTACTGGTTTTTGTACATTGATTTTGTGTTCTAAAACTTCGCTGAGGTTCTTTATCAGATCTCAGAGCTCTTAGGCAGAGACTATGGGGTGTTTTAGGTATAGGATCATATTGTCTGCAAACAGAGATATTTGGACTTCCACTCTTCGTGTTTGGATGCCTTTTATTTCTTTTTCTTGCCCGATTGCTCCAACTAGGACTTTCAGTATTATGGTGAATGGGAGTGCTGAGAGTGAGCATTCTTGTTTTGTGCTGGTTCTCAAAGGGAATGCTTCTAACCTTTGACAATTCAGTAGGATGGTGGGTGTGAGTCTGTCATAGATGAATGCCTCTTCTTATTTGTAGGTATGTTTTTTCAATGCCTATTGTTGAGGGTTTTTAACATGAAGAGATGATGAATTTTATCAAAAGCCTTTTCTGCATGTATTGAGATAATCATGTGGTTTTTGTTTATAGTTCTGCTTATGTGGTGAATCACATTTACTGATTTGCATATGTTGAACCAACCTTGCATCCCAGGGATGAAACCTACTTGATTATGGTGGATTAGTTTTTTGGTCTTCTGCTGGATTTGGTTTGCTAATATTTTGCTGAGGTTTTTGCATCTATACTCATCCAGGATCTTGGCCTG
The DNA here is from genome assembly GCF_000951045.1 of Mandrillus leucophaeus. Taxonomy (NCBI): domain Eukaryota; kingdom Metazoa; phylum Chordata; class Mammalia; order Primates; family Cercopithecidae; genus Mandrillus; species Mandrillus leucophaeus. The sequence continues at coordinate 542,585 of NW_012109541.1, read as the reverse complement.
AAGTTTTCTTTTTTTTAATTGTGTTTCTGCCAGGTTTTGGTATGATGATGGGCCTCATAAGATGAACTAGGGAGAAGTCCCTCCTCTTTAATTTTTAAATAGTTTCAGTAGGAATGGTACCAACTCTTCTTTATACATCTTGTAGGATTTGGCTGTGAATGCATCTGCGTCCTGGATTTTTTTTTTTAGTTGGTAAGCTTTTTATTAATGATTCAATTTTGAAGTCATTATTGGTTTCTTCAGGGATTCAGTTTCCTCCTTGTTCAATCTTGGGAGGTTGTATGTTTCCAGGAATTTATCCATTTCTTCTAGGCTTCCTAGTTTGTGTGCATAGATGTGTTCATAGCAGCTTCTGATGGTTTTATGTATTTCTGTGGGGTCAGTGGTAATGTTCCCTTTGTCACTTCTGTGTGTGTTTATTTGGATTGCCTCTCTATTTTTCTTTATTAGTCTAGTTAGTGGTCTATTATTCTTGTTTATTCTTTCAAAAATCTAGCTTCTAAATTTGTTGATCTATTGTATGGGTGTTTTTTTTAACTTTTATTTTAGGTTTTGGGGGTACACATAAAGGTTTGTTACATAGGTGAACTCATATCATGGGGGTTACTTGTACAGGTTATTTAATCACCCAGGTGATGCTCCTCTCCCTCCTGTCTCCCTCCACCCTAAAGTGGACTCTAGTGTCTGTTGTCCCCTTCTTTGCATTCATAATTACTCATCATTTGGTTCCCACTTATACATGAGAACATGCAGTATTTGGTTTTCTCTTCCTGCATTAGTGAGCTAAGGATGATAGCCTCCAGGGCCATCCATATTCCTGCAAGGGACATGCTCTTGTTCTTTTTTATGACTTCACAGTATTCCGTGATGTGTATGTAGTATATGTACCACATTTTTTTAATCCAATCTGTCATTGATGGGCATTTAGATCAAGTCCATGTCTTTGTCATTGTGAATAGTGGTGCAATGAACATTCACATGCATGCGTCTTTATGGTACAATGATTTATATTCCTCTGGATATATAGCCAGTAATGGGATTGTTAGTTCTGCTTTTAGCTTTTTAAATAATCACTATATTACTTTCTACAATGGTTGAACTAATTTACACTCCCACCAATAGTGTATAAGTGTACTCTTTCCTCTGCAACCACACCAGCATCTGTTATTTTTTGACTTTGTGCTAAGAGACACTCTGACTGATGTTAAGATGGTACTTCATTGTATGCTTTACATTTCTCTAATGATTAGTGATACTAGACTTTTTTCATATGCTTGTTGGCCACATGTATGTCTTCCTTTGAAATAGAAAGGAAAAACTTTTACCAGCCAATACAAAAACACACTTAAGTATGCAGAAAAGTAACGCTATAAAGCAACCTTACAAACAACCCAGCATGCTAACCAGCTAACAATGTCCTCTGCCTCTTTTTCATGTCCTCTGCCTACCTTTTAATGGGGCTGTTTGCTTTTCTCTTGTAAATTTGTTTTATGTTCCTTATAGATGCTGGACATTAGACCTCAATTTTTACTTTTGTTGAGATGACTTTTGGCGTCATTGTCATGAAATCTTTGCCTGTTCCTATGTCCAGCATGGTATTGCCTAGGTTGTCTTCCAGGGTTTTTATTGTTTTGGGTTATACATTTAAGTCTTTACTCCATCTTGAGTAGATTTTTGTACATTATGCAGGGAAGGGGCATTTAGCCCATTTAAATTCAAGGTTAGTATTAATATGTGTGAATTTGATGCTGTCATTGTATTGTTAGCTGGTTAGCATGCTGGCTTGTTTGTATGGTTGCTTTACAGTGTTACTTTTCTGTGTACTTAAGTGTGTTTTTGCATTGGCTGGTAACAGGTTTTCCTTTCTATTTTTAGTGCTCTTTTCAAGATCTCTTGTAAGGCAGGTCTGGTGGTAACGAACTCCCTCAATATTTGCTTATCCCAAAACGGGTTTTATTTCTCTTTTGCTTAGGAAGCTTAGTTTGGTTGGATATTAAATTCTTGGTTGAAGACTATTTTTCTTTAAAAATGTTGAATATATACCCCCAATCTCTTCTGGCTTGCACAATTTCAGCCAAGATGTCCACTCTTAGCCTGATGGTGTTCCCTTTGTAGGTGACCTGCCCTTTGTCTCTAGTTGCTTTTAACATTCTTTCCTTCCTTTCTACCTTGGAAAATCTGATGATTATGTGTCTTAGGGATGATCTTCTTGTGTCGAATCTTGTAGCAGTTCTCTGTATTTCCTGAATTTGACTGCTGGCCTCTCCTGCAAGGTTGGAGAAGTTTTCATGGGTGATATCCTGAAATATGTTTTTCATGTTGTTTGTTTTCTCTCCATCCCTTTCAAAGATGACAATGATTCATAGATTTGGTCTATTTACATAATCCCATACTATATACTACTCAGATGTTTTGTTCATTTCTTTTTTTTTCTTTACTTTTGACAGACTGTCTTATTTCGAGAGCCAGTCTTCAAATTCTGAGATTCGTCTTTCTTCATCTTCAGCTCAGTTAATTTTGCTCTCTCTCTCTCTCTCTCTCTCTCTGTGTGTGTGTGTGTGTGTGTGTGTGTGTGTGTGTGTTTTGAGACTGAGTCTTTCCTTGTTGCCCAGACTGGAGTGCAGTAGTGCAGTCTCAGCTCACTGCAACCTCCGCCTCCTGGGTTCAAGTGATTGTCCTGAGCCAGCCTCCCAAGTAGCTGGGGTTATAGGTGTCTGCCACCATGCCCGGCTGATTTTTTGTATTTTTAGCAGATACAGGGTTTCACCATGTTGGCCAGGCTGGTCTTGAACTCCTGACCTCAGGTGATCCACCCACCTTGGCCTCCCAAAGTGCTGGGATTAAAGTGTGAGCCACCATGCCTGGCCATTTTTGCTGTTAATAGTTGTGACTGCATTGTGAAATTCTTGTATTGTGTTATTTGGCCCTGTCCAACCCATTAGGTTCTTTTCCATACCAACTATTTCATCCTTCAGATCCTGTTTCATTTTATTATGCTTTTTAGTCTTCTTGGATTGGGTTTTGCCATTGTCTGGAATCTCAATGGTCTTTGTCCCTATCCATATTCTGAATTCTATTTCTGTCATCCGAGCCAGCTCAACCTGGTTAATAAAGAGAACTGGTGCAGTTATTTGGAGGACATACGACACTCCAGCCATTTGAATTACCAGAGTTCTTCCATTGGTTCTTTCTCATCTCTTTCTGTGGGTGTTCCTTTAACTGCAGTGTTGATTGAATACATTTTTGGGATGTTTTCACAGGGCCGAGGCTTTGTGCAGGGTCTTTACTTGAAGTTGACTTATTTTCTATGGTTTCAGAGGTAGATATGTTAGCGAGGTATTTTTGGTGTTGAAGCTGGGAGACTTGCTCAGTTGTGTGACTCCCCTATGTTTCTTCACAGTTGCAGTCATATGCCCCCTCAATGCTCTGAAAGTGTGGGTTCTTCTTCCACTTGAGTGCTGGCTGTAGATCGCAGCTTTGCACTCCTGAGCTGTCCACTGCAGCTCTGAGGTGATCTCAAGTGTTTATGTTTCTTCCTCAACTTGAAGGCAGCAGAGGTCTTTTGCTTGTCTCCTGGGGGCTCCACCCCAGAGAATGCAGGTGAGTAATCGCTCAGTACAATCTGCCCAGGATAGATGGTCTATACTGTGGGCCCAAGCCAGGGTTTCCCTGTCTGGTAATGAGCAGGGTGGGACCCATAGGAGATGGACTGGCCTTCTCTCTTTGGGTCGACTACAGTTTGTTTTAGATGTGTAAGGCACTTAGGGTCTTTGCTCCATTGTTAGTCCAAGGGTAGCCAGCAGTTCTACTACAGAGGCAGTGGCAGAGTGGGTTTTAGTTGCCCTTGTGGGCTCTGTCCAGCGAGTTGCAGAGCTGCTTCTTCTTTTTTTTTTTTTTTAGATGGAGTCTCGCTCTGTTGTCAGGTTGGAGTGCAGTGGCACGATCTCAGCTCACTGCAACCTCGAGTTTCAGAGCTTCTACTGGCTCCATAGCTCTGCCAGGGGGTGGATGTAGGCCCAGTCCTGGAGGACCTGGTTGGTGAGGAGATATGGGAATAGTTATGGGAACAGCCTGGCCATTTTTCCACAGCGGTTCCTGCAGTATGCTGGAAGCCCACTTCAGTCTCTAGTCACCTCGGATTTTCCAGTACTTGGAGGTATCAGCAGTGAAGGCTGCAAGATAACCAAGATGTTGGCCTGCCCCTCCCTCTTAGAACTCCATCCCAGGGAGGTACAGACTTGTTGCTAGCCTGAATGCACCTGTAGGAGGTGGCTGGAGACCCCGGTTCTGAGGTCCCACCCAGCGAGGAGGAACAGGATCAGGAACCTGCTTAAAAAAGTAGACTGGCCTTGTATTCATAGAACAGTTATGCTGTGCTGGGGGAACTGCTTCCACTCTTGGTTGGGTTGTACTCTCCAAATGCCAAAGGCTGGAACAGCTAAGTTACCCTCACAGCAAAAATGGTGGCCCGCCCCTTTCTCTGAAAGCTCTGTCTCAGAGAAGTTTCAAATCTCTGTTAGCCAGAAAGTGCCAGTGGCGGTGACTATAGACCTTGGTTGGGAGGTACTGTCCAGTGAGGAGAAACAAGGTCAAGCACCCACTTTAAAAAGAAGTCTGGCCATGTTTTTGTAGAGCAGCTGTGCTTTGCTGGGGGAATGCTTCCATCCCTGGTTGGCTTGAGTTTTCCAAAGCCTGAAGGCTGGGACAGCTAAGTTGGGCCAACAGGAAAAATGGAGGCCTGCCCCTTGCTCTGAAAGCTACATTCCAGAGAGATTTCAAATCTCTGTCAGCCAGAGAACACATGTGGGAGTGCCTAGAGGGCCTGGTTGGGAGGTCCCACCCAGTGAGGAGGAATGGGATGGGGAACCCGCTTTAAAAAGCAGTCTGGCCATGTTTTTGTAGAGCGGCTATGCTGTGCTGGAGAGCACTTCTACCACCAGTTGGCTTGGACTTTCCAAAGCCCGAAGACTAGAAAGGTAAGCCACCCAAACTGTGAAGTGTCATGGAAGTGGGGTCTATAGACCATCGCTGCTCAGCCCCCTGGATTCAGCCCCTTTCCTAGGGATATGGAAGTCTAACCTTCTGCTTTGCCAGAGTTGCAGCTACTTTTGCTAGGAAGCCTGGGTATCCAAGGCTCTCAGGTGTCCACATGTACCTGAGTGGCTGCTCTACCAAGGTTTCACATAGCTCTGTGTGTTAGACTGAAGGCCCTTGTGGAGTGAGTTTATGAGGGGATCTCCTGACCCAAGGGTTGCAACGATCTGTGGGAGAAGCATGGGGTCCTGGTGTTGCACATTCACTAACCACTTCGCTGGGCAGCGGAGGTTCCCCTGGCTCTGTGTTGCTCCGGGGTGGACCGTTGTCCTACCTTGCTTTTCTTTGTTCTTTCAGGGTCAAGTTGTTTCCTTGATTAGTCCCAGTGCATGTTTCAGTTGAAGGTGCTATATTTATTTGCCCTTCCATTCCTCTCTGTGAGAGCTGTGCACACTAGCTGCTTCTAGTGGGCCATCTTGGCCACCTGTTGTATTTATTATTATTATTTTTTGTATCTTAATTTCTTTTAGTTCAGGTCTGTTTTTAGTTATTTCTTTTCTTCTGCTAGCTTTTGGTTAGGTTTGTTCTTGTTTTTTTAGGTCCTCCAGGTGTGATATTAACTTGTTAATATTTGTTTTTGTTGTTTACCCAAAAGGTCATACACTAAATTAAGGAAGAAATCAAGAAATTCTTTCAAACTAACGAGCAAGTTTTTAAATTTTCATTGAATTGTATGGTTTGTGATTTTCACTGAGAAACTGATTTCTATTTTTATTGTACTAGGGTCCAGGAATGTATTAATAGTTGATATAAATCCAGGTTGTTGAATTTGCTGAAGATTGTTTTATGGCCAGTTGTGTGGCTGACTTTATAGTATGCACCATGTGCAGATAAGAAGAATGTATATTCTTTTGTTTTGGGGTGAAGAATTCTGTAGATGTCTATCAGGTTCATTTGATCAAGTGTTGAGTTCAGATCCTGAATATCTTTGTTAGTTTTCTGCCTCATTGATGTGTTTAATACTGTCAGTGAGGTGTTGCAGTCTCATACTATTATTGTGTGATTATCTAAGACTCTTTGTAGATCTCTAAGAATTCGTTTTATGAATGTGGGTGCTCCTGTCTTGGGTGCATATATATTTAGCATAGTTAGATCTTCTTGTTGAATTGAATCCTTTACCATTATGTAGTGTCCTTCTTTGTTCTATTTGATCATTGTTGGTTTAAAGTCCATTTTTCTTGAAGTTAGAATAGCAACCCCTGCTTTTCTCTGTCTTCTGGTTGCTTGGTAGATTTTTTTTTTTTCATCCCTTTACTTTCAGCCTATGGGTGTCATTGCAAGTGAAATGGGTTTCTTGAAGACAGCATACAATTGGTTTTGTTTCTTTATTCTACTTGCCACTCTGCCTTTTAATTGAGGCATGGAGACGATTTACATTCAAGGTTAATATTGATATGTACAGATTTGGTGCTGTCGTTGTGTTGTTACCTGATTATTATGCAGACTCGATTGTGTGGTTTCTTTGTAGTGTCAATGGTCTATGTACTTAAGTGTGTTTTTGTGACCAGTAACAACTTTTTCTTTCCATATTTATCACTGCCTTAAGTACCTCTTGTAAGGCAGGTCTGGTGGTGACAAATTCCCTGAGCATTTGCTTGTCTGAAAAGGAGGTTATTTCTCCTTCACTTATGAAGCTTAGTTTGGTGGGAAATGGAAATCTTGATTGTCAGTTTTTTCTTTAAGAATGCCGAGTACAGCCCCCCAATCTCTTCTGGCTTGTAGGGTTTCTGCTGAAAGTTCTGCTATTAGCCTGATATGAATCTCTTTATAGGTGACCTGCTCCTTCTCTCTAGCTGCCTTTGACAGTTTTTCTTTCATTCTGACCTTGGAGAACCTGACAACTATATATCTTGAGGATGGTCATCTTGTATAGTATCTTGCAGGGGTTCTTTGCTTTTCCTGAATTTAAATGTTGACCCCTCTAGTGAGGGAGGGGAAATTTTCATGGACAACATCCTCAAATATGTTTTCCAAGTTGCTTGCTTTCTTGTCCTGTCTTTTAAGGACACTAGTGAGTTGTAGACTTGGTAGAATCTCATATTTCTTGAAGGCCTTGCTCATTCTTCTTTATTCTTTTTTTAAAATTTTTGTCTGACTTATTTCAGAGAACCAGTATTCAGACTCTGAAATTCTTTCCTTAGCTTGGTCAAGTTAGCTGTTAATACTTGTAATTGTATTCTGAAATTCTTGAAGTGAGTTTTTCAGCTCTATAAGATCAGTTTGGATTTTTCTTAAAGTGGCCATTTCATCTTCCATCTTCTGTACCATTTCATTATATTTCTTAGATTTCTTTGATTGGGTTTTGACTTTCTTCTGAATCTCAATGATCTTTGTTTCTGTCCGTATTCTGAATTCTATGTCTACCATTTCAGCCATTTCAGGCTAGTTAAGAACCATTGCAGGAGAACTAGTGTGGTCATTTGGAGGTGAAAATACACGCTGACTTTTTGAGTTGCCAGAGTTCTTCTGCTGATTCTTTCTCATCTGTGTGGGCTATTTTTCCTTCAATCTTTGAGGTTTCTGTACTTTCTATGTTTTTTTTTTTCTTTTATCTTCTTTAATGCCTTTGGGAGTCTGATTGTGTTATAAGGTGAGTTCAGTCAACTGGGTTTGTTTCTGGAAGATTTTGGGGGGCCAAGGCTCAGGTCAACACTCCTGGGCTGCATATTCTAACTCTGGGGTTGGGGGCTAGTACTTTCAGCTTTGTTCTCTGGTCCCTCAAGACTAGGAAACTGCTGTGCTGGAGGGACCAATGTGTTCACTCACTGCTTGCCACAACACTTCGATGGGTGGTGCCAACCAAAGTGCTTCATCAGGGCAGTGGGAATGGGATCCATAATTGTTTTCATGTGGCAGCACAGCAGAATGCACCTGCACCTGCTCAGGTGGAGTGTCGGTGGGAGTGAGGTTGTGGCATTCCTGCATGTACTCATGCTGGTGGTGGTGGTAGAAAGGTAGGGTGGGGCACTGGCAGATATGAGGTTGCTGGTTTCTGTGCATGTGTTCACATCAGCAGTGATGGCAGTGCTGATGGTGTTCATGTGCATGATGGCAGCAGTGGTGGTGTCAGCATGGGGCAGGCAAGGTTGCTGGCATCCATGAGTATGTTTGCAGTGGTGGCCGTAATGGCATGGGGGAGCAGCGTTGCTGGTATATATGCACACATTTACACTGGCAGTGATGACTCAGCTGGGTGCCCTCATGTCAGTGGATGGGGATGGTGGGGTGTGCTTATGCTGGCAACAGTGGCACTGTGGGTATGTGTGCACATGTGTACCAGCAGGAGAGGGTAGGTAAAATCCCCCTGTACACACACACTGGGAAAGCACTGGGAATTTGCCATGGGTGAGTGTGCACCAGCAAAATGGTGCAGGGGAAGCTGCATTTGGGAGAGGGTGCAGGTAGGTTGGTGTGTGTGGCAGGGGCCACTCTGCTGTAGCTCTCCAATGGTCAGGCATGGTCTACTGGTGAAGGAGCCGTGATGAGGGCTCCTGGGAAAGCACCCTGTTTCAGCATCTGAGGCTGTACTGCAAGTTGGCATGGCCACGCTGGGACCCTAGAAGAGGCCAACAGGGAGGGATGTGCTCGAATTAGAGGCTGCCCTCATCTCACAGGCAAGACCACCTTGCTCTGCCCAAGTCCAGCAGTAAAGACAAGGCTCAAGTCTCCTAGAAGAGCATGGTGAACCTTGGGAGATGGGCATCCTTGATTGTGCTCCACTGCAGACATTCCTGCGTCGATAACTCTGGGCTCTGCACAGGCTGGAGTCCTGCCCCTACTTCCGCTTTCAGCATCTCACTCTGCCAGCTCAAGTGTCCATGAAGTCTCCTGCTTCCAGGATTCTGGATGTCCACAGTGAAAGCAGGACACACCTCACCTGTTCAATTCACCCCTTCCCAGGAGTCACTGTGTGGGGGTTGAGAATGAGTCCTGGTGCTTGGTAGCCCTGTGCAGAGTTCCCAGCTTCCTTCCTTTTCAGTCTAGCATCTGCATCCTCCCTCTGTCTACTCTCAATGCCTTCCTTTTGAAGATCTGCTTGGAGTGTTCCAGTCATCCTAATGTCCTGGTCTCTTGGTGGTAGATATTTCTCCTGGCTGTGTCTTGATGGCCATTTGGCTGAAATCCCCTTGGTGTGTACCTTAGTGGTATCTTTGAAGGAATAAATATTTTATGTTGATGAATCCCTATTTATCAATTTGTTTTCTTTTTATGTTTCATGCTTTTTGTATCTTATATGAAATTTTTGTCTACCACAAGGTCACAAAGATTTTCTTATATATTGTCTAGGAGTTTTATCATTTTAGCTCTTACATTTAGGCTTATTATCCTTTTTGAGTTGATTTTTTAATGATATGGGTTAAATATTGAAATTGTTGTGATTGTGTTTATGTCTGTTTATGTGTGGATAGACAACTATCATAAAGATTCTTCTTTCTCACATTGAGTTACCTTGGCACTTTTGTGAAAAACCAATTGACCCTATAGATCTACTTCCAGACTTTAATTTAGTCCCACTGGTCTATATGTCTAGCATTAGTCAACACCACAGTCTCTTACTTCCTGTAGCCTTATAGTAAGACTTGAAGTTAGGTAGTGTGAGTCTCCAATTTCATTCCCTTATATAAATTTTGGAATTGGCTTACCATTTTCTACAAAATATTCTCCTTTGATTCTACTGAACAGTTTGAAGAGAACTGACATCTAAACAATCTCAAGTTTTCCAATCCATGAGTATATTATATCTCTGCATTTATTTAGGCCTTGAAAATTTTCCTTTAGCAATTACAAGTTTCAGCATACATATGTTTCCATGTATTTTGGTAAATAAATTTTCTAAATATTCGTGATGATGGGCACTATAGTAGTAAATAGTAATTTTTAAAATTTCATTTTGTAATTGCTGGTTGTCAGTACATAGGAATACAAGTGATTTTTGTGTGTTGATTTTATGCCACACAGCCTTAATAAATTAGTTATTTGTTCTAGGGGATTTTTAAAAATAAAATATTGAAGGTTTTCTGCAGAAACAATTCGGTCATTTGTGAATAAAGATAATCTTGTGTCTTTCTTTCCAATTTGTAGACTGTTTATTTCATTTTCTGACTTTGTCTCATTGGTTAAGACTTCCAATAGTGAATGTTGAACAGATGTGGTGAGGACAAATACCTTTGACCTGTTCCTGGTAATAGGAAAAAACCATTCATCTTTTTGCTCTTGAGTATGATTTAAGTGAAGGTTTTTCATAGATGCCATTTATTAACTTGAGTAGTAATTTACAGATAGCTAGCAAATCATAAATGGATGTTGAATTTTATCAAATGCTTTTTCTGCATCTATTGAGATGATTATATAGTTTTATTTTCTATATATGCCCTTGGATTACATTTAATAAAATATTGTTAAAGATTTTTCATCTATGTTCACTAGGGAGGGTAGTCTGATATTTTCTTTATTTGAACATGTTACTATATTGGTGACAGAATAATACTGGCCTCACAAAATGAAACTTTCCTCTTTTGTTTTCTGGAAGTTTGCACAGAATTGGTATTAATTCTTCTCTAAATGTTTTGTACAATTCCACAGTTAAATCACCTGGGTCCAGTGTTTTATTTTCTGAAATGTTATGAACTAACAGTTCAATTTCTTTAAAAGATATAAGGCTACACAGTTACTGATTATTTTCTCAACTGTGCTTTGGTAGTTTGTGTCTTTTAAGAACTTTTGCAAATTGATTGGTTTGATATTGTTCATATTATTCTTTTAATTCCATTTCCATGTTTGTTGGATCTGTAGTAATATCTTTTTCTTCTTTTATGATAAGGGTAGTTTGTGTCATTTTTTCCCCTGATTTGCATTGCTCGAGGGCTATTTATTTTATTGATATTTTCAAAGAACCAGTTTTTTATTTCTTTGGTTTTGTTTACTTTTTCTATCATTTTCCTGTATTTTAATTTTTTTCTTTTATTTTTAATCATTTCCTTTCTTCTGCTTTCTTTTGTATAAACTTATTTTTCTTTTTCTGGTTTCTTACAATAGAAGCTAAACTCTCTGATTTGAGAAATCTCATCTCTTCTAATATAAGCTTCTAATGCTATAAATTTCTCTCTGCTGAGGATGAATGCTGTTGCTTTATCTACATCCCACAAAATGTTGCATGTATTTTTAATTTGCGCTGAGATCAAGATATATTCACATTTCTCTTATGATATTTGTATTGGCTCATGAGGTATTTAGAAGCATTTATTTTTATATTACCATATGTTTGCAGGTTTCTTCCAGTTATATTTCTATTATTGACTTTTGTAATTCCATTGTAGTCAGAGAATTTAATTGGCATAACTTCAAATATGTTAAATATATTGATAATTGCCTTATGGACCCAAACATATATTGTGAATTTTCCATTTGCACATGAAAAGAATATGTATTCTCCTATTTGGTGGCATGTGTATAAATATCCTGTAAGCTAAGTAGTTCTATAATGTTTTTCTAGTCTCTTCAATTATTACTGAGTTTTTGTTTACTTCTTCTATTGATTATTGGGAACAAAATATTGATCTCACAATGATACTTGTGAATTTGCCTATTTTTCTTTAAATTTGGTTCTTTTTTGTATTTAGAAACTCTGTTCAAAATTTAAGATTATCATGTTCCCTTCATTATTATAAATTATTTCTCTTTATTCCTAGTTGATTCCTTTGTTCTGAAATTTTTGTTTGGTACTAATTTAGCCATTCAATTTTCTTTTGATTAGTGTTCGTATTGTGTAGTATACCTTTTCCCCGCTTTTAATTTTAACTTACATGTGTATACTAAAGTAGGCTTTTATAAACAGCATATGGTTGAGTCTTGCTCTTTAAATCCTATCTGACACATTTGCCTTTCAATTGGCATATTTGGACCATATTATTTCATGTGTTTATCAAGATAATTGGACTTAATCCATTTTACTGTTTGTCCCTTTTTCTACTTTTGCTCTCTTCTATTGGATTGATTATTTTCATGAATTTTGTAAATATCCAGATTTGGCTCATTAGATATATTTCTGCCTGAATAACTAAAACATATATCTTTACTATACTTCTGGAAATTAATTGTGTCCATTTTTGCTTGTATGGAAAAAATGCCTTTTCATTTTTTTGAGACAGAGTCTCGCTCTGTCACCCAGGCTGGAGTAGAGTACAGTGGCGTGATTTCGGCTCACTGCAACCTCTGCCTTTTGGGTTCAAGCGATTCTCTTGCCTCAGCCTTCACAGTAGCTGGGATTACAGGTGTGTGCCACCAGGCCTGGGTAATTTTCGTAATTTTAGTAGAGATGGGGTTTCGTCATGTTGGTCAGGTTGGTCTCAAACTCGTGCCCTCAGGTGATCCACCTGCCTAGGCCTCCCAAAATGCTGGGATTATGGGGTTTTACCATGTTGGTCAGGCTGGTCTCAAATTCCTGACCTCAAGTGATCAGCCTGCCTTGGACTCCCAAAATGCTGGAATTACACACGTGAGCCACTGTGCCTGGCCAAAAAGCTTTTATTTTGTTGTTACTTTTGGATAATGTACTTGCTGGATATGGGATTCTATATTGACAGCTTATTTTTCCCCTTTGAATATATTTTAATATTATCACTCCATTGTGCCCTTGGCAGTGTTGTTTTTGTGAGAAGTCTGTTGTCATTATTACATTTGTTCCTCTGTATGTAATGTGTCTCTTCTTCTCTGGCTGCTCTTAGGATTTTCTCTGAATCACTTTTTTTTGTTTTTTTTGGCAATTTGATTATAAATTTCTTTGGTATAGTCATTTTCATATTTCTTCTTGGTGTTCGTTGATTCTTGGATTTGTATAGTTATCAACTTTGAAAAAATTTTGGTCATTAGTTCTTAAAATAGCTTTCAAAGATTCCACCTCTGTTTCTAGTACACTATTTATATGTACGTTCATCTGCTTGACATTGTCCCTAAGTTACTACAGCACTTTAAAAAATATTTTTATTTTTTTTTTGGATACATTGTAGATATATATATTTATGGGGTCCATAAGATGTTTTGATGTAGGTATGCAATGCCTAATAAGCAAATCATGGAGAATCCCTTCAAGCATTTATGCTTTGTGCTACAAACAATCCAATTATACTCTTTTGTTTTTAAATGTACAATTAAATTATTGTTGACTATAGTCACTCTGTTGTGTTATTGAAGAGTGAGTTTTATTCATTCTTTCTATTTTTTTTTTTGGTACCTGTTAGCTATCCCCACCTCCCCACACAGCCCCTAACCCAACCTTTCCCAGCCTCTGGTAACCATCCATCTACTCTCTATGTCCATAAGTTCAATTGTTTCTGATTTTTAGATCTCACAAATAAATGAGAACATACAATATTTGTCTTTCTGTGCCTGGCTTATTTCACTTAACATAGTGATCTCCAGTTCCATCCACGTTGTTGCAAATAATTAAATCTTATTGATTTTTATGGCTGAACAGTGCTCCTGTATATGTACCATATTTTCTTTATCCATTCATCTATCGATGGACACTTAGGTTGCTTCCAAATCTTGGCTATTGTGAACAGTGCTGCAACAAACATGGGAGTGCAGATATCTCTTTGATATATTGATTTATTTTCTTTTGGGTATATATCTAGCAGTGGAATTGCTGGATGATATAATAGTTCAACTTTTAGTTTTCTGAGGAACCTCCAAAATGTTTTCCATAGTGGTTGTAGAAATTTACATACCCATCAACAGTGTATGAGCGTTCCTGTATTAGTCCATTTTCACGCTGCTGATAAAGACATACCTGAGACTGGGCAACTTACAAAACAAGAAGTTTAATGGGCTTACAGTTCCATATGGCTGGGGAGGCCTCAAAATTATGGCGGAAGGCAAAGAAGAGCAAATCTCGTCTTAGGTAGATGGTAGCAGGCAGAAAGCTTGTGCAGGGAAACTCCTTTTTATAAAACCATCAGGTCCTGTGAGACTTATTCACTACACAAAACAGCACAGGAAAGACCTGCCCCCATGATTCACTTACCTCCCACTGGGTCCCTCCCACAACATATGGGAATTCAAGACGAGATTTGGGTGGGGACACAGCCAAACCATATCATTCCACCCCTGACCCCTCCAAATCTCTTGTCCTCACATTTCAAAACCAATCATGCCTTCCCAACAGGCTCTCAAAGTCTTAACTCATTTCAACATTAACTCAAAAGTCTATATTCCAGAGTCTCATCTGAGACAAGGCAAGTCCTTTCTGCCTATGAGCCTGTAAAATCAAATGCAAGTCAGTTGTTTCCTAGATGCAATGGGGGTACAGGCATTGGGTAAATATAGTCATTTCAAATGGGTGAAACTGGCCAAAACAAAGGGGTTACAGACCCCATGAAAGTCCAAAATCCAACAGGGCAGTCAAATCTTAAAGCTCCAAAATGATCTCCTTTAACTGCATGTCTCACATCCAGGTCACACTGATGCAAGAGGTGGGTTCCCATGGTTTTGAGCAGCTCTGCCCCTGTGGCTTTACAGTGTAAAGCCTCCCTCCCAGCTGCTTTCATGGGCTGGTGTTGAGTGTCTGTGGCTTTTCCAGGTGCACAGTGCAAGCTGTAGGTGGATCTACCATTCTGGGGTTTGGAGGATGGTGGCCCTCTTCTCACAGTTCCACTGGTTGGTGCACCAGTAGGGACTCTGTGTGGGAGCTCTGACCCCAAATTTCCCTTTACCCTGCCCTAGCAGAGGTTGTCCATGAGAGCCCCACCCCTGGAGCAAACTTCTGCCTGAACATCCAGGTGTTTCCACACATCCTCTGAAATCTAGGCAAAGGATCCCAAACCCCAGTTCTTGACTTCTGTGAACTTGAAGGCTCAACACCATGTGGAAACTGCCAAAACTTGGGGTTTGCACCCTCTGAAATAACAGCCTGAGCTCTACATTGGCTCCTTTCAGCCACAACTGGAGCTGCTGGGATGCAAGGCACCATGTCTGTAGGCTGCACACAGTATGGGGACCCCAGGCCCAGCCCGCAAAACTACTTTTTCCTCCTAGGCCTCTAGGCCTGTGATGGGAGGGGCTGCTGTGAAGACCTCTGAAATGTCCTGGAGATATTTTACCATTGTCTTGGGAATTATCATTGGGCTCCTTGTTACTTATGCAAATTTCTGCAGCCCACTTGAATTTCTCCTCAGAAAAAAAGGATTTTCTTTTCTATCACATCAGTCTGCAAATTTTCCAAACTTTTATGCTCTGCTTTCCTTATAAAACGGAATAATTTTAACATCACCCACGTCACCTCTTGAATGCTTTGCTGCTTATAAATTTCTTCCACCAGATACCCTAATTCATCTCTCTCAAGTTCGAAGTTCCACAAATCTCTAGGTCAGGGGCAGAATGCCACCAGTTTCTTTGCTAAAACATAACGAGTCACCTTTGTTCCCATTCACAACAAGTTCGTCTCCATCTGAGACTACCTCAACCTTGATTTCATTGTCCACATCATTAACAGCATTTTTGTCAAAGCCATTCAACAAATCTCTAGGGAGTTTAAAACTTTCCCACATTTTCCTGTCTTCTTCTGAGTCCTTCAAACTGTTTCAACCTCTGCCTGTTACCCAGTTCCAAAGTCACTTCCAATTTTTGGTATCTTCTCAGTAGCACCCCACTGTCAGTACAAATTTACTGTATTAATCTGTTTTCATGCTGCTGGTAAAGACACACCCGAGACTGGACAATTTACAAAAGAAAGAGGTTTAATGGACTTATAGTTCCACATGGCTGAGAAGGCCTTACAATCATGATGGAAGGCAAGGAGGAGCAAGTCACATCTTACGTGGATAGCAGCAGGCAATGAGAGAGCTTGTGTAGGGAAACGCCGTCTTATAAAACCATCAGGTCTCATGAGACTTATTCACTCTCACAAGAAAAGCAAGGGGAAGACCTCTCCCCATAATTCAGTTACCTCCCATGGGGTCCCTCCCACAATGGGAATTCAAGATGAGATTTGGGTGGGGACACAGCCAAACCGTTTCCCTTTCTCCACATCCTCTGCAGCATTTGTTATTGCCCGTCTTTGGCTATAAGCCATTTTAACTGGGATGAGATGACATCTCATTGTAGTTTTGATTTGCATTTCTCTGATGATCAATGATGTTGAGGACCTTTGCATATATGCCTGTTTGCCATTTGTATGTCTTCTTTGGAGAAATGTCCATTTAAATCTTTTGCCCATTTTTTGATTGGATTATTAGATTTAATTTTCTATAAATAGAAATCTATATATAGTTGTTTGAGCCTCTTGTATATTCTGGTTATTAATACCCTGTCATATTATTTGTTTGCAGATATTTTCTACCATCCCATGGGTTGTCTCTTCACTTTGTTGATTGTTCCCTTTGCTGTATAGAAGCTTTTTAACTTGATGTGATCCCATTTTTGCTTTGGTTGTCTTTGCTTGTGGGATATTGCTCAAGAAATTTTTGCCCAGACCAATGTCCTGGAGATTTCCCCCCAATGTTTTCTTGTAGTAGTTTCATAGTTTGAGGTCTTAGACTTAAGTATTTATTCATTTTGATTTTATTGCTGTATATGGTAAGAGATGGGGGTCTAGTTTCATTTTTCTGCATATGCATATCCAGTTTTCCCAGCACTATTTATTGAGGAGACTATCTTTTCCCCAGTGTATGCTTTTGGCACCTTTGTCAAAAATGAGTACCCTATAGGAAAATTGATTTGTTTCTGGCTCCTCCATTCTGTTCCATTGGTCTATGTGTCTTTTTTTATGCTAGTACCATGCTGTTTTGGTTACTATAGCTCTGTAGTACAATTTGAAGTCAGGTAATGTGATTCCTCCAGTTTTGTGAATTTTGCTAAGGATAACTGGCTATTCTGGGTCTTTTCTGGGTCCATGAACATTTTAGAATTTTTTTTTTCTTTTTTCTGTGAAGAATGTCCTTGGTATTTTTATAGAGATTGCATTGAATATATATATATTCCTTTGGGCAGTATGGACATTTTAACAATATTGATTCTTCCAATCTATGAACATAGAACATTTTTCCATTTTTTTGGTATAATCTTCAATTTCTTTTGTCAATGTTTTGTGGTTTCCATTATAGAGATCCTTAATTTCTTTGGTTAATTCCTAGGCATTTAATTTTATTTGTAACTATTGTATATGGGATTACTTTCTTGATACCTTTTTCAGATTGCTCATTGTTCACTGTTGGCATATAGAAATGCTAATGATTTTTTATGTTGATTTTGTATCCTGCAACTTTGTTAAATGTATCGGTTCTAATAGTTTTTAGATGGAATCCTTAGGCTTTTCCCAATGTAAGATCATATTATTAAAGCTCTTTTTAATGGCTTTTTAATTTTTTGATTTATTTTAATACTTTCTATTGCTACATCTTTCAACTTACTAATAATTTCTTTTACAGCATTTATGGTTAATCCTATTTTGTGTCTTAACAATTTGAAATGTATTTTTTCACCTCTGGAAGCTTTAGCTTTATTTTAAAAAATCTCCATTTTGCACCTCATCACTTTCATGCTTT